>NC_051318.1:5181757-5489704 GCF_015220235.1 Choloepus didactylus
AGAACAAAAAACAGGCTCTGATACTTCTCTGCCTTTATGTGAACATTCTTTCAAGTAACAGATAGGAAGAGACGATGGGCTGATATCACAAGATGTGTGTACTTGCGTGTGGATAATGGGGGAGCCCAGCATGAAATGTGTAATTTTAAGTGTTGCTTTCATGACAATTTGTTTGGAAGAATCTTTAAAAAACTGAAAATAGAAAACTAGCTCACAGATTCTTAGTTCAAAAGGAAGAGGTCGTCATTCGTTAATGTTCTGACTGTTGAGTGCTGGAATGTGCACAGGGCATGACTTTTCCCTGGAGCACCTTGGTCTAAAAGATAAGAACACGCAGAAACGTGTTTTTTTTTTTTTTTTAATAATGACAAGGGGATTTAAAAATAATGACAAGGGGAGTTCTCACTGTTCTTTCTATTGCTAGTGCTTAAGTATTTACCACTATGGAGAAACTTTCTATGCTTCATACTCAACTTTTATTTGAAAGTCCTGTGTTCAAAACCTCCATATGCTCATCTATTGAGAGCGTTAGGACCACGTCGAAGCAGATGGGAGATACACCGGGACTCCATGTAGGCAAGTGCCTGCAGAGAAGGGTGTAGGCAAGATCCAAGAGCTGTTACTCTGAGAGCTCACCTTGCAGCAAGATTGACCCCTAAGTGGACATTTTTATTTTTGGGGCCCAGTATCTATATCCCAATTGTGCTTTGCAGAATCTCTTGTCTTCTGTTGGATGTGGTCAGTCGCAGGGCTTGTCTTCCTCGGGCCGATGGGCGGGCATGTGGCCTAAGCTTGGCCAGTGTGATGTCCTCTTTCCGGAATTTAAGCCTTCAGAACGTGCTTGAGGTGGATTCATCCCAGTAGTGGCCTCCTGAAGAGAGTGCCCCTTTATTCCCGCTGCCTCAATGTCCAGAACAGCCCTGGTTTTTGCCCTTACTGAACTCTGGTTCTTTAGATTTTCCTTTAGCTCCATGAATTACCCAACTTCATTCCAATGCATTTTTCTTTCTCCAGTAAAGAAGCTCAAGATGATCCGTGTTGCTTGCAACCAAAGATCCCCAGCTGATACATGTCCCCACCTCAAGCGGGGGGAACAACTTCTCCACAGTGCCTGCTTTCCACAGTGCCCACGGTGGGGTGGCCACTTCCTCATGAAAGGGTGTTTGCTTACTGGGGGTCCAACTTGAAGGTGAGGTGAGGCTAGATGCAATGCTAGACTTCTGTCTGGGTTGGAACGGGAGCCCACCCACCAGTGGAAGTTACGTGTTGCTGAACCCTTTGATTCCAGGAAGGCTGGGGGTGAGGGGGAAGAGGGGAAGAGCAGAGGATCGGGGCTTGGGGTTCAGGAATGTGCTCCAGTCTCAGTAGAAGCTGAAATTCACCCCTGAAACCACGGCAGCAAAAATTGAAGTGGTGGCGATAACTCTTCAACTTGGGAGGCACACAGATCCCTGGGGCCTCCTCCAGGCTCATCACGTCCTAGATTTAAGGAAGCAAGATCGAATCAAGAATGAACTGGTTGGAGGTGATGGGGTGCCTTGCAGTATGACATGGAGGCGTCAGATAGAGCTGGGGTCAAAGCCTAGGGTCAAAATCTGGGTTCTTCTCTAGTGATGGGGGGACTTGGGGGATGTTCTTAAGGGGTGAGATGTGTGTCTTGCCTGGCGTGTCTTCCCTGCCTTGCCCCCTTCCCCACTTCTCTACCTGGTGTTGGAGACCAAGTGTGGATGTCCCCACTTTGCACCCCAATGGCAAGCTCTACTCTCCCCACGTGCTACCTGTCAACATCACGTTACTGCTTTGTTTCTCTCACCCACCAGACCACAAACTTCACCAAGCAGCAACCCTGTCTTTCTCAGTCCCCTCTGTGTCCTCAGTACCAAGCATAGTACCTGACACTTAATACAAATGTGCTGAGAACTGAAAAAGTAAAAAGGAGGTTGAGGAGTTGTCAGAGAGGTAGGAGATTCTGTGAAAAGTAAGGCAACAGAAAGTTCTTACCTCCTGTAACCTTACACTAAGTAAAGTATTTGCAAAGTACTGTATTTGAGGTCAGTTGTAAATGATAAAAATAAGTGGTCCCCAGCAGTAATTAGGGGATTTTAATAATAAGATAAATTTTCTCTAATGCATGTTAAATCTTTCACACAGGGTATTCTTTATTACACCAGACCAATCAGCTAATATATGTAGGAACATGTTTAGCTTCACAATGACACACTACAATTTTAATAGCACCTATTAAAGTGCCTGACATATAATAGTTGTTCAGCAACTCTTTGTTGATGGAGCAAATATATTCAACAAAATTGGTCTCATTTAGCACATTTAAGGCTAAACATATCAGTATTTAATTTGACAATAGCTCAGATTAAATGAGAATAGGAAAAGAAAAAAAATATATTTCCCCCCATATAAACTGTGTGTTATAACTTATTCTTGCAAATACATATAAGAAAATCTAAACAGCAATGATACACAGTGATACATTTTTCTGGCCTGGGCTCTAAGCATTTATTAGCTGTGTGACCTGAGACAATACATTTAATTTTTCTGAACTTCTCATTGCTCATAAAAAATATCAAGAGCTGACGTGGATTCCCAGCCTGACAAAGCATCTCTTGCCTTCCTGCTCACCGTTCTAGTTCCAGCCGTGTTCAGTGTCCTCTTCCAAACGTGGAGGTTTCCGATTTCGAACTGGCTTGCGACACATCTTGTCACCTGATCTCCTCGTTCACAAAGAACCTTTGACGGATCTTAACACAACAAATGTGCGGAGGTCTTAATCCTACACGAAAGCCGACGTCTGTTTACCTGACGAGAAAGGGTCACTTCCCTCCTCTTGCCAGGAAAGAGGAGCTAGACCTGCCTTTGGACTTCTGTCTTTATAAACCATCACACACACACGGTTCTTTGCAAAACAGGTTTCATGCAATATCTGTGCAAGCTGCTCGTGACCTTGACTGAAAGGAAGGGTTAGAAGACAGTGTTTTTATTGTTCGACAGAACGCTTCTCTACTGTCAGGTATTACTCCGGTCAAATGCGAGCTTTTTTTTCGACAAGATAGAAGTTGTTTATTTTACAGATAGGCTATGGGAAAGCCTGACATTTCTTTCTAGAATCAATACCATTTTATCTGGTACTTGTAGAAAATCTCTTTAAACAAACAAAGGGGGAATATCAGCAGCAGATCTGGGTATAGAATGAGTCTGCTAAGTAAAACATTGAAATGTCCCCTTGCCACTCACAGTTGGTTCCTGAGAGAATCCCGAGAGCAGATGGGAAGGCTCAGATGTGTGAGAGGCAGGAGGCTGCGGTGATAAACACGGACCCTGATCCCACGAGGCGGTTCAGAAGGAGAGATGTAAAGGAGTGAGCAGTGGCCCCGCACCCCACCTGGGCTCCGGCGCTGATTAGCTGTGTGGCCTTGAGTAATTCATTTAATTTCTCTGAACTCCTCATGGCCACTTCACTCCTTTTATTTTCTTTATAGCACTCCCTGAAACGTCCTTGTTGACGTCCTCATTTATTTACACCTTTGTTTCCCCTCACTAGAGTTCAGGCTCCCCGACAGGAGGGTCCTCAGGGCAACGTTCTCACCATACACAGGGCCCTGGGACAACAGCCAGAGATTCGCTCCATAAAAACCATAGGGAATGACCCTTGGGGGGTTCCTCACATTGGCTGTTCCCCCTGGACCGCTGTCCCCTGTCATGCCCCCCTTGGCCATGCCTCTCCTCGGCCCTCCATGTAGCCAGCTCTCACTCATGTGTCAGCTCTCGGAGGAGACCAAGGCCCCTCGGCTGTGGCACTACTGACATTTTGGAAGGAATCATTCATTCTCCGTGGTGGGGACTGTGCTGGGCTGGCCGACAAGCAAAGACACGTCCAGACATTGCCCAATGGCCCCAGCATGGGGGGTGGTGGGGGCCGGAGAGGGTGTCGGGCTAAAGTTGCCCCTGGGTGGGAACCACGGGTTTAGAGGTAGCCCTCGCTGTCTCCGGAAGTCTGCGGAAGTGCTTTCTTGGGCATCTCTTCTCCCCCTACCTTCCTATAACGGCACTTGTGCTCTAACGACCTACCCTACCCCGAGGCCTGCGGCCACAGCACCCGTCTTAGTTTGCCAGGGCTGCTGTGACAAGCACTGCAGAGCAGCTTGCTGAGCGATGGGATTATCATCTCACAGTTCTGGAGGCTCCAAGTCTGGAATCAAGCTGTCAGCAGGGCCCCACTTTCTCTGAAGGCTGCAGACGGCATTTGGGTGGCTCTGGTGGCTGACCTAGGAGCCAGCCTCGGCCTCTGACAGGTGGCCGTCTCTCCCGGTAGCCTCCTGGCAGAGTCTGAACGTCCTCTGCTCGTGAGGACCCAGTCACACGGGTTCAAGGCTGTGGAAAGCCCGGGCCCCCAAGGGCCTTGACGACTGCACACAGCAGCTTGCATGACCTAGGTCAGTTAAGGTTTGACCTGTTCTCCTTGTACAGTCAGGTGCTAAACGCAATCTATACCTGAAACTACCTCCCCACCCCAAGATACTGTTATCCACAAGATAATCTATAATCCTCCCCTCCTCCCTGTTGATTACAATCAATCCCTCCCTGCGTTGCATGCCCATCTTATGCTCTCATACCCATTGGAATACTGAGCCCTTATAACCAGCTTATTTAGCCCCCGAAAGTGTGGAGGATCTTCACGCTGAGCTCTGAACCTGCCGCCATTCAGAGCAGCTCCTGAATCCATCCAGAGAGGCTCCTGTATGCTGGGCAATGTGACTTGACTTTCCCACCCTGTAGGTAAGCCCCATAATAAAAGATCATGTCTCAGAATGTGTCCGGTGCTTTCTTTAGTCCTTTGGCTACAAAAGCCCTCTTGGGCCGTGACAAAGGCTTAGCCTCATTCAGCTTGGCCTCATCTTAACCAGCAACATCTTCAAGGATTCTGGTTACAAATGGGGCCACCCCACAGGATGGGGGTTCAGGATCTATCCGAAACCATCATTGAGGGAGCTGTGATCCGATCCACGACAGCGCCTAACAAAGTGCCTGGTATGCAGTAGGTGATCAATAAGTATTTTTATTGACTTGACTTGAGTTCCTTCATCTTCAAAATGACAATAATACCTGATTGCTTCCCAGATATTTTGTGGGAGTCATTTAATGAGAGAAAATACATTAATTAAAAAATTATAAAGGAATCTGTAAAAATGAATTCAAATTGTTGTTACTGTAATAACATCTTCACTTGGCACTAGTCTACTCAAGTTTTATCTTTCTAACCTCTTACTACTTCCTACAGTTGGTCTGTCAGAGTTAAACAAAAATACTATATCTTTATGCAACAAAGTCAGTGGCTGAATCAGGATTGAATTCGTCCTGTCACTAAGCATAATTTTATCTTTAGAAACTCAGCCTGGGTATTTTTTTAAAAAATAGGGAGTTGGAAATGCACTAGCAGATTGCTCATTTGGGACTTGATCTTTAGGAGACAAGAACTCAAACACAAATAAAACATGAATTTACTTGGGCTCTGTGGTTTTTCACAAAAGAGTTCTATACCTGCTACACCTATAATAGACAGCTTAATTGTTGTCTTCAATGTATTGTAAAGCTACCAAGTACAGAAGAAAAAATAAAAATAGAGGCAATGTTTATCTGTTCTGATAGAAATAATGGAGAATTATGGTTTCACATTTGAAATACTCCTTCTATTGTGGTTTTGTTAGTTAGGATCAATAAGTGTTTTAATCAGAGGTTTCATGTTCCCATGCAAACAAAAGAGACTGCATTATATTTCAAATCATGAGTGAAAATGGGAGCAGCATGTAGGTAGCATGAATGTCAGAAAAAAGTAGAAGCAGAGGATGTACTAGAAACCATAGCAAAGCAAATAATTGTCTGAAAACATTATAAATAATATTTTTGAAGATGTAATGGTATAGTTTGTTAATGAAAAGCTAAACTTGAATTACTTATTAAAGATTTTAAAACAGCAGAATATGGAGGAGTCAAGTGGTCATTATGGCTCTTTGATTCACCTCTATGCCTTTCCGTCCCTCCCCCTTACCTGTTAGGATTTGTGTGCCAGGTGCTGCAAACCTGCTCCCTTGTCTTGCCCTCCAGCTCCCGTCTGGCAAGTCTCCTGAAGGGTGTAAAGGTTAAGACTACATTTCCCAGCCTCTCTTGGAGCTGGGAGGCCACAGGTGCACTGTGTTTTCTCAAGCGTGGGTACCTGTGGGAACAGTGCCTGGGCACGTGGTGGATGGGCTGGGGGTGGTGATGGCACCCCCTCTGGAGCTGTGCTGAGTGGCACCCTGTGGGTGAGACTTGGAAGGGGGAAGGGAGTGATGGATGGTGGGTGTAAGTATGCAGAAAGAGAATCTTCTGGCATGTATGGTGGTGAAATGTTTGGCTCTTTGGGGGAAGATTTGGTGAAGGAACAGTACACTGGTCCAAAATATTGTTGGCCTGGGGCAGTGGTAGTGAGTTCAGCTAGAAAAATCCCATTAAGAAATTTTGTTAGCTGCTTAACACCTTGTAATAATCCCCTTGCTGCATAAATGAACTAAACTAGACTGTTGCCTGACACTATGGATTCTGGTTGATAACAACTTGTGTTGGCCAAGATCTCTGCTAGGTACAGATGCATGCCCACCTCTTCACTTTTGCTCACTAAAATTCATCCTGAGTTCTGCAGTCTTGGGGGTGGGGGAGGTGGGGAGGAGGGCAGGCATGCAAACAAATAATCACAGTAGAATTTGGGACGTGCTGTTATGGAGTCCTACTACAAGACCAAACAAGAGCCCAGGAGAGGAACAATAGCCTAGAAGGGTAATCGGACCAGGGAAGGATTCACAGAAAAATTATTGTTTGCATTGAACCTTTATGAATGAATAGAAAAATCTCAGGTGAAGAAAGTGGGAAGGGTATTCCAGGGAGAAGGAAGAGAATGTTCAAAGTGATGAAGTCAGGAAACAGGCTGGTGCTCATAGCAAAGTGTAAGGGTTTTGTTACATAACCAGCGTATGGAATTGGCATCAGATGAACCTAGGGAAAAAGGTGGGAGGCCTGGAATGTCAGACCGAGGAGTTCAGCTTTGAGGGTTCTGAGCATGTTTCAGGAAGATAACTCTAGAACAGAAGAGAGTTGGGGGGTCACTAGTGGAAGCAGGAAGCAGGAAAGATTCCCAAGGCTACTGCAAAAATCTAAGGAAGAAACGAGAAGGCCGCCCAAGGAGTGGAAAGGAACGGATGATCAGAGAGATACTGAAGTCGTTGGCGCACAGCAGGAGCCTAATAAATACCACTTAAATGGGACACTGCGGGGAGGTGAGCAAAGAACGTGGCTCAAGGGTTCTTTACTTGGATGAATGGGTGGAAGGTGAACCTCTTCTTGGGGAAATGCGCAGAGTGTTCCAGTGGTACTTTTAGCAGAAAAAATAGGATAAGGTGAATTTTCCCCTATTCATTCACTTTCACCTATCCCTTCATTTATTCTTTCAACAAGTATTCATCGGGTACCTGTGACAGGCTCGGCACCAGGCCAGGCATCGAGATTTCCACAGTGAACGGGCAGCAGACACCAAACAAATGAATCAAATCAGCAGACACGGGCGGGAGGGGCTCTGCAGGACACGCCCGGGGTGATGCACCAACGGCGGGTGAGGGGCGCGTGGGCCAGGGGCATGTCGCCGACTGAAACCTGTTTTCCCAGAGAGGACTGCAGTTTTAAAATCTCCCCTGCCCCCTAGATTTCGTAGAAGCCATAGTCCTTATTGCTGTAAGGCATAGTGGCATGACGTCATTGCGGTATGACGTCATTGCGGCCTGCCGCCACCGCGGTGTGACGCCATTGCAGTATGATGTCATCGTGGTATGATGTCATTGCTGAACCTCTCTCCAGGTGCTTTCCCTTCTGCGGCCATTAGCACAGAACCACGTAATTAATGATTGCCCAGCAAATGTGTCTCCAACGCCACCCTAAGTGGTAACATATTAACGAAGATGCATTTGAGGTTCTCTTCACACTTTTTGAGGGGAGGAAGGGGACGTGTGGGTCTCCCGTCCCAATAATACCTTTGTGTTAGATTTACTACACGTTCTCATTTGTTTTTCAGCAGGGATTCTTTTCTCCATTTCAAAATAGATCCCTTCTGCAGGTAAAGGAATTGTCTGGAAGATTTACAGTGACCCCAGCTGTACTAATCTACAGAGAGCCCGCATGGGTTGCTAGAAGGACATTTATGGGTTGGTAAACTGACATGTCACGGATTTGTCTTGGCTTCCCCTTCACAAATGCTACAGTCTATCTCGATGTATCAAATTAATTGACAAACCTGAAGAAAAGTACATTGTTTAATTGGTCTAGAGCAGTGTTTTTCAGACTATGGATTGCAACCCATTAGTGGCTGGTGAAATAAATTTGGTGGGCTGTGATCAGCATTTTTTAGAAAAGAAAATAGAATAGAAAAAGAAGTAAAAGGATGACAGAATATTGCATATAGAAAGGGTAAGAAGGGTTTGGTGAAATTCTTGCTTCATATGTATGCATATGTATACTGCTATATGTATATGTACTGATTGATGATTGATTGATATCAATATATTAATCAATATGTAAATGTCAAAGAAGTTTCAAAACCATAGATCTAGAAAAACAGTTCTAGAACGAGCCCCTTGCAGTCAGGTCTTCCATGAATAAACCTATTAATAAGAAATTAATTTCTTATTACTGCTGAAAGTACATTAAAAACTATTGAAATTATTGGGATGGAAATTATTTCACAAATCTCAGTTCTGAATAAACGGTGGGTAAAACAAGAAAGTAAAAGAACTCTTGCTTTGGTAAATATATATTTGATATATTAAATTAAGATGTTTTTAAACCCTCAAGGCTTACTAACTTTATTTAGGAAGGGTTCTGTTTCTTTTTACATTTCAGGGATTTCAAATATGAGAGGGATTGACTCATTTTCATATGTATACTAAATATAGTAACCCAAAAGAGATTAGCGATTCAGACTTTTGAGTTGTTTTTATACCTGGCAACAGACTGCTTTGTGATCTATGAATATCCATTATGAATGCCTTCTTTTTGTGCCTAATCATTTATCTTATTTATGGTGTCTTACAATGCTTAACTTGCAATTGCTTTAACACACCACATTAGGATTTTAGTTTCCAAGGCATAACTATTTACTGACATTCTTTTTCATTTCTACTATATGTAAAAGGCAAGGCCATTGCTAACGTTTTGTTCTAAACAAATAGTACATGTTAAGTTTTCCTATCTGTATCACTATGGCTATGCTCCAAAGACTTTGATTTCTTACAGAAATTTTAATTCATTACCTTGTAACAGTGGTCTCATCATTTTCCCTCTTCACTGACCAGTCTCAAACTCAGCCTTCCAACATAGCTTTGAAGCCTGATAAACAAGTGGCTCTTTCTGTGTAAATGTCCAGGATTTATTCTGTTCCATAGTTGTGCCAGTTTGAATGTATTATGTCCCCCAAAACACCATTATCTTTGATGCAATCTTGTGGGGGCAGACATATTAGTGGGGATTAAGTTGGAATGTTTGCATTAGGTTGTTTCCATGGAAGTGTGCCCCACCCAACTGTGGGTAATAACTCTGATTGGATAGTTTCCATGGAGGTGTGGCCTTGCCCATTCTGCATGGGCCTTGATTAGTTCACTGGAGCACTATATAAGCTCAGATAGAAGGAGTGAGCTTGCTACAGCCAAGAGGGACACTTTGAAGAATGCACAGGAACTGAGAGAGTAGCTGCAAGATGAGAGACAGTTTGAAGATGGCTGTTGAAAGCAGACTTTTGCTCTGGAGAAGCTGAGAGTGGACAAACGCCCCAAGAGCAACTAAGGGTGATATTTTTGAGGAACAGCAGCCTAGAGAGGAATATCCTGGCAGAAAGCCATTTTGAAACCAGAACTTTGGAGCAGATGCCAGCCACGTGCCTTCCCAGCTAACAGAGGTTTTCTGGACACCATTGGCCATCCTCCAGTGAAGGTACCTGATTGCTGATGTGTTACCTTGGACACTTTATGGCCTTAAGACTGGAACTTTGTAACCAAATAAACCCCCTTTATAAAAGCCAATCCATTTCTGGTGTTTTGTATCCCGGCAGCATTAGCAAACTAGAACAATAGTATTCAGATGCTGTCATTTCATGCTCTTTCATACCCCATTGAGAGATCTTCCCTCACACATCGTCCAGAAGGGGCAACTGTGAGTACCATGTGATTCTGCCTTCAGCCAGAGCGGATGGCAAGGGGTGGATGCCTGACCCTGCTGGCCAGTCGGGATGGAGGCAGGTGTGGGCATCGAAGTAACTCGGTGTTGTAGAGCAGGTTGAGAGTCAGTGGTTCAGTTTGCCAGGCTGCTATGACAAATACCACACAACGGGTTGGCCTGAACAACAGAAATGTATTGGCTTATAGTTTTGAGGTTACAAGAAGTGCAAAATCAAGACATTGGCAAGGCTTGCTTTCTCCTGGAATCTGGGTGCGCAGGTTGTCTGTGATGCTTGTGTTTCTTGTCTTATATGTCTCCCTTCTGTCTCATGATGAGGTCCTCTCCTTTCCGGCTTCTGTGACTTCCAGTTCTCTTTATAAGGCCTCCAGTAATCCAGTTTAGGGTCTACTCTGATTCAGCTGGCCACTTTAACTAAAAATAACCTCTTCACAAGGTCCTATTACAATGGGTTCACACCCACATGGATTAATATTAAGAACCATGTGCTTGTTGAGGGTACATAAATCAACCTACCACAGTCAGTACCATGTCAGAGCAGAGCTACCTGCCTATCAGTGATGCAGGGGAGAAGAAATAAGAGCCTTGAAGATAAAGTTAGAATATGAGAGTCCTGAGCAGAAAAGCAGAAATGAGAGATGCCGCGTGGCTTTGAGAGGAGGTGCGCCATCTTGGTGCCTGACTTTGCTTGTGTCCCAGGCGCTGCATGGCTGGGCTCTTCTTCCTTTTCATTTCCTGGAAACTGTGTGTCCAAATGTGCCTTGATGAAGACCTTTCCCTTTGATTCATTCACTTGGTTTCTCCACGACCTGGTCTCTTCAGGTCATTCAACTCTGATCCATTTTACTAGGATTCCCGATCACCTTACTCTTCTGTCCCCTTGTTCATCCCTGAAATCCTGTTTCTCATCAGACTTGGAGTTATTGGCAATGATAGCAAACCAAAATAAAAACAGAGAAAAAGACCAGGTTATTTTAGTCAAAGTTGAACTGAAATGTGCTCAAATTTTTCAATTAGAGGAAAAAAGCAGTCAAAAGCCCACCGCTTATTCAACCTATGATAGTAAAACCATTTTGTTTCTTTTTGTTTGTAGCAACTATTCCAGGACTTCTGTCAATACATTGTTTCTGGTCAACATATAAAACTAAATATGCGTTTCCTACAAAATAAGATTGTGTGGAGCAGTAGAGACTTTAGTTAGCATGGATTTCTGTGTAGAGTTTGAAATTGTAGGGCTTTGGACAAGGATTTTGCCTTAAGAAGGGACTTGATTTCATACCAAAGTAAATGGTCAGTATTTTAGGATAGGATTTCCCCTTGGATAAACAACTGATCATTAAGAAATATGATTCCAAATAACTTAATATGCTGATAGTTACTAAAGGAATTAAAATATTAGCTTTATGTCAATTTTTGTCTATTTGATCATATATATATATATATATACTTATTCTAATTGCTGCCAATATTGAAAATGTAAATATTGTAGTAGTTTTTGAAGCCTGGTAAACATTAGGAGATCATTTTATTCCCCCAAAAGTCTAAATTGCCTGTCTTAGCATCTGCGAATGATTAGCAATGCTCAATAAAACCCAACATTTAACCAAATTACAGCAATAATACTTGTAAGAAGGACAACATTTTTCATCCATGAATAGTACTCATAAAAAGGACAGATTTTAAAATCCATCCATCAGAGGCTCTGCATCTCTTTCAAAGATCCTAACTAATTAGGCCATCGATTATGTCATGCAGGCCATTTGGTGAAGAAAAGAGGAACCAAGATTTCTGGGAAAAGGCACTGTCCAGACACTTGCAAGGCACCCACCCTCCCTTCGGCAGTTGGTGCTCCGTCTCCAACTCGCGTTGGCTGAGAGCTCTCTGTGCCCCACCTGCATTTACGAGAACGCACTTGAGAAATTCCGAGTTCAGTTTTCAGCTGGGTCATTGACCTTGCCTATAGTCGGTTATTTTTTTCTTTGTATCTCTATTTATTCTCTTGAATAGGGAGCAAAACTAAACTCTGTTCCTCACACATGATGAAGGTGCTTTGGAAAATAAGAAACATGAGATAAATGTTCAATATTTACACTGGGTTGTGAAAATGGGGGAAGATGAGATTAGCTATTGTTTGCATGTAAGAAAATGTATTGCTGGCATGTGCTTTAAGAGCAGAATGAATAAACTGGACAGAGGTGGGTGGGATTAAAAGCGGCAGGCACACAGTCTGGCATTCCTTGAGGAAGTGACTATTCACAGTCCATTGTGCAGAAATGATCACTATGTGATCTACTGAGCTACTTTTATGTATTTTCTCTTCATACTGCTTGAGAAAGCAGACCACCGTTGCCTTTTGCGTGTCACTAGTGAAAGCGGCTGGAATTTAACTCCCGGGGATTCTCTGAGTGTAGTTGGTAACATACCCATGGGGAAAGAATCTTAATGAATAGAGACTGATGAAATACATTACATCAGCATATCTAAAATAATTATCCCACTCTTAACACATTTCTGGAGAATTAGCCTTGCCCATACCCAAGAGACAGAAACAGTTGGGGGTTCTCCCAGCTCGCTTGTATGTGCTTTTGACATTGGGCCATGATTATAAAGCATTCCCCCAGTCCGAGGAAAAGGGAAGTTATTTTTGCCCCTGTTCTGTCCTGTTTGTAGGCACATCATCTTGGATTGTATCTCCATTCACCCTACACAGCTGTACTCTCACTTCTCGGTCCTCAAGGAAAATACTATGTCCCTTTATGAGATTTAGAAAGTGTTCAATGGACTGTTGTGGTTTTGTCTGATCAGCAGTGGGTGCCTTTGAGTGTTGGCTGCTAGAGGGAAGAGGGGGACCCCAGCTCAGGCATAGTAGGCACTTGATGAACAGTGATGATGAAAATTGAACTGTGTGGATCACAGAGATGCCACGGGGAGGGAGGGTCCCGAGTGGAAGTCCTGACTTGAAGATGAACTTGTGTGTTTGCTTAAAAATAATCGAAATGGCGCTAAGTACCACCTTCATGATCAGGGGAGCAAACACTATGTCTTCTCTGCCAGTTTCAATCGAGAGCTGTGAGCTTGCGAAGGACGGGACTGGACTTCCCCTGCAGCAGTAAATACTGCTGTGGATTAAAGAAAGAAGTGTATCTTTTTCTCAAAGTGCACTTTTTATAAAAGGGAAGCAGATGGACCAGCAGCAGAGTGAGCTCTCCGAGAAGAGCCGCTCAGCCGCATCCTGAGGTGAGGGTGGGAAAGCGGCCAATGTGTTCAGAGACCTTTCCTTTAACAGAAGAGTTTCCCACTAGTCGGGAAGGTTGTGTTTGCGTGAGAAACATCTAAAAAGAATATTTATGTCCCCAATAGAAGGTATATTGTCTTTCTCTGGGTTGCAGAAGTCACTGCCTCGGTCACCCTTGTTCAGACGCGTCAGTTTGTTCCCAGGCTCTGACAGGAATGCTTTAAAAAGGCCAAGAACTGAGAGTACTTTTTGGTAACCAACATGCAAATGAGCACCCCGAGCCTCCCTCCCCAGGCAGAACTCCAGCGGCTTATTTGCATGTGAATCCCCTGCAGCCTTGCAAGGCAGGGTTACTTCTCTCCAAGGCAGGTTTGAGTCCAAGGAGATGATGGGTGACTTTGGAGAGCATTATCATGAAATTGGAGTCCCCTTGTTACCATAGTAACGTGGAATTGTGGTACCCCCCCCCATTTGACTGTAGGTGTGCTTCCTGATAGGGAAAACTGTTTTACTGCCCCTCCCCACCCTTTATTTTACTATCCATCACATTTTGAGAATGTGCACATAGTGCTGGGGTATTTCAAATGGATGTGAGCCTGCCTCTTGCCATGTCTCCAAAGACTGAATAGTCCCCAGTCAGTACATTAAAGATGAGGGACTAATTGAAGACTGCTATCACTCCTAGTGTTATTTATTAGTTACTAATACCCACTGTTCTTCTGGAAACCATCTGAAGGCTTGTTTCATTCATATGTAATTATCTCCACTTGTTTGAAGTGATCTTTAGCTTCTGTTTTCATTGTATCTCTTGCAATTGTTCAACTAAATGTTTTAGACCCTGTCCCCTACGGATATCATCAGAAGCCTTGTTCTAGTTTGTTAATGCTGCCGGAATGCAAAACACCAGAAATGGATTGGCTTTTATAAAGGGGGTTTATTTGGTTACACAGTTAGAGTCTTAAGGCCATAAAGTGTCCAAGGTAACACATCAACAATCGGGTACCTTCACTGGAGGATGGCCAATGGTGTCCGGAAAACCTCTGTTAGCTGGGAAGGCACGTGGCTGGCATCTGCTCTAAGTTCTGGTTTCAAAATGGCTTTCTCCCAGGACGTTCCTCTCTAGGCTGCAGTTCCTCAAAAATGTCACTCTTAGTTGCACTTGGGGTATTTGTCCTCTCTCAGCTTCTCCAGAGCAAGAGTCTGCTTTCAACTGCTGTCTTCAAACTGTCCCATCATCTGCAGCTCCTCTCTCAGTTCCTGTGCATTCTTCAAAGTGTCCCTCTTGGCTGTGGCAGCTTGCTCCTTCTGTCTGATCTTACGTAGTGCTCCAGTAATTTAATTCAGATCCACCCTGAATGGGCAGGCCAACACCTCCATGGAAATTATCCAATCAGACTCATCACCCACAGTTGGGTGGGGCGCATCTCCATGGAAACACTCAAAGGATTACAATCTAATTAACACTGATAGGTCTGCCCACACAAGATTACATCAAAGATAATGGTGTTTGGGGGACATAATACATTCAAACTGGCACAGGTCTGTACCCAAAAGTAGTTCTTTTCCAATCAATCTGTGTTGAAGAAGCCCTCTGGCCTGGAGCTGATGGCTGTGCTTTCAGGGAAGCATCAGGGTAAAACAAACAAAAACTATCTGTAGATGACAAAGACTTAAGAAGGTGGTGATTAGCAGGACTTTGTCTCTGACATTCTGTGGTTAACATTCTGATAATTTTCAAAAGTCAAAGATCTGGTGAGAGCTCATTACAAGAATAATGCAACTGTTCTGGTTTGCTAATGCTGCCATTATGCAAAACACCAGAAATGGATTGGCTTTTATGAAGGGGTTTATTTGGTTACAAAGTTACTGTCTTCAGGCCAAAAAGTGTCCAAGGTAACATGTCAACAATAGGGGACTTCACTGGAGGATGGCCACTGACGTCTGGGAAAACTCTGTTAGCTGGGAAGGCATGTGGCTGGCATCTGCTCCAGGGTTCTGGTTTCAAAATGGTTTTCTCCCAGGACATTTCTCTCTAGGCTGCAGCTTTCAATGGCCATCTTCAAAATGTCTCTTAGCTGTAGCTGCTCCAAAATGTCACTCTTAGCTTCTCTGCATCTGGGCCCATGTGGCTCTTTTTAAAGTACTCCAGTGATCCAATAAAGACCCACCCTGAATGGGTGGGGCAACACCTCCATAGAAATAATCCAATGAAAGATCTTGCCCATGGTTGATTGAGTCACATCTCCATGGAAACACTGAACCAATAGGTTCCAACCTAATCAACACTAATACATCTGCCCCCACAAGACTGCATCAAAGAACATGGAGTTTTGGAGGACACAGCAACTGACAAGGAAATTCAGTTCTGTGCCATACAAAACAAGACATAATGTCATTCCAAAAAAACTTTTATACAAAATGCCTATAAAAGTAATGTTTAGCCCTATTTTTAAAAAATAAGACCATTACATCTAATTTATAAAAATGAGAAAACAATATTTTCAGAGAAAAACTGTTGAGGTAGAACCTAATAATCTGCCATAATATCTGATGGCTATACTGAGAATGTAGTAACAACATACCAAGCGAATATCAAGAAAATCAAGTGAAGAGACCCAGTAAGTAGTTAAATTCATAATCTTTTACCCATAAAAATTTAACCTTGGGAGGACTCAGTATCTCTTTCAATTTGACAGCAACCTCTTCCTAGGCAACTCGTCCATTGTAGCATATCAAATAAACCCAGTCATTTCTAGCATGTCTTTTTACAAGATGAAAGGACAAATCCTTTGTGATTTTCCAGGGACCCTCTGGGAAATCTCCAAGACAGGTTTAGGTGCAAAAGATATTATTTAGGATTTGATTTTGAGAAAGAAAAATACCAGAAGTTGTTGAAACCGTGGGAAGGCTGAAACCGTGGGGAGGCAAAAACCAGTTTCGGGTGATGTCCTCCGTTCCCATCAGCTTTTCTTCTAAGCGTGTTTAACCGCAGGTCATATGACCTGAGCGTGCACAGAAAACAGACTCTTGTCCTTCAGATGACCTTCGAGACACCAGGAGCAGAGGTCACCTCCCTTGGAACCAAGATTACGAGGACGGAGAGATCAAATGCGAGAGGTCCTTCAACAAGGAAGATCCAGCCCGAAATCCACCCTCCCACATGTAGACAGCTCTGTGGCCAGCCAGCTGGGCTGTGGCACGTCAAGTCTCTCCACTCCTGCCCCCCTCACCTCCCATCCCCATAACATATCCCTTAACCCTCAGATCGGGGAGACTGATTTGGGCTCTAGCCTATCTCCATGCTGGTTCACCTTGCATTAAAGCTCTTTCTTTTCTCAAGCTCCCGATATCTTGGTATTGGCCACTGTGCGCGTCGGGCAGCCGGCCCTTGCTCGGTCACGTTGCTAGATGTGAACTTGGCTAAGAAAGGATCCTAGGGTGCTTGGCTATCTAGGATCATGGGATACTTGAATCCTGTCTAACCAACGTGACAATAAGAGATCTTCAAAGTAAACATAGGAGGTGACAAGATGGTTACCCAAAGAACTTGGAAATTATCAACAGGGTGACATTCTACAAAATATAATTACTGTTGAAACAAAGTATGTCAAAATAATGATTTACTTTGATTAAGCACAAGTCTTCATTTTTCAAACTTAAACATTTAGGAGAAGTTGTGAAACATTATTCTATTGATAAACCTGTATACATTTAGGAAGAATATACTCAAATAGAATAAAAATGTGATCTTGTATTATACTTAACACTGTCAACTCCGTGTAGACACAGCTGGTTTATTAAACCAATTATATTAATTAGTCTCATTTGAAAAAGATTTCCCTAACATCTGTTAACTTTAATTCCTAAAATATTTTAGTTTCTATAACAACACTTTTTTTTTAATTAAAAAAAGACATATTGAAAGTATTGGAAATTCAGTACCTCATTTCTGGGAATTTTAGGAATATTCAATTTATATAAGCACTTACTTTTCATGAATTTTAGGAATATTCCATTTATATAGGTACTTATTTATCTCTGTAAGCCAATCAGAATAGAACTACTTGAATTAAAAGATTTTGTAATCTAATTTATTTATACTATTGGCAATAGGAAAATATACACTCACACAATTAGAGTTAAAGGTCTTTTTGAATTATAGATACAGAGACATACAGAGAAGTTATATAAACATACTGATATGTTTGAGAGAGAGATCTTATAGCTTGAATTCTAAAATTTTAGCCATGGGTCAAGCATAAACACAGAAACCAAAAACTCACCAGACCAGATATCCACTTCCTGGTGGGCATGAAATAAATTGATTTGAACTCAAAATAGACAACTAGGCAAACACATGTCTTGAACTTGAGTCTTCCTTAAATGGGAGTCAACAAACTAAAGCCTACAGGCCTGCAAAAGTTCTGGAGCTAAGAATTGTTTTTATATTTTTAAAAGGTTGTTAAAAAAAAAAAAGAAGACTATGCGGCATAAACTGTGCATGGCCTGCAAATCCTAAAATGTTTTCTGGCCCTTTACAGAAAATGTTTGCCATCCCCTGCATCTCAGTGCGAGTCATCCAAATTGTCCCGGGAGAATTTGGATTCTTCTCTTAGGAATGTAAAAGAAAGAAAGGGTGTTTAGTTTTTGGCTACAGTAAAGACCACTGAAGCTGACATCAGAAACAGTAGTTTTGAAAATCAAGGGCTCTTGATTTGTAAGAACTTAGTTTGAGGGGGAAAAAAAAATAAACCTCAAGAATCAAGAGAAAAATAAAATGATGCAGCCGCTGTGGAAAACAGTTCAGTGGTTCCTCAAAAAGTTAAAAATAGACTTACCATATGACCCTGCAATCCCACTTCTAGGTGTACACTCAAAAGAAGTGTGAAAGCAGGGACTCGGACAGATATTTGCACACCAATGTTCATGGTGAAACCCACAAATCCACAATTGTGTTCTCTTTTATTGGCAACTGAATTATTTTATAAAGCTAGCTTTTATTCCTATTATATTCTTGATATATATATATATATACATACAGTAGAACAGTCAAATCTTAAATGAAGTGCAACCCCAAAGTATGCTAACCTATGACGTAACCAGAAGGCAAACACTTAAAATATAAAAAGCCTCACTGACCTGTGGTCTGTAACTTTTAAAGTAGCCAGAAGCAAAAGCCCATGATTACTGTAAGTCCCTGAACTGCAACCCAGATGCCTGGATACTTTGATAATAAAGCTTTATTTTCTTGAAGAATGTAACATCTCTTAAAATCTAACTCAGCAATCTCACAAAGTCTTGTCTTGTCTTAGTGTCTGCTCACCTTTGAAGCAATAAATACTTGTAACCCAGACAGCTGCATGTTTGGATAATGACATCTTACATGGTAACTCATAACTAGCTCTTATCTTCTTTTACAACCCTGAAGCCTGTTACCCTGCACGTGGCCTCCTAAGAGTTATTGAAGTAGTAACATAGGAACTATAAAACTATCCAAGTTTCTGCATTGGGGAGACACAGCTGAGCTCCCTCTTGACCCCCTTGTGCTGTGCACCACAGTTAATGCTCTTTCTGTCTTTATAAATCTTGGTGTCTCAGAATTGGTCATCGAGTGCACTGAGCACATTGGGCGGTGCATCTGAATTTGTTTTGTATCAATAGCAGCAGGATTCACAGCAGCCAATAGGTGGAATCAACCCAAGTGTCCATCCACCGATGAATGAATGCACAAAATGTGGTCTATCCACACAATGGATATTATTCTGCCGGAAAAAGGAATGAAGTTTTGATGCATGTGACAACATGGATGAACCTCGATGACGTCATGTGGAGTGAAATAAGCGAGACACAAAAGGACCAATATTGTATGATCTCATTGATGTGAAATAATTAGAATAAGCAAACTCACAGAGTCAGAATCTAGAATACAGGTTACCAGGGGACAGGGTGGGGGTAGGGAATGAGGAGTTGATGCTTAAATTGTACACATTTCTATTTGGATTGATTGTAAAGTTTTGGTAATGGATGGTGGTGATGGTAGCACAATATAGTGAATGTAACTAACAGCACTGAATTATATGTTTGAATATTGTTAAAGGAGGAAATTTTAAGTTGTAGATATGTTACTAGAATAAAAATAATAAAAAAAAATCATGGGACCATACAACACAGTGAGGTCTATCGTAAATGATTGACTATAGTTAATAGTACAATTATAAAAATGTTCTTTCATGAATTGTGACAAATGTACTACACTAATGCAAGGTGTTAATAGGGTGGTATATGGGAACTCTGGATTTTCTGTAAACATACTACTTCTCTAACAAAAAAAGAATGAAGTTATGAAACATGCAATAACATACATGAACCTTAAAAACATCCTGAGTGAAAGAAGCCAGACACCAAAGGACAAATATTATAGGAGTCCACTTATGTGAAATAACTAAAATAAGCAAATTTGCAGTGATAGAAAGTAGACTAGAGGTTATCGGGAAGGGGGTGGGTATGGAAAGTTATTGCTTAATGTGTACAGAGCGCTTCTCTGTAGACTGCGCTGCACAGAAGGCCTACAGGAGTTAAATGTCAACCCTTTTCCCATGATCGCACAAGAAATTATTGGGGACAATTAAGGTAGCATATATAATATTCACCTTCAGCGATACCGGTAACATGCAACATGGCCGCCAGGGCTGATGCAAGAACAGCCTAAGCTATAATTAGCCTTCTTCTAGGAAGTAACAGTAGTTCCCGCCCAAGCAGTAGCTAGTTGCGCCTAAACAGTAGCCGCCCATTGGCCATCCACCCCAGCAACAGCTACCACCAATCCCAGACCCCCAGCAACAGCAACCGCCAATCCCCCTACGTCTGCCTTCCACCCTAGCAACAGCAGCAGCCAATCCTAGATCGCCACCCGTCCTTACTAGCCACTCCCTCCACCCTTAGAGTATATATACCCTGCCTCTTCAATAAAATTTTGCAGCTTGATCAGAAACCTGTCTTGCTGTCATTCCTCGTGTCTCTTGTCCCATACCATTCCTCCCTCACAGGACTCGGAGCCTCCGTTGAACGTCCCGCGGGCCGGGACAAGAAATTGTTTCTGACCCTGAATTACAAGAAATCATGCTTTGGGTTCTTGGGAAGGATGGTGGTAAAGCTGATGTTTAAAGGAATTTGCAGCTTGACTCAGCTATGTATGGTTACCAGGTCTACTCTTGAAAGTGAGTGTATACGTCAATGGAAAACTGTGCCTTGTCTATAGCATGGTTTTCTTGGCCCTGTTTGGTGCCTCTGAGCTCTTTTGTGCCTCTTTGTAAATTATAGTTAACTGATGAATATGTAAACTCTGTCTTGTCCACTAGACAAGACTAGAAAAACCAGTTTTACCCCCATTCACAAATCGATTTCTTTATCCTATATAAATTAACTTTTCCTTTGAAGTAGTTATAACATCTGCCTATTTCCCTCATATGTGAGTCAAATAAAATGTTTAACACATGCTCATTTCCATATTTATATGAGAGACATGATTTTATCCTTTTATGAAAATTATCTCTTAACACAGACAAAGCATTAACTTCTGGTATTTACCAAACACAATTGGAAAATTTATCGACCAAGTTATCTTTGTGAAAGCGCTGAACTCTCAGTAGTATAAGGAAAAGAGGTATACTCAAGCTTTATATCAAGATATCCAAATATTTGGAGAATATATTTTATAATATATTTGTTATCCAAATATAACAAAATAAATTTTAATTAAAAGAAGAAAATAAAAGGGGAAATACTACATGTAACGTAGGTATGAAACTGAAAAATTCGCATAGATGAACATTTCAGGAAACAGAAGGTCTTAAATGTTGATTATGCTCTTTCCATTTAGTAAGAAAATAGTTACCATGGAAACGGTGTGTGCATGTGGTATTTACTTCACATTAAAGCAGCTTCTAAAAGGAATGCATTTACTGAACTCTTGTTCTTGACATAGTTTGAAAGTGGAAGTGGCTAGTTGTGAATGTGGCATTTCACTTTAGATTCATTACATTAGTATGGCTGTTTAAGATGGTCTCATTTCATTTTAGGATTTTTATAACCTAAACACATCATGTAGTTTTACTCCTAAACTAGGATCACATGACATGATCGTTCGTTATCCCTTATGATTATAGGATTTTGTTTGGAATATCAGGTGTCCAGGTAAATTTCTACTCTGGGCTTGTATGCTGGTTTGGATGTATTATGTCTGCCAAAATGCCATGTTCCTTCACGCATTCTTGTGGGAGCAGATGTATTAGTGTTGATTAGATTGGAACCTATTGATTGAGTGTTTCCATGGAGATGTGACTCAATCAACTGAGCAAGACCTTTGATTGGATAATTTCCATGGAGGTGTTACCCCACCCATTCAGGATGGGTCTTAATTAAATCATTGGAGTACTTTAAAAAGAGCCACACAGGCCCAGAGGCTTGCTGCAGCTGAGAGACACATTTTGAAGATGGCCAGTGAAAGCTGACACTGACATTTTGGAGAACGCCATTTTGAAATGCATCCTGGGAGCAAGCAGACGCCAGCCACGTGCCTTCCCAGCTAACAGAGGTTTCTGGATGCCAGTGGCCATCGTCCAGTGAAGGTACCCTATTGTTGATGCCTTACCTTGACACTTTATGGCCTTAAGACTGTAACTTTGTAACCAAATAAACCCTTTTTATAAAAGCCAATCCATTTCTGGTGTTGTGCAAAACAGCAGCACTAGCAAACCAGAACAGCTTGTGACAACCCCATAAAGCTAATGGTTAAAAACTGTTTGATGAAGATGTTGCTCCAAAGTCAAAGGACACCTGGAATGTGGGGGCAGAGCCAGGAAATCAGCTTCTTGAAATCTTCCAAACTTAAAGTTCTTAGTCTCTGGCTTGGTCCCTAATTTCCTATCCGCTGCCCTCCCTGTCCCAGCCACTGACAGGATTTTGAGGATTCGCCAGGCTGAAAGGGGGTTTCTAGCCCTGGAGTTCCACCACTGGCCCCTGCCCTCCCCAGCCTGGTGTTTCCATACATCAGCCTCGAATGCACTGACTCCTCTGTCTTTTGTGCTGAAAAAAAATCACTCATGTCAGCCAGGGAATATATCGATTCTGGGTAAGTAAGTAACTATTAATTTCATGACTTTAGCTCTAATGGACCTGTGGGGATAAGGATGGATTGCTTAAAGTGTGGTTTCTCTGACGTTCTGAGTATTTTTATAGGGCTGCTTTAAATATTTACAAGTAAATGCAACGTCGAGAGATCAGCAGCAGACTGAAAGGGGATGGAATTAGAAACCAGAAGGGATTCTAGTTCTAGTTCTGCCACCAATCAGCTGTGTGGTCTGGGAATCGCTCCCTCAGGTCCACAAGATGAGAGGGCTGGGATGCCCCTTTGACACGTTTCTTGCACAAATTTCAGAAGGCTCTGGGCTTCAGAATGGAAAAAAGACTTTAATGACACAAAAGTCTTCGCCAGCCCCAATTTTATCACTTGAAATGACTGATTCCTATAAAAGCGATTAACTTAGTCTCATGTTCGTGAATTCATGTTTGAATAGTTAAAAGGAAACCATTTATCTCCAGAATGTTTCTTGAATCCATCACTTCTTACTCCCTGCTGTCATGGCCCTACTTCAGCCATATGTGCTTTTTCCTGCTCCGGCTTCTAAAAGGGTCTTGCTGCCCCCAGTATTTTGTCTCTTTGGAGTCACCCTCTGAGTAGTCACCGGGGTGCCGGGCCACACGGCCACCTGCCCCTTGGACATTAGGCACTTGCTTCTCAGCACACTCAACACTGTCCTTTCTCCCCCACTCCTGCCACTGCCCCTGCCCTTCTCCGCAGAACACCCGTGTGCAGTGTACAGAGCTGCCCAGCAGGAACCGGGAGTGGCCTTTGACTCCTACTTCTTTCTCACCCTTGCACTTTCTCCCTCCTAATTAGTCATCGGTGCAGCCATTCTTGTGTGTCACCCCATCTTGCTCACCTCCTCCGCCTTGTTTAAAGCCACCCCTGTCTCCCTCAGGAATCGCTGTAACAGCCTCCTAACTGGGATCCCCTTTAGGCCAGGCCCGAGTTCCTCTTCTGTGAATACTGGGTTCTAAATGATATCAGTGATCTGACTGCCCGAAGTACTGTAAACTTGTTGACCACACACAGAACGTAAAGAAATGGAGAAGAACATGAGCTCGAAACGAGTGATAATGGACATTCGTGGGGGGATGTGACAGTCGGCCTTGATGCCTGCCAGGGACACTCCTGGGTAAGGACGTCAATGAGAGTTGCCTGAGGCATAGAACCCAGTGCAGATGCCACCCTGGTGGGCACTGCTGGCTGCTCATCGCGGACCCTGCACTGGCCCCATGGAGGACCCGGCTCCGAGGCCCCTGCTAAGGAAGCCCCGGCCTGGACCCCGGTGTCCTCCGTCTTTGACGGTGTCATGTGCCCGGACCTGGGTGTCGTGCTCTGGTTGTTGGCACCTTACCATTAAGCAAGCAAATAAAATGCACCGAGCTCCAAACTAGAGTTGTGCCAAATCTGCTTTCGATTCGCCATTATTTCTCAGGTCATTTTATGGCCATTTTGTGAGACTTACATGACAGTGAAGATGCAAACAGGGTGTGTGCAACCTCAGGAAAGCAAACCCCATCACTCCTCTGGGAAAGCTCTTCCGGGGCTTCTCCCCCAGGGGATGCAGGGCAAGCCTCTCCCCTCGGGGATCCCAGCCCCAGCCTCATCTCCCACCCCGGTTACCCCCGGCCCTCACAATGTTCTCTCACCTCTGGCCTCCCAAACACCATCAGGCCCCGCTCTTAGGTCTCTGTCCCGCGGCGCTGGAGGAGGGCTCTGCCCGGACCAGCCAGGCGCCCGCCGTTGCCCCCTCTGCCTGTGCGCCTGTCGTTTGCCTGCACCCCGGGGTGCTCTGCCCTCTAGCAGAGGGACCCACACATGTGAAGCCCACAGGGCCCGGGGGTCCAGCAGGAGAGGCGACTGCAAGGAACTCAGGGTCCAAGGAGCCCAGGGCTGGGGAGGGTCTGTGGGGCGGATGAGGCTGAGGTGAGCAGCCCCGGCCTCACCCCAGCTGCCTTACAAGCCGGGGTCCTGCTTGGCTGTGCTGTTCCAGACAACGACAAGGCTGATAATGAACACGATGTTTTTTGTCTATCAGAAAAGCAAAGGACACGATTCACTTCTTCATTTGGGAAAAAAAAATCAGCTAACAAAGGAGAGAAGGAATTGCCTGTCCTAGAGCTATTTTTTGGCATCTATTTAAGATGACTAGATTTTATTTTAATTACCCCATTGTGTACCATATTTGCATATGTTTGCATATGTCTCCCCGAGGAGATTTCAGCGGCCTGCAAGGATATCAAAACGGGCCTCCCACGCCACCTCTCTTCAATGGGATGTTGCTTTTAAAGTCGCTTCTGGAGAACGAAAGGAAGTGCCTTGGGGCGGGGCTGGGGCGGGGGCTCCAGGGGCCTCCTCTCCTACTGCAGGGGGCTCGAGGCTGCCCACCAGCCAGGCCCTCGGGGTGCTGTGTCAAATGGGGGCCCGGGATGCCTGAGCGATTACGGTGAGGCGGTGTCTTCCTTCTCCACTGCAGGCGCTTCCCCTGGGCCTGCTGAGGAGCTCCCGCCCGAGGAGGGTCTGTGGGAGCTGTCAGGAGGGGGGTGAGGCTGCAGCACAGGCCCGGGGGGCACCCCCCGCTGTGAAGACCCAGTGGGAACAAAGAGAGCCCCCTTGGTTCTGACAGGCGCCTTCAGTGATAATCCCTTTGGGGGAAAAGAGGAGAAATCCGAAAGAAATTCTTGAGATGGGCTTCTCTGCAGAAGAGAGAGCTGGGAGAAGGGAAACAGTGTTGGGGAAGTCAGGAGAAATTGTGGAAGACTTAGGGGGGTAAAGTGACAGATGAAGTAGTGAGCATCAAATGTCCTGTTCAGCATTCTGGGTTCTCTCTGCTCCCATTGGCTTTGAGCTCTTTATAACTCTGTTGGGTGTGGGTAACCAGCAGGGCCAGTGACTCTTGTCTATAAACACGCAAATGAATTCTGTCTAATGGGGAGACAGCTGATTTCCCTGAGCCCCACTCCCCTCACATTTGGGTCTATTTGTAACTCCATTTCGCATCCTTCTTTGCCTACACATATATTCTTTGAATTTTCCTTTGACGCTATTGGAACATGTACCTGTAGCTGATTCTCTCTATTAACATCTTTGATACGTGTTCATTGTATATTTGTATAAGAGCCATGATTTTACTTTAAAAAAAAATCCCTAGTCTTTAACAATGGGCAGCAAAGTTTTTGAGTGTGACCAGAAATAATCCTTGGAGAGGTTGAATTTGATACCTTATATTGCAAAAGAACTTGGGAGTTATGATTGAATTAAGGATCTTGAGATGGGGATGTTATGGGACGAAGGCAGTGGATTTTTTGCCCTGTGCGCTCAAATGACCAATTCCTGAGATGTCGGGGTTTCAAAGAGAGAAAGTTTTATTGCTAGGTGTGAAGCAGAAGAACAGATGGGTATCCATCCAAAATCTGTCTCTGCAAACAGCAGAAATTCTGATAGTTTAATAGCATCAAAACATGGGCAGGTTATAGGATAGTGAGCTCAGTGGCCCCAGATGATGTAATTAGAGGTGATCTAATTGTTGCACGTGAGCAGACTGATCACCTGCTTAGTCACAGAACATATGTAAGAAAATGGCGGCCTTCATGTGACGATGGATGTGATTTTTAGTATTATAATGAGGTATAGGTCACTTACAGGTTAAAGTCTAAGCTACTATGCATGTCAGGCCCATTTTGGTCAGATCCAGCTTCAATTATCAAGATAACTTTGGACTTGGGTCTTGACCCAAGACCCTTCATTAATAAACATTAGGGGCTGTCTTTAGTGATCACAAGACTTTGAAGTCGAAAAACTGGATAAATGAACACAAGTGAAGATTAGTCACAAGGTTTTTACAGTCACAAGGGCACAAGATAAAGGCTATACAATCATTATCGGAGATTAAGGCAGCTGGATTACAATTCAGGTCCGCTCGAATATACCGGAAAGTAAAAAGGAATATTTATATAATGATTCAGTCATCATACTCAGTCCTTGGATTCTAACTTCTCGGTTACAGGGAGATCCTGGATTATCCTGATGTAATCACAAGAGTCCTCGTAGGAGAGGAGAAGGTGGTGTAATGGGAGAAGCCGAGACTGGAGTGACATGTTCTGAAGACGGAGGAAAGGGCCACAAGCCAAGGATCAGGAATACACGCAGCCGAGAGAAGCTGGTGAGGGAGAGGAGACAGAGCCTCCCCCAGAATCTCCTCAGAGAGCCCGCCCTGCTCAGTGGGCCTTAACCTAGTGACCCTCATTTTGGATGTGATCTCTACAACTGTGAAGGAATAAATTTACGTTGTTTCAAGCCACTAACTTTGTGGTAATTTGTTATAGTGGCAATAGGACATACCCAAATCTTTATGTTTTCCCACATAAGGTAAAGAAATACCCAAATCTTTATGTTTTCCCACAACAGCTCTGAACAATCCCAAATAGTTTAGGTATAAAAGGTATTGTTTCAGATTCCTAGCTTCCATAGAAAATATCTTTTGATGGGTTGGCTTAAACAATGGGAATTTATTGGGCTCACATTTTTAGGCTAGGAGAGGTCCAACATCAAGGTCTCTTTAAGGCGAAGTTTTCTTGCAGCAGTGGCCGGAGATCCCTGGTCCTCGGCTTTGCTGTCATGTGGCGGCTTCTCCTGGCTTCTGGGGGTTCCGTTGACTTCTGGCTTCTCCCTGTGGCTTTTTTCTTGTCTGACCTTCACTCTGTTTGTCGAGGACTCCAGTAATCCAGATTGAAACCCAACCTGATTCATTCGGGCTACACCTTAACTGAAGTGACATCTTGCAGAGAGCTTATTTACAATGGGTCCACACCCATAGGAGTGTATTGAGTTTAAGGATGCATTTTTCTGGGCATAGCTCCAAACCACCATAGACATCTTAACTTTTTTTCCCTTAAATTTTGGAATCTTTGAGGAGATAAAAACAAAAGAGTTAGAGGAATACAGTCATTTACAAAGACTAATAGATGCCTGAGTACATGAATAGTTTTAGCAGGGCTATTTATTAATCAAAGTGACAATGGAATATTTTAAAAGAAATGCAGAAGTTGTTTCCATGACTTTAGCTCATTCTGTGAGGACTTTTTTTTTTTTTAAAAAACAATCAAGGACATAACTAAATCAGCCAAGGCACAGAAAATTATTCTAATGAGATATGGAATCTCTGCTACCTGGGCAGACTGTATAGAATATAAATAATAACTTTTCTACTACTTTTTAAGAGCAGACCAAAAACTCTAAGATCAATGTTAATAGAAAACCAAATTCTAGGTTTGTAGTAATATAATATTTGGCCATAAAACAATCTCAGAATTCTTTCCTGTTTTAAACTTCTTAATTATTTCATCAAAATGGAGCCAACTTTGTCCAATTTTTAACACGTCATTACTTATTTTTAGACATGTTATTTGCAGTTATTATAAACCAAGGCAACAAAATCATTTTCTGCATTCCTTTCACAGTTTTGTATATCCATTCAAGTTTTAACTTTTACTATCTTCTTTCCCATTCTGAAACAACAGATACTTAATTCAAGGACAAAAACCCTACCTATCTTTTTTTCTTGATAAACACTCCATTACCTTCTATACACAGTCATATTTCTCTGCCACTTTTGTTCCTGGCAGAGTCTGAGTCATCCACATCAATTTTAATTTTTAATGGAAGTAACTCATTTCTTTACAGAGAGAACAGGTGTGGGGGGTGGGGGTAAGAACTGTCAAATTTGAGCATTTTAGAAAGCCAGGAGATACACCTGACATGACTCTCTATAAACACATGTATCGTTTAGTCACATTCTTAAAAGTGATAAGAATGAGCACCTTCATCAACACAGTGGTTCTTAATTTTGCCCCAGGGGTTGTTTTGACAATGTCTGGCCACATTTTTGATTGTCACAACTGTGTGGGGAGTGGGTCAGTGGGGAAGGAGAGACGGGTTACTCACGGCATTTAGTGCGCAGCAGCCAGGATGCTGCTAAATATCCTGCGTTCACAGGCCGGTCCCCACAGCGGAGAACGATCTGATCTGGGATGCCAATGGTACATCTTTTGAGAAAGCTTGCTTAACATGACCTGAAGCAAAGATGTATAGATATAAAAATTATGCTTGCTGACCAATGTTGCAGTATCTGAACTTATTAGAAATTATCCAGATAGTCAAAGATTGTTTATTAATTAACTCAATTGAATGAGAGTTGATGTTCTTAATATTAACTAACGATCTTGAAATTTACATTTAAGTAGATGCACTGGAGGACACAATTACTGCTGATAACAAAAAACTTAGCACAGTTGTGGTCCTGTTTGGTTAAATACATAATTTTATGTTTTTCAGAATCAAAAACTTCATGTGGAAGTATGTTGACTTATCTGATCAGTAAACTAGTATAAGAGTTTTAGGGAATTCAGACTAACTAGTCTATTCATGAGAAAACAAAGATCTCATTAAAACATGTTTTCTACCATACATGGATAGTCAGGGAGAAGATGTATTGCTATTTTTAAACCAAAGTGATCAAACAAGTCTAATTTGTTCAAGGATTTGCTTGACTACATGAACTTAGATTCTTAAATAAAATGCTTCTGAGCTAGCTGTTTCTGAGAGTTTTTTTGTTTACTTTGTTTTGGGGGGATGTAATATATTTAAAGTATTAGAAGTTTAGCAGTTTATTTTCTAAGAATTCTGGGAATATTAGACTTATGTAAGGGCTTATTATTCTCTATTAAACAATCAGAACAGAGCTCTTTTATGAGGCTTTATAATCTATTTTATTAATATATTCCAGGTGTGGTTAAATATTTCATACTCACACAACAAGAAGTAAAGGATTTTCTCAATCACAAACACATGACAAGTAGCTTAAAGCTTCAGTCCCACAACATCAGTCACAGGTCAAAAGTAAACACAGAAACAATAAAAATAGACCGACCCAGATCTCAAAGAGCTGTTCCCCTTTCCATGGGCACATTTTAAAAATTGATTTGTGCTCACAAACTGACAAGCATAAATACTAAACTCTCTCTTACCTGACCTCTGTTATCCACTTGAGCATCTTGGTGGGACAACTCCCCAAATTGTCAAGATGTTATTTTCAAAATGTTCAAACATGACTGTCATACAAATATAGGATGAACACGTGCTAAACGCTTGTTTAACTCTTTAACGATGGAAACTGCAGGATGGTAAAGTTGATTCAAATAACATTTTAGGTACTGAGTATTTAGAGACCATGAAGAAAGAATGTTGGAATAAGGCAGCTACATTAGATAAAAACTGGTTTCTGTCCTACAGTGCAATAAAAGTCTAACCTTTGGGGTTACTTTTTCTGCTTGACAGAAATCATTTCATCTCAATCAGACAAAAATCGACAAGTTACCACGCCGATTTCAGGGAGTCTGGGCCCTAATCACTAGTGAAAAGAATGTCAAACAAAGATACACTGCCCTGGAGAAGTAAGTTATCTCTGCATGGGTCTATCAGTGATTCACTATGGACAAAGAGCCATCCTTTTCCTTATCTTCAGGTTTCTGTTGCTGTTCTTAACACAGATACTATTGCATTTGGCCCCAGGGTCCTTGTAAAGAGATGTAGGTTTTCCAGGTTATGGAGGGTGTTCCGGTTTGCTAATGCTGCCGGAATGCAAAACACCAGAAATGATTGGCTCTTATAAAGGGGGTTTATTTGGTTACAAAGTTACAGTCTTAAGGCCATAAAGTATCCAAGGTAAGTCATCAACAATCAGGTACCTTCACTGGAGGATGGCCAGTGGCGTCCAGAAAACCACTGTTAGCTGGGAAGGCATGTGGCTGGTGTCTGCTCCAGAGTTCTGGTTTCAAAATGGCTTTCTCCCAGGACATTCCTCTTCAAAATGTCACTCTTAGTTGCTCTTGGTGCGTTTGTCCTCTCTTAGCTTCTCTGGAGCAAGAGTCTGCTTTCAACAGCCATCTTCAAACTGTCATCTGCAGCTCCTCTCTCTGCTTCTGTGCATTCTTCCAAGTGTCCCTCTTGGCTGTAGCAAGCCTGCCCCTTCTGTCTGAGCTTTTATAGGGCTCCAGTGAACTAATCAAGGCCCATGCTGAATGGGAGGGGCCACATCTCCATGGAAATTATCCAATCAGAGTTATTACCCACAATTGGGTGGGGCACATCTCCACAGAAACAACCCAATTCAAAAGTTCCAACTTAATCAACATTAACACATCTGCCTCCACAAGATTGCAACAAAGAACATGGCTTTTTCTGGGGGACACAATACATACAAACAGGTACAGAGGGAAAGGAATCTTTCATTCATTCAACAAAAACATTTAACACTTCTTATGTACCAGCTACTGCCCTAGGTCCTGGGGACAGAGCAATAAATAAAACAAGTGTCTGATGGTCCTTTACGTCCTGGTTATGAGCAAGAGGATTTACAGTCTGTTAGATGGAGATGGGGCTCTAAAAGTGAGGGTGCCTCATGTTAAATGATGGGAAATACTAAGGAGGAGTGTAAAGAGGGAAGGGGTTGAGTGGGATGTTGGCATTTTTAGAAAAGGCTACCAAGACGGAGGTGGCCTTTGAGTAAATATCTGAAGGTGATGAGGGGGGAGGGGTCAGGTGGGGAGGGGACGAGCTCAGTGTTCCATGTTAGATGCCTCTTAAATTCCAGAAATTTAGGAGAGAAGGATGTTGCCGTGGTTTGCCAGAGCTACCGTGACAAAGTACCACCGACCGCTTGGCTTGGACAGCAGGGATTTCTCGACCCAGTTTTGGAGGTTGGAAGTCCACCGTCAGGTGTCGGAGGAGCATGCTTGCTGGAGTCTGCCGTGCTCCGCTGTGGCGGCCGTGGGTCCTTGACTCAATCTCTGCCACTGTCTCATGGCTGCCTGTCTCCACCTGACTCTGCATCCAAATTCCTTCTGCCTGTGAGGACCCCGTCACATGGATAAGGCCCACCCCAGTTCGGTTTGGCCTCCTCTTAACTACCAGGATCTTTGAGGGTTCTATTAACAAATGAGTTCCCAGCCGTAGGACCAGGGCATGGACTGGAACTGGGCTACATGGGGCACAGGATTCAGTCACAACAGGTGTGGGGAGAGAAGCCCCTGATCCCCAGGTGTGGGCTTGGATGACATTTGGGACAGAACTTTGGGCTTGTTACCATCACTGGCTCTGATTCTGAAGAAGTTTAGGAAGGCTTTGGTTTGCTTGCGGCTGGTAGGAGATTTGGGGCTCATAACTAATGTGTGAATTTTGCATCATAAACTATATATATGGTTAATTTTAAATGATAAAACAATTAAATGATAAAATAATCATTCAATTCTTTTAAGGACTTTTACAATGATGTAATGGCCTGGATGATCATTAAAAAAAAACAAAAAAACAAAAAACCAAAAACCAAAAAACCAAAACCAAACCAAACCAAAATACAAAAAACAACAATTGTATCTTAAATGCCTTAGTCTTTTCCTCTTCTTTACAAACCTCTCTGGAAGTGAAGTGCATCTGTCATTGATCTGGGTCTTAAAAACCCCATCTTCTTCTGTAATTTCATTTCATTTCTACACAAATAAAGGACCACTTATAACAGTGCACCTGTTGTGCAGAGCAGAGTAGCAACATTACTTGCCAGTGCTTCATCCAATCGGTGTGTGTCTGCGAAACGCCAGGGATAGGCAGGACCCCCTTCTGAGTGTGTCAGCAGAACAGGGAGGGTTGAAATAGAAGCAACCAAAGGACGTGACTGCAGCTGCCTGGTGCCAAGGGCAGAGAGGCTGGGGTAGAGTGCCAGCTTGCTTGGAACAGAAGAGCTCTCAGAAGACTACCTTTTCTTAGAAATACTAACAGATTCAAGGAGTCTTCAGACTGGCCCTTTATGTCTTTCAGTAAGACTTTCCAGAAGCACCAGGTTGTACCCTCTGCAGGGTCACGGAAAGAATGAATATGAATCGGCAATCCAAGAGGAATTTCAATTTCAACTAAAATCCCTGCTTGACCTTAACCTCTTGTCTCTCTTCTTTTTCCAATCAAAGTGGCTCGGTGATTTGTGCACTAATAAAATTATAAACTCCTTTTGGGCACCGGCGTGGCCCCCGTACGTCCTAGGTACTCAGTGCAATTGGCTGAATTGGGTCATAGAACCACTAACTCTAACTCCACTCATGGACCTGATAATACTTGTTACCACTATTGAATGCCCTGGATCCAGTGCCAGGCATGACAAAAGCTGCTTTTTTCCTCCCCTAACCCTCTCAGCAGCTTTAAGTGTGACTCTTACAGGTGAAACTATGACTCGGAAAATTAAGCAGTTTGCCCAAAGTTAAGTAGCTTTTCTAAGTCCTAGTCTTGGGGTTTGAAATTTCTTTACACCATGTTACTCTGTTGCCAGATAATCTTGGCAGTTTTTCAAAACAAACAGAAAGGAAAACAATTTTAAAAGCTCCTGCATATTATAATCTTATGTTAAGGCACCAAATAAGGTCACAAATGGAAAGAATCTTTAGAGTAGATTGAAAACTAAGGTTTTTTGTACTTTTATAGCTGTGTTCCACTTAGAATCACTTTTCACCTAAAAAAAAAAAACAGAAAGCAATTTCATGAAGTCCTAATTTTAATTAGCTTGCATCTGCATAAGGACCTCCAGCTCTCCTTGCGCATATTCCATTATATAATTCTCCCATATCCAGAGCTGACTGCTGAAAAGATTTATACCTAGATTTCAAGTTCTACCATACCAGGGAAAACATTAGTATGTTCTTTACAATTGCATATACCTTCTCTTTTTATGAACGTTATATATGCAGAAGGGCCTCAATAAGTAATATATATTTAATTAAATTAAAAATCAGAGTAAATTGCAGGCTCTTTCTGCTGTGAGAGAAGTTTGCTTATTCTGCTGGTTTTGTCCTACTATGGTCACGGATTCTAGCAATTTCTGAATTGTGGTAAAGAGATCAAACATTTTCTTTCTCTGTGACTTTTCTTCATAATTCCTGTATGCTACAGCGACTCTTGGAATGGTTTTCATCTCTCATTTTGAATGTTATAGTTTGATGTGCTTGGTTTTGTTAAAGTAAACCAGCTTTTACTACCCTAAAACCATTACCAAGGCTCAGAAGTGAAGAAATTTTTTTTTTTTTTCTCAGAAATAACATTAAAATGAACCCTTTGCTTTCAGTGGCCGGGGGCCAGGTACATTCCCAGCAGACATGAACAGCACAGCTTTCTGGAGGTGCCCATCGCTGTGTAAGGAGTCCCGACACTGCCGCACAGCTAGCAGCAGCGGCCTGAGAACCTGCCCAAGGTAAGTCGCTGTGCTGAGGAATCCTTCCTCCCCGGGACCGCCCGAGAAGCTGCCTCAGTCAGAGATCCGCCTGGAACCAACGGCACCTTCGCACTGAATAACTGAGGTGCATTGAAGGAAGGGCCTGATCACCAGGACGTCGGCAGGATCAAAGGAACCAGCGAAGGGTGGTGAGGCATGGGGGGTTCTCAACAGCAGGGGCCCTTCCCGTGCCAAGGCTGGAAGCAGCCAAGGAAAGGGAGAGGCCGCTGGGGCCTGGAGAGACCTGGAAGCTGTGGGAAAGGGCCACCGCGTAGGAGCTGTGGCTTCAGTAGAGGAACCCAAGGTGGAGAAGCCACAGACAACTTGTGGCTGGGCAGGCTGGAGGCCTGCAGAAGGAAAGACCACTTCCTCACTCTCCCACCCCCTCTGATCCCCTGCTGATGCTTCCCGTTGGCTGAACCCACCAGAAGCCAAAGGGCCAGGGGGTCTGAGGATGTGATGCATTACAGATGAGCCTCCTGAGGTGCTGCAAACTCCTGTATGTCAGGTTAGTGCAGAGACTTTCAATCTCAGTGCTATGGATGTTTGGGTTGGATATTCTGCATTGTAGAAGGTTTAGCAATGTGCCCTAAAATGCCATTATCTTTGATGCAGTCTTTTAGGGGCAGACGTATTAGTGTTGATTAGGTTGGAACCTATTGATAGAGTGTTTCCATGGAGATGTGACTCAATCAACTGTGGACAAGACCTTTGATTGGATATTTTCCATGGAGGTGTTACCCCACCCTGAATGGGTGGGTCTTAATTAAATCACTGGAGTCACATAAATGAGCTGACAAACAGAAGGAACTTAGAGCTACAGCTGAGAGACACATTTGGAAGAAGGCCATTGAAAGCTGACACTGACATTTTGGAGAATGTCATTTTGAAACGCAACCTGGGAGCAAGCAGACATCAGCCTCATGCCTTCCCAGTTAACAGAGGTTTTCCGGATACCAATGGCCTTTCTCCAGTGAAGGTACCCTGTTGTTGATGTCTTACTTGGACACTTTATGGCCTTAAGACTGTAACTTTTAACCAAATAAACCCCTTTTTTAAAAGCCAATTCATTTCTGGTATTTTGCAAAATGGCAGCATTTGCAAAACGGCAGCATTAGCAAACTGGAACAAGCAACATCCCTAGTCTCTTCCTTAGGAGATGCCCGTAGACCCCCTCAAGTTGTGACAATCAAAAAATGTCTTTAAGCATTGCCAAGTGACCCCTGGGGAGCAAATGTGCCCCCAAGTAAGATCCACTGGGTTGCAAGACAAAAAGAGGATTTGTTAACTCAAGGATTCACTCATTCATTCCAGGAAAATTTTTTTCCCCACCACAACTATTGGCAAATTTTGATGCTGAGCCCTGGAATTACAAACATGAATAAGACATGATTCTTGCTTTCTAGAAGAATTCCCTTTTAGAGAGGAAGGCAGATAAGTGATTATCAATAAAAAGTTATAGCATAGTGCCATAATAGAGGTGTGGAAATAAATGAAGACAACCAAACGAGAACAAGGAAATTCTATGTATTCAGAGCTTCCTATAACAAGGGAGTCGGCCACCATCATTGTGCTTGGCAGAGGCTCAAAGTCAGGCAGGGGGTGGGAAATCTTTAGAGTGGAAAAAAGGGGAAGCTTCAGGAGTGCCTTGGAGGGAGGCTGTTGGTGTGGGGAGGATGGAGGTGGCCACCTAGAAGTGGGACATCCTATGTGATTGGTTAAAAGAGCATATTTGACTTTGGTTGCTCCTCAGTTGGCTCTGGGACAACATTAATAAAGCTGGCAGTTATTGATCAAGTTCTGACCACCCTGGGACTGCTGCCACAGTGATTATGTTTGACTTCCTGAAATGGTTGCTGGAGACTGTGGCTTGGCACCCTGAGGTGCTAAAGTGTCTGGCCTGACATGTCTCGAGAATGGGGTGCAGGTTTATGGGAGATGCATGTTAATTAGGGTTTGTGAGGGGAACACTTTTCTTCCTCTCTTCACATTTCTTCCCATAAAATGGAAGCTTCTCATGGCACATCCACCTTCTCAGGAATGTGTGTGTGTGGTGGGGAGTAGCTTCATCTTTCACTCTCTCATTCTCTCCTGTTGGGAACGGAGCAGCTTAGTTGGCAAGATTGGGGTGAAGGCTCCTGCACTTGGATGGCTGGGTATCTTGACTCTCTCTCTTCTGCTGAAAAAGGTGGCATGGCTTCTCCTCCTGCTTTCACAGCCTCTGGTAAGCATCTTTATCCAGCGAGGACAGCCTGTGGTTCTCTAGCTGCTTGGCCTTTGGCTGGGTGGGTAGACCTTTTGACTTCATTATTTTAAGTGCCATCAGTTTCTCAAAGCTCTGAAAGTTTTAACTCCTGTCTGAACCTACTTGAGTCATTCGTCTGGATGTCCAGCAGGTTATTTCTAACATAGCATGTCTGATATATAACCCTTGGCTATATCCAGTATCTGTTTCTACACAGTCTCCCCATGTCGAAACTGACAACTCATTTCTTGTAGTTGTTTATTTCAAAACTCTTAAGTTGTCCCTGACTCTTCTCTTTTTTTCATGACCCACCTCCAACGAGTCAGCAACCGCCATTGACTCTACCCTGGAAATGCATTTGGAGTTGTCCACCCCTTTCTGGGAGCTAGGCTTTGGGGCAGCCAGAACGATCCTTTAAACACTTCATTCCTCTGCTCGAAGTTCTATAGCAATTTCTCTTCCATTCAGAACAAAATCTAAATTATGGTCGTGGTCTACATGACCCTCTGGGATATGGGGCAGCCCCTCTCTTAACCTTCCCTCTGGCCCCTCCCCATCTGCACTGCGCCCCAGCCAAGCGGCCTGGGGTGCTCTGGCCTCAGAGCCTGGGTCCTTCCTGCCCCCAACTCACCGCAGACCTGACCTTCTCCCTGCACTCGCCTTCCTGCTCCAGTGCCCCCTTTCAGCCACCACACCTGAAATACCACCCCTGCTCTCTACTCTTGTACTCTGGATTTTTCCTTTGTAACTTCTCACCATTTTACCTATTGTGTATTTATAATAGTTATTGTCTGTTTCCCCGTGTAGAATATAAGCTCTGTGGCATCTGGGATTTGTTCACTGTTCTATCCCTGGGTTAGGCCAGCACTTTTCTCACCTTAAATATACACCCTCTACATGAATAAACCTGGCATGCCTAATGCATAAGTGGAATAAAACGTAACCACTTCTGCCGGGTGTTAGACAGAATAGGAACGGTTGAGTGCAATTTCCCTCATTTCAAACATACATGCTCTCTTCTTCCTTTCCAGGCTCCAGAGGATCGAGGAGATTGCTGTTCTATTTATTCATCATTTTTGTAAGCATGCGTCTGTGATGCTCTTTCATTGTTAGCCTGAACAGACTTCCCTGTTCGTTTGCCCTTGCTGTGGAATTGCACAGACCGAGAATAAGCCACGTCTCAGAAATAATGGTATTTGAAAATCATCCTGACTCTTCCCTTATCTTTGTCATGGACGAAAAGTCACCTGCCAGACTGGTGTCTCTTGGGTGTCCGCCCCCTTTCCTTTCCTATTTACAGAGACCCCACCCAGGCGTTCTGTCTCACACACACCTACACACCCACGCATTGTCCTTCCGGGCGGGTCACTGACAGGTAGCGAGTGGCCCCTGGCAGCCGCTGGTTCCCTCCCTTCACGGTGGGTGGTGAGCGGGTGGAGGGTGAACATCGGTGGGGGGTGGAAGGGGTCTGGGCTTCCAGGGGAGCTGCTCTCTGACAGCACCTTGTGATCCTGCAGGGCTGGGGGGCTGCCTCACCTTCTTGTCTAATTGTGTGTCGCCAGCCCCTTCGCAGGCCTGCCTGTTTTTCCCTCCTTGCTCTGATCACAGATAGGGGTGTTCATGAGACAACCATAGCTGTTCATTTGCAGGGCAATTAGTGTCCCCGGCATAACTAAAAAATTGATCAGATAATTGTTGGTTGGCAGCATGCATGCCCAAGGGTAATTTAGTCTGGTTTATCTTTATTCTCAAGGACTAGTCAATTAAATATAAACCTCTTTAGAAGATTTAATATGCCAACATGATCATGTCCTGCCTGTGTTTACAAAGACAATAAAAAATGGGCAATAGGGTGCTTATGCGGTCAATTTAACCAAACCAGGATGGATTGTTTAAAAACTCATTTTTATATCAGTCCTGAGGAAGGAAGATTTAATACTCCCCCTCCCAAATTTGGATTATTATTATCTTTATTATCTTAATTCAAATTCTTTGTCACTCAAAGGTAAATACATGGTATACTTTTTCTTTAAAAAAAAAGCTTACATTTATAAAGGCCATTTTAGATGAATTTTGCAACTGTGAAAGAAATTCAAATAATAATGTTTTGGTTATTTTGTATACCAAAGCCATTGGAAGCAGTTAATTGTGAGTATATTGAGAAGTGAGCCACTGTTAACTCAAACAGGCAATTGAGTATTTGGAGATGTTTGCCAAGCTGTGATGGCCGGGCAATAGCCATCACCAAACACTGTTAGACATTTACAGATTTATTTAAAGAAGAAACTAAGCTTAGTTTTCTGGACATGAATATTAAAAAAAACAAGCATATCTTCATTTGTGCTTTAAAGGAATTTAATTACAACTACCATTTATTATGGGTTTTATATATATGATCAGGCTTGGTACTCCTGTTATTCCCATTTTATAGATGAGAAAATCAAAGCACATACCTTTTTTTTTCCTCCCTCTCTTGTTTCTGAAGAGTCAAGTTCACAATTTGGGATTTAATGGGATCATCTACCAAGCTACCTCCTTGAGGAGAATAGTTTCTTTTAATTTATGAAATCAGCTGCATGGAACCTCTGGAGGCCAATAGGGTTCTAATGAGTTAATGACTTGTTGTAACATATTTATTAAGGTGAAAGAACAGTGCTCTAAATATATAATCTTATGTACAACATAAGTAGAAATTATAACGCCTTATACTACTTGGGGAGTTTTAACAGAGCTTCAATGAAAAATCTTCCACTGTATAGTACAATGTAGCTGTAAAAATGAGTGGAAATATATCTGCTTACTAAATTGAGTTTTACATAGTTTTAAAACTTTTTATTTTGAAATAATTAAAAATGTACAGAACAGTTGCAAAAATAATACAAAACCCATATAGAGAACTCCAACATACCCCCTTCTGGGGAGGTCACGGACACACTCAGCGGCCATCTCCCAGCCCTTACCCACTCCCTTCCTTTTCCCTTCTTGTATCTTTGCAGGTGGGTGTTCAGTATGTTTCCGTTTGTGCTAATTTGAGTGCAGGAGTTTGGTATGTGTCTATTTTGCAACATTTACTGCAGGCAGCTCCAGCCTCTGGCCAAGGCTCCAAGGTTGCTCACTGGTTGGTTCCTATCCCCTGGACTGTACAAAGGCCCAGCACTCAGGCAGTGCAGGTGTCCCTCATCTCCGACATGAAACAGCATGTTTGGAGCTGCCATCCTCCAACCCTGACCTCACTGGGGCACTGGTCATAGTGGAAACTTTTCTCCTGCTCTTTGGACCCTTAGTGCTGTATAAGTAATAAAGTGGCCCTTTGCTGGGAGTCTCTATTGTGCCTGAGCCTGTGTTCCTATGATGAGTGCATATCACTACACAGCAACTTGCTCCCACTGTCCACCCAGGTACCCAGAGCTACCAACTGTTATCATTTTGCTACATTTGCTACATCATTCTATCTGTCTCTCTATCTATCTATCAACTATCTATTTATCTACCTATTTATCTATCTACCTATCATCTATCCATCCATCATCTATCTACCTACCTATGTATCTAACAATCATCTATCCACCTGTCTGTCCGTCTATATATTTATCTATTTTCTAAACATTTGTGAGTAGGTTGTATATATTACTCTCCTTGAAAACATAATATTTTCATGTATATTTCCTAAGAACACTGATGTTCACCTATGAAACCACCTTAAGTGAAGTTATCAAGTTCAAGAAATTTAACATCGATATAAAGCTCACAGTCTATATTCCAAATTTTCATATGTCCCAATAATGTCCTTTTGAGCCTTTTCTCTTCCATTATTAGATCTCATTCAGGATCATGTATTGGATTTAGTTGTCATTTTCTCTTTAGTCACTCTTTTTTGTTTTGATTGTGGAGACATATATACAAAATGTTCTTTCCCATCTGAACCACTCTCAAGCACACCACACAGTGGGATTCATCACAATTCCAATGTTGTGCTACCCTTTGGTTATCAGAACTTTCCCATCACCCCAAACAAAAACTCTACACCCTTTAAGCATTAAGTTCCTATTTTCCCTCCCTCCCTTCCCCTGGTATCCTATACTCTACTTTCTGTCTCTATTAATTTGCATATTCTAGCTATTTCATTTAAGTAGAATCATACAATATCTGTCCCTTTGTGTCTGACTTATCTCACTCAACATGATGTCTCCAATATTCGTCCATGTGTGGCTTGTATCAGAACTTCATTCCTGTTTAAATCTTAGTAATTTTCTATTGTGTATATAACATTTTGTCTATTCACTCATCAGCTGATGGACATTTGTGTTGGTCCAACTTTTGGCTATCGTGAATAATGCTGCTATAAACATTAGTGTATAAATATGTGCCTGAGTCAAGTTTCACATATTTTTGATGAAGGAAATTCTTAAAAATCTGGCTTGAAACTTTAACAATAGGATGTTTATTCATTTGCCTCATTTTTATGTTTTTGAAAACATAATAAATGCAAAGTTACAAAATTTAAAAATATGCAAAAAACAAAATGCCAGCTTTTTACCATATCCACAATACCAAGTTCCTCTTTCTAGAGTCAACCACTATAATCAATTAGCTGCTTATCCTTCCACAAATATTTAATGCATATACAAGTGTATATTTACATCTCTTTAACAAAACATATTAGTATACTATACAAACTGCTCCTCTTCTTGCTTTATTTTTTGCTTAAAAATATATATGGTAGATGGTTTCATATCACTTCATAAAGTGTTTTTAATTTATTTTTAAAGATCTGAAAAATATTCTGTTGTATGGATGAACCATAATATATCTAACCAGTCTCTTATTTAATGATTGTCTCAGATAAACAAATGAAAAGACTCTCTCTGTATTTCTCTCTTGCTCTCTCTCTCACTCTTATTTTCCTCTCCCTCTTTTCCTCTCTCTTTCACTCTCTCTCTATCTCTTTCACTCTCTCATGCCTCGTCACTCTTCCATTTTTTCCCGTGTTGGTTTTTGGCCTTGCCTTGACACTCCTGTCCCTTCTCAGCTCCACTGTGCCTGAGCAAACGCGGCCCATGTGACATTGGTTTACTTCTACACATTCCCACCAACTCAAATCTTGTGTGCAGCCTTACTCTGACAATAAATATAGGATTTGGGGTCTTTGTTGTGTCTGCTGGAGGCTAAGTTGAGGTTCAGGGCTTGGGCGTGTGGGACCGCTGTGTAATGGAAGCCATTTCCATCCCGTCAGCCCTGCCCAGGAGGATGTCAGTATTCTCCCGTGAAAACAGCTGCCTGGATAAACGGTCTGAGCCACACAGCTGTTAAATAAAACTACCCCCTGGTTCTGCTGCTGAGCATGGCTAGACTCCACATATCCTATCCTTTGGTGGAGAACACACTCTAACTTATCCTTCACTTACACAGAAGCACATTGCGTGTGTGCAGTGTTACTGGTGATGTACCACGTGTGGAGATAGAAAGGTAAATAGGATGTGGTCTCTGCCTTCAAAGGGCTTACTGCAAGGTTTTCAGAAATAGATACAAAAAGAGATAACTTCTACTTTTTCAAAGGTGAAGGCTTGATTTTTGTCTTATGGGATTTTACATTTATTGAAACTCTAAATGCACCAAAAAACTTACTGTGTTAAACTGAGGTCGTTCGGGTCCAGTTGGGTTATCTGATCTTCTACCACCTAATTATTATAATCCTCTATCCCAGACCTTGAGAATAGAGAATGATCTTGAGACACCGGTAGCTTCTAAGTAGACTGCGAGGTGAGCTATCCCTGAGGTCACAGGTCAAACAGATTCACCAACCAAATTAAAATCATCAAATCACACAGTTTAGTGAAGTAGTGTAAAATACCCAATGAGAAGCAAGAGTAAAGACATGGAGTCAGTTAACTGACTTGCTTAGGGGGCAAGCTGGTGGAAGGAATATGATACCTGAGTTCTGGGGTCTACAACATTCATATTCTCTCTCTCTTCCTCTCTGATGTTTAGATTTTTCCACCTGGCATCATAACCATCTCTGACAGTCCACGACCTCTTTGATTGATAAGAATTCACCTATGAACACTTAGAACCTATCTCTGAGCATGGCCCTTAGGGAGTGTGTTCAATAAATACATGTTGAATTGAATAAAAATTATACTTCAAGAAAATTGGATATAAACACCCAAATGTACACAATAGATGCCTTTAGTGGGTTGTTTTTTTTAACCCGGGGTTATTACAGATTCCTTTCAATGTGACTTTCCTAGAGGACTAAAAATGATTCAGTTTTCAAAAACTATTATTATATTCATAAACACCTTTACTGAATCAAGTCAGGTAAAAATGGAAATGGCTACTGAAATGAAAAATTCCAATTTGAAATACGGGACCAGTGCTATACTCTGAGCTTATTGCCCCAAATATTTAGCAATCGTATAGCTTCTGGAATTGGGGGTTCTGGCTTCATCCTCTGACTCCTGCCTCATTCTCTGCATGTGACCTGAATGCAGCCAGGCTTCTCCAGCCCCTGCGTGTGAAGGAGGAGGCCACCTTATCAGTTGACTGGTCCTCGGCCCCTCCTCAAAACTGCTGACCTCTGGGAGGCCCCCTGCTTGTGCTCTGTGTCCACTGAGCATCCACGTCAGGGAGGCCCCTGTGGCTGCAGCTGGCCCCACTGTCACAGTTTCGCCAGGCTGGGGCCCTGGGTGTCCTTGCTGACGTCCATCCTCACCCAGGGCTTGCCACTGCTGCACAGAGGTTGTGATAGGAACTGCGCTTCCTGACCATCAAATTCTCCAAAAGCGTTTTTATTAACAGATTAAAAAAGGTGGCTGGGGCGGGGAGCAGATATGTTGATGTGGTGACTGTGAGGACTGATTGGCAGGACAATGAGTGGGAAGGTGAGGGCAAGACCAGGGTGCTTGTGGTGGAAATAAGTCATTGTGGCTCTGGTTGTATGAAAGCTCACTCCTCGGCGGCCACCATCCAGCCCACTTCTGGCTGCTTCTCCACATGCTAGCTCCCGGCTGCACGTCTGGACTCTGATGGAGCCTCTTTCTGTCCTTGGCTTCCTGAGCCCGGGTCCACAGCCATCCTGGCAGCCCCATCGGTCTCTCCAGGGCAGGCCAGACCTACCCGGAGGCTGGCTGTGGAATACACATCACCCTGCCCTGTTTTTTTTTTTTTTTTCCCTTTTCCGAGTTTCTTTTTTTCTCAAGGTCTCTGCACACACTCATCTCCCCTCCATCCATCCAAATACTAAAAGTTGCCATGCAAACTGCTCTGCAAGCAGATCCTGAGGCTGGTTCCACAAACGGTTTGGGCTTAGCTGGGAGGCCCTGCTGTAAGTTGGGCGGTGGGAGGCAGAGTTGTCATTTCCATGATCAGGGTCACTATTCATGAAGAATATCTGGTTTTTGCATTTGACATGGCTTCTACTTCCCTTAAGCTTTATCAAAAACAACAACAACAACAAAGTATGAATTGTGTGTGTGTGGCAAGTGAACTATTTCTTGACCTTTGAATGAGACAGCGAGGGACAGACTTCTCATCCTTTGGAACTTGGTAGCAAACAGAGTTGTCCAGAAGCGATCACACAGACATCTCTACTCCAGGGCACTGACATTATTTTCTCTTTTCTTTCCGTGACATCTTAGAAGTGAAAATGTGGACTTTTCATTGGCTTAGGGACAAAGCTAAGAACCAACGGAAGCGAGTGACACGACAGTTCAATCTCAGCAATGCTGGGCAAAAGAAAGGGCAGCAGGAGAGAACTTTTGAGGGGCCTTCGGAGGAAATCCAAGCTCTCTATCTGGAGTACATTGTTCAAAACGACAGGGCCAGAGGCAGGCAGCTGTCACATACCATTGTGTTCTGTTGAAGAAGTTATAAGAAATAGGGAATTTATCTAATAAAATAGATCATTTAGGTAAAATGACATGGTCAGGAAAGTAAGTCAGCATTTTTAAGTTGTTACAGTAAAAAAGGTACTTTAGAATGCAATGTCTCAGAATTCATGTGCTAAGCAAAATTATTTTGATTATCTGTAGAGAGCATATCAGTGAATAACCTTAGGGAAGTCCCAAGTGTTTTTCTGTAGAAGTCGTTTCACTTCTAATCCTTTGTCAAGTTAGTACCCCAGACTGATTGTAAGAGTACAACACTGGAAAAAGTTTTCAGCTAAGAGATAATGTAAGGTACTGTTTGGTTTGCTAAAGCTTACAAAATGCGATATACCAGAAATGGACAGACTTCTAACAATGGGGATTTATCAGCTTTCAAATTTACAGTTCTAAGGCTGTGAAAATGTCCCAGTTAAGGCATCAACAGGACGATACCTTCTCTGAAGACTGGTTATCAGTCAGCTTGGGCCCCTCTTTCAGATGGGAAGGCACATGGCTGTGTCTGCGGGGCCTTCTCTCCCGGGTTTCGCTGCTTCTGCTTCTAGCTTCCCTGTCTGTGCTTTTTTCTCTCAGCTTCTCTGAATTGCATCACTTAGCTTCTGTACATGTTTTATCCTCTCATAATAGGATTAAGACCTATCTTGAATGAGGTTGGTCACATCAAAATTGAAATAACCTAATCAAAAGGTTCTACCCACAATAGGTCTACACCCACAGAAAGGGATTAAAAGAACATGACGTTTTCTGGGGCACATAACAGCTTTAAATTACCAAAAGTACTTAATTCTTTTTTTCTAAAAGGTTATTTTTGTTTAAATTCCAGCCCAAGAGTAGTTATTGTATGCCATACAAGCATCATTCTCTTGTCAATTCTGTTCTCTTTGGCCATCTCTCTCTCTCCCCACGTATAAGTAACACTATGTCTTACTCAACACACATCCAAAACATTCTCTTTGGAATAATGAAAATTAAAATGGGGAAATCAAGAAAAACAACTGAATTTGTACTTTCTATTTCTGCATTCCTAATTATATTCTTAAAATTAGAGTCATTATTTTGGGGTTGGACAAAAAGATTTTTTAATCTCACTGAGATAACCGATACAGAATTCCCCCTTCTTTTCTAATTAAAGGAAGAAGCTTACCGGAGAGGCCCGCTAAGGGATGAGGGAAGGGGGAGGCCGGGGAGGGGAAAAAGGGGTTGACGGTGGCTCAGCGAGGCTGGAGCTCGGCGTTGGTGTGGCGCCCGGGCGCTCGACAGGGGCCTTGCTGCTTGCGGGATGGACGAGGGTGGGGGGTTTAAAGTTGGAGGTTCAGAGAAGCTGGAGCTCGAGGTTGGTGCGATGTTCAGGCGATCAAGAAGGGCCTCGTGGTCGGCGGGTTGACCGGTGGCGGTGAGGTCGCGGAGGGTTGGTTGTCATTTCGGAGTAGGGAGCGTCAGAGGTGGCGAGTCGCTGGTACTGGACTTTCGAGCGCAGGTTTCTTCGACTCTGGAGACAAAGGTGGCGAAAGGCTTACTCGGCTCCTGGAAGAGCTTGGTGAATTTATTAGGCCGACAGGCAGAGCAGTTGGCAAACGCTCGTAAGGCGATTCCCCAAAGGATAGGCCAAAAGATGGCAGGTGCATTAATATAGGCAGATGCATTTATAAACGCTCCCATGCCTAGATAGGCTTCGGGGTGATGATAGACTCCAGTGGCTGCGTCTTGCTCACTTTGCTTAGCTGCTTCCGCCTGGAAGTGAGCACGCCAATCAACAAACTGGCTGGGGTTAAGAATGGAACGGGCAAGCGAGGCCCAGTCTTGGGGGATGCAAAAGTCCATGCCGAGATCCTGCAGTATTTGGGAAGCGTATGGGCTACCTAACCCGTCCTCCTTGACGGCCCTGCGAAGCTGCTTGATAGTATCAGAGTCAATGGGATACCAGTCATACGGTTTCTGTGGTGTGGGGGTAAGGTTAAGAGGAAAGCAGCGAAAAGCACGAGAGAAAGGAGGATGCGCTTGCAGAGGGCTTGGCGCGGGAGTGGGGGTAGGGGGAGCGTTGCCCCAAGGGTTGCCTTGAGGTGTAGAAGGCAGCCAGGGGTTGTTAGTCGGCAGGGTGGGAGGAGCGGCGGCAGCTGCCGGTAGCGGCTCCGAGGGGGAGCTCGCCGGAGGGGGAGGCGGAAGTGGGAGGCCCCAAGCGTCGCAAGACGGCGGCGCGGTGGGAGTGGCTAAGGCATAAGATGGTGGACTAGCTCCGCCCTGTGAAAGGGCGGGGTAAAGCGCTTGCGGTTTCCGGCCCAGCTTAGGGCTGACGTCATCGCCGGAGCACTTCCTCCCCTCGATGGAAGAAGAAGGAGGAGGAGGAAGTTCGCCATCTTGGCGAGGCTCAGTGTTATTTTGTTTTTTGGGAGTCACTTCGAGCGCGTTGTTAATCTGCTCGACTAAGGACTCTGTGTCCGAATTGTGGTCTACATTAGTATCGCTGTCTGAATCTGTTGACTGGTTTGATAGGGCCTCCTTGGATTTAATGGGGCCTCGATCAGGGGGGAGGGAGCCTTGAAGGCAGGAGCGGACGGTTATTAAGGTGGGGAGCAAGCCGGGAGGGAAGCGCTTGCTCTCATGTTCCATGGCGTTGGTGACCCGATCAATAAGGCGATCATAAGTAACAGGGTCCCAAAGATGGCAAGTGGTGAGCCATGGGTTAAAGGGCAGCAGGAGGTCCCAGTATACTTGCAGCTGCCGGACAGACACCTTACAGCGATGTGTGTCTAGGAGACCAGCCAGAGCACGAACTTGGGGTGCTTGGCGTGCAGATAGACGATTACCCATAGCGGAGTGAGAAAAGAAAAAGGGGGGTTGATTATTGAGTAAAGAAAATGAGGTAAACCGTGGTCGCGAGGCCGAAGGAGACGGCGAGAATAGAAGGCAGGAGCCTCTAGTAGCGAGAGCAGTTTGGGGGGGGCGGTCGCAAAGAGGCACACCGCGCGAAACAAAGAAACAAAGACACAAAGGACCACAGCAAAGTAATGGAGGGGAAGAGGGAAAGCTACTGGAGGAAGAGTGTTAGGAGGAATGGGGGGACATAGGAAGAGAAGACGAAAGGTAGTCGGGGGCAAAAGCCAGGTTAATGCGGGAAAGGAAGAGCGGCCCGGGCGCGGAGCGGCATGGGAGAGGCGGCTCCAGACGTGGAGCGGCGAGGGAGAGGCGGCTCCGCGGGGCGGCGAGGGAGAGGCGGCCCTTACTTTGCAGGCGAGGAGAAGGGGAGCTGGAGGGGCGTCCGGGCGAGCGGGTGGTTTCACTGGACCGCTGTGTGGAGAGGACTTTTAATTCCCGGGGCCCCACGTTGGGCGCCAGTTGCGGTCGCAGTTGATTTGTCTGAGGGGGGGAGGTGGCGGCCGGTTGCTAAATCCTAGGCTCTCGGGATTGCTCGGAGGGTACCGGCGGCGGGGGCTCTTTCCCGGAGGCGAGGGCGAGGCGGGGGACTGGGCCCGGTCCCCGGCGTAGGCGTGCAAAGTATGGAGGGCGGCGAGAAAGGAACAGGCGGGACATGGTTCTTTTAGGGTGAAGACGCCAAGAGAGTTTATTAGGGGAGAGTACAAGCTTATATCGGGCGTTTAGAGGGCGGGGTAGCTGTAGAGGTTAAAGGCTTGGATTGGTTCTGAGAGGGCGCGGAGGTTGATTGAAAAGGGGCGAGAGTTGCTCCGGTAACGGTGTCTGGCAACAATGTATGCGCACTGGTGGTGATGGGAGTTGCACTGGCAACGGGGAGTGTCCGGGCAAGATAAGGGGGTGGGGAAAAGGCGGTTCCCTCCGGCAAGCCTCCCCTAACAGTGGTATTTTGGGTGAGGAAATGGGGCCTGCCTCCGGCCTCACTTTCCCAGGCCCGGGGGGCTGCGGAGGGCGCTGTCGCCTGTGCCCACCACCCTCCCCAGGGGCTGATCAGGTCCCCCAGCCCAGGCCCGCCAAGTTGAAGCACGTAATCAGTGTCCCGCACAGAATTTACATGTATTGGTCGCAGGGTTGTGGGGACAGGCTTCTCAGAACCCCAAAGCTGACTGTTGCCCAAAGCACTGTCCAATTGATACATGTCAGCCTTGTCTATCATTTAAAACCTTCTAGAAGCTACATTTAAAAATGTTAAAAAGGTTAAATTAATTTTAATAGCATATTTTATTTAATCTAATGTATCTCAAATATTTCAATATGTAATCAAAAATTTAAAAATTGAGATATCTTATATTCTTTGTTATTATAATAAGCCTTACATAGCCAGTGTGGTGCGTTTCATACTTATATTTCAATCTGGACTAGCCACGTTTTACTTGCTCAATTCTCCCATGTGCAAGTGGCTATCATACAGCTCTAGGGGATAATAAGCAGAATAAAATTAGAAAATGTTCTAAATATATATATACATATACATATATAGATATACAATTATGCATAATGTAAAACGTTTCTTCCTTCCAACGTGCTAGGTTTTCGGGTTTTTAATTAGACTGTGAAATCTCTCAGGTACTGAGACAGACATGTTATAGATGATGGGTATATAAAACGAGTTTAACTTTAAAATCCATTTTTTTAAAGCGGGCACAACTCCTTTTCCGCGTGTGGATCTGCGCACAGTACCAGCCGAGCTTCTCCGCCCCTGCCTGACCCGGCCGGCAGCTGGTTTCCAGCCCTCCTCTCCTTCCCGCGCTCTCCTGCCGGAGCTGCTGACGCGCGGCCCGAGCGCGATGGCGGCGCCAGGCCCCGTGCGCCCCCGCGGAGGCTGCGACCCACCCGAGAGGGCAGGACCGTCGGCGCAGCGCCCAGGAGCAGCTCCGGGAGGGCGCGGATGGAGGAAAAGGCTCTCGAGGCCGGGTCTGGCCTGGTCCGCCGGGGCCTGCGGGCCTCGCGTGGGGAAGGCGCCGCCCGGCCGGAGGGCGCTGAGGGGCGGCGGGGCCGGGGACACCCGTGCAGGGCCGCGGACACCCGGTGCAGGGCCGGGGACACCCGTGCAGGGCCGCGGACACCCGTGCAGGGCCGGGGGCACCCGTGCAGGGCCGGGGGCACCCGTGCAGGGCCGCGGACACCCGTGCAGGGCCGCGGAGACCCGTGCAGCGCCGCGGACACCCGTGCAGGGCCGCGGAGACCCGTGCAGGGCCGGGGACACCCGTGCAGCGCCGCGGACACCCGGTGCAGGGCCGCGGACACCCGTGCAGGGCCGGGGACACCCGTGCAGGGCCGCGGACACCCGGTGCAGGGCCGCGGACACCCGGTGCAGGGTCGGGGACACCCGGTGCAGGGCCGCGGACACCCGTGCAGGGCCGCGGACACCCGTGCAGGGCAGGGGACACCCGTGCAGGGCCGGGGACACCCGTGCAGGGCCGCGGACACCCGTGCAGGGCAGGGGACACCCGTGCAGGGTCGGGGACACCCGGTGCAGGGCCGCGGAGACCCGTGCAGGGCCGCGGAGACCCGTGCAGGGCCGGGGACACCCGTGCAGCGCCGCGGACACCCGTGCAGCGCCGCGGACACCCGTGCAGGGCCGGGGACACCCGTGCAGCGCCGCGGACACCCGGTGCAGGGCCGCGGAGACCCGGTGCAGGGCCGCGGAGACCCGTGCAGGGCCGCGGACACCCGGTGCAGGGCCGCGGACACCCGTGCAGGGCCGCGGACACCCGGTGCAGGGCCGGGGACACCCGTGCAGGGCCGCGGAGACCCGTGCAGGGCCGGGGACACCCGTGCAGCGCCGCGGACACCCGGTGCAGGGCCGCGGAGACCCGGTGCAGGGCCGCGGAGACCCGTGCAGGGCCGCGGACACCCGTGCAGGGCCGCGGAGACCCGTGCAGGGCCGGGGACACCCGTGCAGGGCCGGGGACACCCGTGCAGCGCCGCGGACACCCGTGCAGGGCCGCGGACACCCGGTGCAGGGCCGGGGACACCCGTGCAGGGCCGGGGAGACCGGTGCAGGGCCGCGGAGACCCGTGCAGGGCCGCGGAGACCCGGTGCAGGGCCGGGGAGACCCGGTGCAGGGCCGCGGACACCCGTGCAGGGTCGGGGACACCCGTGCAGGGCCGCGGACACCCGTGCAGGGCCGGGGACACCCGTGCAGGGCCGGGGACACCCGTGCAGCGCCGCGGACACCCGTGCAGGGCCGCGGACAACCGGTGCAGGGCCGGGGACACCCGTGCAGGGCCGCGGACACCCGGTGCAGGGCCGGGGACACCCGTGCAGGGCCGGGGAGACCCGGTGCAGGGCCGCGGAGACCCGTGCAGGGTCGGGGACACCCGTGCAGGGCCGCGGACACCCGGTGCAGGGCCGGGGACACCCGTGCAGGGTCGGGGACACCCGTGCAGGGCCGCGGACACCCGGTGCAGGGCCGGGGACACCCGTGCAGGGTCGGGGACACCCGTGCAGGGCCGCGGACACCCGTGCAGGGCCGCGGACACCCGCTGCGGGGCCTGGACCCAGGAGGCCGCGGGGGCGGAGGGCACGTTTGTGTCAAGTGCACGCCCAGGACCTGAGCGGTGTGCGGGCCGGCGCAGGGGCCCTCCGCCCAGGCCGGGAGCGCTTCCCCGAGTTCACCGTGTGGCTAAGCCCGGAGGACGGCACCTGCGCCGGTCAGACTGCGGAGACTGGGAATGGGCTTTTTTTTTTTCTCTCCTTTTTTCTTTTTTTTTCTGGTTAGTTCCTGGCATTCAAGGAAATTGCCGTGATAACACGAGCTGGATAGACGCCTCAGAGTCTAAATTCCAATGACAGCGTGCTAAAATAGCAAATATCCAGGATTCCACAAAACTTTGCAAAACACAGAGAAACCGGAAGTGATGGCCCAGGCCAAGGAGAAGCTGAAAGAAACCCCCACGAGGAGCCAGAGCTGGGACATTCCACAGCAGGAGACAAGAGACTAGAGAGGAGCTGCCTGTCGCCTACAAGGGAGACGAAGATTAAGTGCTAATTTCTCGTAGGACACCATGAGACAAGAATGCAGAGGGAAGACGTATCTAAAGTGCTGAGACAAAAAATTGCAAGCAAGAAATCTCTATCCAGCAACACTGTTTCTCAAAGAAGAGGGATGGATAAAGACAACCCCAGATAAACAAAATCTGAGAGACTTGTCGCTGGTAGACTGACCCACCAGGAAATGCTCAAGGGAGTTCTGCAGGTTGAGAAGAAAGGACACTAGACAATTAACAAGTCACACGAAGAACTGATTATCTCCAGCAAAGGTAATGACATACGTAAATACAAGTACCATTACTATCATATGTTTGATTCATAACTCCATTTTTAGTTCCTACAGGACCTCAAAGGCAACTGCCTAAAATGTTAGGATAAATCAATGGGGTTGGACTCATAATATATAAAAATGTTTTCTGTGCCAGGAACTACATAAAAGTGGGAGGATGGAGGAGTATAGGAACACAGTTTATGTGTGCTTTTGAAGTTAAGTTAGTATCAAAGCAAATAAGCTTGTTATAGATTTGGGTTGTTAAATTTAAGCCCCATGGTAACCACAAAGAAAATATCAGCAAATATGCAAACTGATAGGGACAGAGTAGAGGACAGGTGACCAGGGGTGGGGAGCAGGGGTGAAGGGGAGTTAATACAAAATGAGTGTAGGATTTCTGTTTGGGGTGAAGGGAAATTTCTAGTAATGGTTAATGGTAAGGGTATTGCAACACTGGATTGTGATTAATCCCACTGAATGGTGTGCTTGGGGGGGTTGGGATGGGAAGATTTGTTGTATATATATGTTTCCACAATTGAAAAAAAAGAGAAACTAAAGAGATAATGACAATTAAATGCAATACATAATACTAGATGGGATCTAAGAATGAAAGAGAAAACACTCAAAAGGACATTATTGGGACATAATAAAAATAAAGAATATAAACTTTTTATCAATGTTAAATTTCCTGAACTTGATAACTGCCCTTAAGGTGAGTACATAAGTGAATATCCTTGTTTGTAGGAAATTTACATGGAAGTATCATGTATTCAGGGAGTATGATGTGTGCAGCCTGCTCTCAAATGTTCATAAAATAGATAGATGACAGATGGATAAATAGAATGAATATGGTAAATGTGGCAAAATGTTAAAATTGGTAAATCTGAGCATATCTAGGGGAGTGGAAGTATGTGGAGTATTATTTTTGCAACTGTCCTATACATTTGAAATTATTTTAAAATAAAAAGTTAAAATATATACATATATATAGAAAGAGTGAATTCAAGAGCACTGAAATTTTAGAACTAATGGATGCCCACTTTCCTGAAAATCTTTTAATTCACATTAGAAAAGGATTCATTTATTTTTCCCTTTGGTTATTTTACTGCTTTTGAGATAAATGAAGAAAATACTTTACTGATGCCTTAATTTCTTTCTGTTTAAAATTCTGTCAGCATTGGATTTACCTTTTAAGACTCAAGATTGGGTCAAATCTTAAAATTTCTGCTAAATTAGACTCATAACACTCTGAGGTTCAACACCAACCGTCTTGCTTCTTTTTCTGTGGGTTCCGCTTGGCTTTTGAGGCCTGGGAGTGAGCTTGGATTTCCCTGGGTGTGAGACCGGAACCTGGGAGTCATCGCTGACCTGGGAGCGAGGGCGGCCGCCAGCCAGGAGTTTGTGTCCGGCCAGCTGGCCTCTGCCCCTCTCTGTGTGCACCAAGTCTGGTGATGAGAGAACATCGTTTCGTCTTTGTGAAAAATTGCCCTGGGGTTGAGCAGCACCCAAGTGCAATTACTGGAAGAGAAGTGAAGAGAAGTTAGAAAGTTTCAAATGGTTCTTTGCTAGAAAATAGTGGATTTGGATATGCTGAAAGTAGGATGTTGAATATACAAATATTAAAAATATGAACAAACTGCCATACGGAAGTAAGAAAGGTTTTGTCTGAAACCAGTTCAGTTGGAGTTCCGGTGGATGTGAAGGTTGACATCTTGCTTTCTGTAAAAGGCCAGGCAGCAAATATTTTAGGTTTTGCCGGACATACAGACTCTGTTACAACTACTCAACTCTGTAAATGAATGAGCATGTCTGTGCTCCAATAAAACTTGATTTACAAAAACAGACAGCAACTAGATTTGGCCCATGGGCTGTAGTTTGCTGATAACAATGTGAAAGATAAACCTTTATGAAAGCTCCGTTTCATAGCTACACCATTACCACCTGTTACTTTCTGGAAATAGCTGCATAATGGAAATACTTTCTCCTGAATCTCATTTCTCACAAAGAGGCATGTGTTTGTTGTGTGTGTTCCTATACCCTGAGTTCACTATTTTATGAGGTAAGGGGTGGGTTTGGTTGGCTAACAGAGCCCTGATATAATAGTGGCTGAAAGAAGGCAAAATTTTTTTTCTGTCACATGACACCTGCTGTTTGTGAGCAGTCTCGGGCTGATTTTGTGGCTCCGGGGTGTCACCGTGTCTTCGTGCTCTCTGTGGCTCACCGGCACCAGTCTGCCTTGGCAGCCAGCAGGAAGGGGAAATGGAAAGTGTAGGCTTGCTGCTTCCCTTTCATAGCACGGCCTGGATGCGGCACACGTCTGTTCTGATTGCATCCCATTGGCCAGCATTTAATCAAATAGCCCCATCTAGCTGCAAGAGAGGCTGAGAAATGGAGGACTTACTCTGCACAGCTGTGTGCCCAAATCATTACAATAGAGGAGATGAAAGGACGTTGAGGGAGCTGTAGCAGCTTCTGATACCGCTAGTTTTTCTGCTTTGGTCTTATATTTATAAATCAATTAAGAGCTTGAAAGGAGTTATTTACTTTTTAAAGTTATATTTTGCTGAATTTTATGTGACCTATTCTATGCTGTTGTATTGTTTGGGAATAGGGGCTTCCCTGAATTTTATGTGACCTATTCTATACTGTTGTATTGTTTGGGAATAGGGGCTTTCCTGAAGTCTTCAGACAGATCTTCAGACCCAAATAACGGGTATATAATATACATGGTTATTAAACTCTTTTAAAATTTCTGTGGCAAATGTCTTGCATATGCTACTACTATCCCTTTCTGAGCCCACAGCAGACATTACTAATCAATCACAGCATTCTTTCCCACTTCACTCTGGTTTGGCCTCAGACAATTCTACATCCCACCCACCCTAGGCAGCCTCTGCCAATCAAGTGGAGAGGGCATGCAACCAGAAATTTATTTGTCCTTCTTGGAATGAAGTTTTGCCATTCTTCCTTTCTCTCTGTGACACACTGACCTTATCTCTAGATGTTGACATGGCAGCACGTGAATTGAATATTGGTTTTTGTCTTTTAAGTCGTATCTCCTCTTTTTAAATATCTCCTCTCTTAACTTGTGTCAAATTCTTATTTCATTTTTACTTATCTCCAGATCATGATTATATCTCATTTTTATATAACTAACTTCAATCATGAAACCAAAACTGGGATAATTTTATTCGACCTCTTCCTTTGATAAGTAGAGAAACTGTCATCCAGAAAGATTAGTGGATTTACCCAGGGACACACAGTGAGATGATGGTGGGATCGAGACTTGGCTCCTAATTCCTGTTCTAGTTACTCTTACTCTTCAGAGGTCAATCAGCAAGTGACAAAAGCAATGAAAAATCAGTAATGATTATGACAATAAGTGGATGAACTCGATTAAGAACAAAGCTTCAATATCTCAAGTTCCTTGCATGTGTTGACAAGAATTGACATATTACACTTTTTCTTGTGTAAAAGAAATGTTATCCTGAGCAATCCTTGCTCAGATGTTGGGTTTCTCATGGAACTTTTCACGTTTTATAAAATGGATTTGATATTTTTAAAAATAGGATTTGAAACTTCTTTCTAGGACATCCTCATTTTGGTTAGACTAAAGAATGGTACAGCTGTTCTTGTAATACTTTGGTTTTTCCTTTCTCAGTAAGATGCCTTTATGTGAGACTCAAAGTACTGACTTTTGTAGAGTTATTTTCCAGATGAATTTATAATAGCAATTTTGACTTCTTTTTAGTTTGTTTGGCCCATGGGTCTATCAGGTTATTCTGTTTCTCATCTTATTCACATCCTTTTGTCCATCCAAAATTGTTTGTACTCTCTTAGGCAAGGCCATGCATTTCAGTTCTATGTGCAAACTGTTTCTCAGCAGGTATACTCCTTATAAACACTATCACATGAAAACCCTCTTCAATAGGCAAGTAGAGTAAGATCATCTTAGGCTTTTAAAAACAGAAAAAAAAAATACTCAGCTAAAATAAGTGCAAGAAAGAGAGACCAATTATACAGCATGCAAAGCTAACTATAGTATCTACATTTAAGAAAGTAGAATATTTTTTTAACAGATTTTAAAAGTGACTAAATCTTCCTATTAAAACTTCAATTGAACCTCTAAGTATCAAAAATTATGGCACTTACACATGACACAGAAAATGAATCTAGAACAACAGATCCAAAGAAATTTTGATTGGGAACATTTCTTGATTTAGCTATTAATTAAATTAAACGCTTCAAAAGACCTTGAAGGAGCCCCCATGTGTCATCTTCCAATTTTGAAGGGAGTGATGGAGAGTGACTAAAATTCACAACTATAACCAAAGGACAGAAAAGAATTTCAGTACGCCGTAGCTAAAACTTGAGCTAGCCTCTTTTATCAAACCCCAAGATAACCATACCCTCTGGGAACACAGAGAGGACAAAACTCTTTTTTCTCTTTCCTCCCTCCACACCAAAATCAATCAAGCTCAGGTAAATTCTGGAGTACCCCACTGGCATTGCAGACCTTCCCTGGATGCATGGTGTCTGATTTTATGACTTCCAAGTTGACCCAACAAAGTCCTTCTGAAGAGATAAGCAAATACGTACACTCCGAATGTGGCTCATTTAGTAAGTCCATTTATTTGGTTATTTAATATGTTCAGACGTTTATTGAGCACCTACTATGACTTGGCTAATGTACCTAAAGTTGAATGAGTCAAAATCATAACCCTCAAGGAATCCATTGTTTAATGTGGGAGACCAAAAAAAAAAAAAAAATAAATAAAAGCACACAATGTCAGTGCAATATGGCAAGTTTCTGTGGGAGCAGAGGGTTCTCCCTGAGTATTGCCAGAGGAGACAGTGTTTGAACGGGCTGTGAAGCCTGTGGGAGCCCCTGAAGCAGAGAAGGCGAGGCGGAGATTCATAGGCAGCTAGCACAGCACACGCAAAGGCATGGAGATGGGAAGGTGCGTGTGACGTTTTGGGGACCCTGGAGTGTAAGGTGAGTGAGAGGGAGTGGCAGGACATTCAGTTCCAGGACTCACACATGTGACCTGCGTGGCTCTGTTGAGGCTTAGTCTGCATCCTTGAGGAGGCGCAAAGGAGGCACATGTCACAAATACGTTATGCTAGTGCAGGGTCTGCTAAGGGCAGCGGTCAAAGAAGCCGACTTGGTTTGTGGATGGCAGTTCGTCCCCAAAGATGTGCACCCCTGCTCCTGCATGCTGCCAGCAGGGACACGTTCAAGGTGGCCGCAGTGGACGCCACCTGCATCCGAGGACCCTGCATGCCATGTGGTAACAGATGCTGATTGAGCAGGTAGGGCAACATGTATGCACCAGCTGTGTCAAGGTGTCAGGTGCCACTGGGAAGGTGCAGTGTCCTAGGGAAACTGTGATGTGGGATTCGAGCTGGGTAAGGTGGGCAGCAAAGCCTGTGTTCACCAGCAGTCCTCCGTAAATTCCCCACACTCGTATTCATTCTTCATTTGCTTTATCCCTTTGGAGGTTTGAGGCTCATTTCAGTTAATACTTGAAAGAATGTTGTCTGGGTGGCAGATTATCAAGCCCTTGCATCTCTGAGAATATCGATCTACCACTTTCTCAATCACCAGCAAGCTTGTGGTATAAAATTTTTAACTTACAACTCCCCCTCCCTTGTTAAAACGCTTGAGAGTTTGAGTCATTGTCTTGTGGCAATGTGATTTAGAGTTGATATATTAGGGCTTCCTGATGTTTCCTTTTTAAGCAGCTGTATTTTCAGCCTGAATCCTTCTGTATTTATTTTATATTTTTAAAAACTCCCTTCAATTAAAAAAAATCTGAGTAAGAAATCTTTATTTTGCCTGGAGTACTGTATCTTCATAGATATTTTCACAGGCAGGAGGGAGGACTGATTTGAGCAAACCTAGTCAGATGTCATGTTCAGCCAGCCCTTTGCTCAGACTGTCATAATAATCTTTATTATGATGCTATTTTTAACATCATAGTCTACAGAGGAAAGTGTTTTTGAGAGCTGCTGTAACTTGAATTCATTTCGATTCTACTATAAATTCTAGAAGAAGGGTTTCATGGAATACATGTGTTTTGCATGTATATAATTTATGAGTTATTTCTTATGTAAGAATTACAAGAATATTTCAGATTAAAATTGATGTGCTTCCTTTAGAGTTGTTACTGCCAAGCAATGAAATATTTTTGGTAAATGACATGTTTCTCCTTTTGCATCTTGTCCTGGAACTTGATGTCTTTCACCTTTTCCAACATGTGGTATTTGATTTCCAGGTAGCTCGTTATTTTAAAAAATCTTTATTGAAATATAATTCATATACCACAAAATCTACTCTTGTAAAGTGTATGATTCAGGGTTTTTCTTGTATATTCACAGATACGTTCCACAATATAACATAACCTCAATATAATTCTAGGAAGTTTTTCTCACTCCCAAAAGAGATCCTGCATGTATTAGCAGTCACTCCCCATCCTTCCTCCCCCCAGCCGTAAGCAACCTCTGATCTGTTTTCTGCCTCTACAGACTTGCCTGTTCTACATATTTGATACCAATGGAATCATACAATATGTGATCCTTTGGGTCTGGCTTCTTTCACTCAGAGGTACTTATTGTACCTTGATTTGCATTTCCCTAATGACTAACAATGCTGATGTTTTCAAAGTTCATCCATGTTGTAGCATGTATCAGTACATCGTTCCTTTCTATAGTCAAATAATACTACTTTGTAAGGATGTACCCCAGTTTATTTATCTATCCATCAGCTGCTGGACATTTGGATTGTTTCCAACTTTTGGTTGTTCTGGATAATGCTGCTGTAAACCTGAACATTCATGTGTAAGTTTTTGCATGAAGCAAGATTTCATTTCACTTAGATATATATTTAAGGGTAGAATGCTGAGTCATATGGTAACTCTATGTTTAAGATTTTGAGGAATTACCAAACTGTTTTCCATAATAGCAGCGCTATTTTACAGTCTCTCCAGCAAAGAATGGGGGTTCCATTTTTCCCATATCCTCACCAAAACTTGTTATTGTCTGCTTTTTTTAGATTATAGAGTCCTAATGGGAGTGAAATTGTGGTATCTTATTGTACCTTGATTTGCATTTCCCTAATGACTAACAATGCTGACTATCTTTTCATATGCTTATTGGCCATTTTTAAGTTTTCTTTGGAAAAATGTCTTTTCAATTCCTCTGTCCATTTAAAAAATTGTCTTTTTAATTTTGAGTTATAAGAGCTCTTAATATATTTTGGATACAAGTACCTTACCAGATACATGTCCTACAGACATTTTCTACCTATATGTTGTCTTTTCACTTTCTTTATGTTATCATTTGCAACATTGTGCTGGTTTGGATGTATTATGTCCCCCAAAATGCCATGTTCTTTGATGCAATCTTGTAGGGGCAGATATATTAGTGTTGATTAGGTTGGAACCTGTTGATTGAGTGTTTCTATGGAGATGTGACTGAATCAGCTGTGGGCAAGACATTTGATTGGATAATTTCCATGGAGGTGTTACCCCACCTATTCAGGGTGGGTCTTAATTAAATCACTGGAGTCATATAAAAGAGCCAACAAACAGAAGGAACTCCATGCAGCTGTGAGTGATATTTTGGAGAGCAACTGAAAGAGACATTTTGGAGACAGCTGCTGAAAGAAGACTTATGCTAGCCCACAGTTTGCTCTGGAGAAGCTAAGAGAGGACAAAATGCCCCAAGAGCAGCATTTTGAAGAATGCACGGGAGCTGAGAGAGGAGCTGGAACACAACCCGGGATCAGCAGATGCCAGCCACATGCCTTCCCACCTAACAGTGGTTTTCCGGACATCATTGGCCTTCCTCCGGTGAAGGTATACTTGTGTTGATGCCTTAATTTGGACATTTTCATGGCCATCAGACTGTAAATTTGTAACAGAATAACCCCCCTTTAGAAAAGCCAATCCATTTTTGGTATTTTGGGTAACAGCAGCATGAGCAAACCAGAACAAACATGCAGGATTTTAATTTTGATGTAGTCCAATTTATCTATTTTTTCTTTTGTCACCTGTGCTTTTGTTGTCATATCTTAAAACCATTGCCTAACCCAAAGTCATGAAGTTTTACTCCTAGGTTTTCTTCTAAAAGTTTTATATTTTAGCTCGTCATGTAGATCTCTGATCCATTTTGAGTTAAGTGTATGTATCATGTGATGTAGAGATCCAAATTCATTCTTTTGCATGTGGATATCCAGCTGTCCCTACAGCATTAGTTGAAAAGACTGTTTCTCTTTGAACTGTCAAAAATTAATTAACCAGTAGAGGTCATGAAGACGGCGGCATAGAGAGGGGTGGAAGCTAGTTAGTCCCCCTGGAACAACTAATAAACAACCAGGAACAATTAGTAAATAATCTGGAATAACTGCAGGGGGACAAACATGACCGTCCACTCATCATACACCAACCTGAATTGAGAGGAATGCCTGAAATAGCAGCATAAAATCTGTAAGTAAGAACTGCAGATCCACGCTAGAGCCCCCTTCCCCCATGGCCTGAGCTGCACACATCGTGGTGCCAGAGAGCAGCTCTCTCCAAGCAAGTGAATACAGTTCCGCTGAGCTCCAACTGGGGTTTTAATTAGTAAATTGTGGACTGTTTGATACAAGCTATGAATCCTCAACAAGCAGACAGAGGCTTTGGGCGATGACTGACCTTGGAGAGCCAGAGGGTGGCCGTGGACTGGCCCTGAAGGGGGCTTTCTGTTCCTGTTTTGGCTCATTGGAGAAAGCCTCAGACATTTTCAGTTCCCAGCGCTCTGACCCAGACAAGGGTGGAGATAGAACGGGCAGAGAGAGTCCATTCAAATGCTAATGACCTCTCCTTAGGGGGGCTATCTTCCCTAAGAGGAAAGGGGTGGGGCCCAACTCTAGTACCCACCTTCCATTCAGAACCAGACCCCAGAGCCTGGGGGAAAACAGCCACGGGCCACACCTCCTTACACTAGTCTGGAGCTACAGGCTGACAGGTGCCACCTGCTGGGCAGAAAAGCACAGTGACCTGAGGTATCACAGGGTGTACCAGTCTTCTAAGACATACCCTCAGGGAAACTGGATACTGACTATTTCTTCCTTCTGGGACTAGAGCCCATTTTGGTCTGGGAAAACCTGATTGGGGTAACCAAGGAAACCATGCCTAGACAACAGAAAACTATAACCTACAATTGGAGGAATGAAGTTATGGCCCAGTCAAAGGAACAAACTTAACACTTCAACTGAGATAAAGGAATTTAAACAACTAGTACTAAGTCAATTCAAAATGTTTAGGGAAGATGTGGCAAAAGAGCTGAACTGTATAATGAAAACACTGGATGTACATAAGGTAGAAACTGAGAGTTTGAAAAATCAACTGGCAGAATCTATGGAAATGAAGGGCACAACACAAGCGATGAAAGACACGATGGAAACATACAACAGCAGATCGCAAGAGGCAGAAGAAAACACTCAGGAACTGGAGAACAAGACACCTGAAAGCCTACACACAAAAGAGCAGATAGAGAAAAGAATGGAAAAATATGAGCAATGTTTCCAGGAACTTAAGGACAAAACAAAAAACAGGCATGCATGTATGTATCATTGGTGTCCCAGAAGGAGAAGAGAAGGGAAAAGGGGCAGAAGCAATAACAGAGGAAATAATGAAAATTTCCCATCTCTTATGAAAGACATAAAATTATGGATCCAAGAAGCGCAGCATACCCCAAACAGAATAGATCTGAATAGGCCTATGCCAAGACATTTAATAATCAGATTATCAAATGTCAGAGATAAAGAGAGAATCCTGAAAGCAGCAAAAGAAAAGCGATCCATCACATACAAAGGAAGCTTGATAAGACTATGTGTGGATTTCTCAGTAGAAACCATGGAGGCAAGAAGGAAGTGGTGTGATATATTTAAGATACTGAAAGAGAAAAACCACCAACCAAGAATCCTGGATCTGGCAAAATTATCCTTCAAATATGAGGGAGAGCTTAAAATATTCTCTGACGGACAGACAATGACAAAGTTTGTGAACAAGATACTACTCTACAGGAAACACTAAAGGAAGCACTGCAGACAGAAAGGAAAAGACAGGAGTGAGAGGTTTGGAGCACAGTTTTGGGAGATAGTAGCACAGCAATGTAAGTACACTGAGCAAAGGTGACTGTGAGTATGGTTGAAAGAGGAAGATTGGGACCATGTGGGACACCAGAACAAAAGATGAGGGATAAAGACTGGGACTGTGTAACTCAGGGAACCCTAGGGTGCTCAATGATTGTAATCAAAGGTACAAATATGTTTTTACATGAGGTAGAACAAATGAATGTCAATGTTGCAAGGTGTTTAAAATAGAGTGGGATTGGGGGGAAGTACAATCAATGCAAACTAGAGACTATAATTAACAGAAACATTGTATTGTGCTTCCTTTAATATAACAAAGGCAATATACCAAAGCTAAATGTATATGGGTGGGTGGGGGGTGGGTGATAGGGGAAGGGTATGGGACTTGTGGCATTGGTGATGTTGTCTGACTCTTTATTCTACTTTAGGTTAATGCTATCTTTTCTTTTATTGCTTTCCAGCTGGTATGTTTTTTTTTCTCTCTCTCTTTCTCTTCTTTTTCTTTTGTCTCTCTGCCTTCTTTGACTCTTCCTCCTTCTTTGTGGAAGAAATGGAGATGTCCTTATATAGATAGTGGCAATGGTGCTGAATACATAAATATGTGACTATACAGGGAACCAATGATTGTTTACTTAGGACAGAATGTATGGTGTGTGAACAAAATCATCTTAAAAGAAATGGGTTGATGAAGAAACCTCGAGGGCACTATATTGAATGAAATAAGACAGACATGTGAGGATGAATATTGCAGGGTCTCACTGATATGAACTAATTATAATATTTAAACTCATAGACATGAAATATAAGTTACCAGGATATAGAATGAGGCTGAAGAATGGGAGCGGTTGCTTATTAGGAGCAGAATGTTCAACTAGGGTGAACTTAAACGTTTGGAAATGGACAGAGGTGATGGTAACACGTTGTAAGAATAATTAACAGTATTGAATGGTGTGTGAATGTGGTAGAAAGGGTAAGCTCAGAGTCACGAATGTCACCAGAAGGAAAGTTAGAGATTAAAAGATGGGAATGTACAAAACAGTGAATCTTGTGGTGGAAAATGTCTGTGATTAACTGTACAAATGTTAGAAATCCCTCTCATGAACTAGAACAAATGTATGACACTGTATCTAGAAGTTAATAATAGAGGGGCAGGTAGGAAAAAAAATATACCTGTTGCAAACTATATACTACAGTTAGCAGTATTTTTTTTTCATTTTTATTGAGATTGTTCAGATACCATACAATTATCCAAAAATCCAAAGTGTACAATCACTTGCCCCTGGGTACCCTCATACAGCTGTGCATCCATCACACTTAATTTTTGTTCAATTTTTAGAAACTTTTCATTACTCCAGACAAGAAATAAAGTGAAAGATGAAAAGAGAAAAAAAGAAAAGGAAACTCTAAACCTCCCCTATCCCTAACCAACGCCCGTCAATTGTTGACTCCTAGTATTGATACAGTACGTTTGTTACTGTTTATGAAAAAATGTTGAAATACTACTAACTGTAGTATATAGTTTGTCATAGGTATATAGTTCTTCCCTATATGCCCCTCTATTATTAACTTCTAATTGTATTGTCATACATTTGTTCTGGTTCATGAAGTGATTTCTAGTATTTGTACAGTTGATCACGGACATTGCCCACCATAGTATTCAGTTTTATACATTTCCATCTTTTGACCTCCAACTTTCCTTCTGGTGACATATATGACTCTGAGCTTCCCCTTTCCACCTCATTCACACACCATTCGGCACTGTTAGTTATTCTTACATCTTGCTACCAACACCCCTGTTCATTTCCAAACATTTAAGTTCATCCTAATTGAACATTCTGCTCATACTAAGCAAGAGCATCTACATTTCTTCCACAAGGCAGGAGGGAAAGTCATAGAAGGTAGAGAGGCAAAAGAAAGAGGAAACAAAAAAATGACAGCTAGGAAGCAGCAAAAGGAAAAATAACCTTAAATCAAAGTAGAATAAAGAATCAGACACTACCACCAATGTCAAGTGTCTAACATGCCTCCCCTATCCCCCCCTCTTATCTGCATTCACCTTGGTATATCACCTTTGTTACATTAAAGGAAGCATAATACAATGATTCTATTAGTTACAGTCTCTAGTTTATGCTGATTGCATCCCTCCCCCAATGCCTCCCCATTTTTAACACCTTGTAAGGTTGACATTTGCTTGCTCTCCCTCGTAAAAGAACATATTTGTACATTTTATCACAATTGTTGAATACTCTGGATTTCACCAAGTTACACAGTCCCAGTCGTTATCTTTCCTCCTTTCTTGTGGTGTCTAACATGCTCCCCATCTTCCTCTCTCAACCGTATTCATAGTTACCTTTGTTCAGTGTACTTACATTGTTGTGCTACCATCTCCCAAAATTGTGTTCCAAACCACACACTCCTGTCTTCTATCACCCTGTACTGCTCCCTTTAGTATTTCCTGTAGGGCAGGTGTCTTGTTCACAAAGTCTCTCATTGTCTGTTTGTCAGAAAATATTTTGAGCTCTCCCTCATATTTGAAGGACAGCTTTGCTGGATACAGAATTCTTGGTTGGTGGTTTTTCTCTTTCAGTATCTTAAATATATCACACCACTTCCTTCTTGCCTCCATGGTTTATGCTGAGAGATCCACACGTAGTCTTATCAAGCTTTCTTTGTATGTGATGGATCGCTTTTCTCTTGCTGCTTTCAGGATTCTCTCTTTGTCTTTGACACTTGATAATCTGATTATTAAGTGTCTTGGTGTAGGCCTATTCATATCTCTTCTGTTTGGAGTACGCTGCGGTTCTTGGATCTGTAATTTTATGTCTTTCGTAAGAGATGGGAAATTTTCATTAATTATTTCCTCTATTATTGCTTCTGCCCCCTTTCCCTTCTCTTCTCCTTCTGGGACACCAATGATACGTACATTATTGTACTTTGTTTCATCCTTGAGTTCCCGGAGACGTTGCTCATATTTTTTCATTCTTTTCTCCATCTGCTCCTTTGCGTGTAGGATTTCAGGTGTTTTGTTCTCCAGTTCCTGAGTGTTTTCTTCTGCCTCTTGAGATCTGCTGTTGTATGTTTCCATTGTGTCTTTCATCTCTTGTGTTTTGCCTTTCATTTCCATAGATTCTACTAGTTGGTTTTTTGAACTTTTGATTTCTGCCGTATACATGTCCAGTGCTTCCTTTACAGCCTCTATCTCTTTTGCAATATCTTCTCTAAACTTTTTGAATTGATTTAGCATTAGTTGTTTAAATTCCTGTATCTCAGTTGAAGTGTACGTTTGTTCCTTTGACTGGGCCATAACTTTGTTTTTGTTAGTGTAGGTTGTAATTTTCTGTTGTCTAGGCATGGTTTCCTTGGTTATCCAAATCAGGTTTTCCCAGACCAGAACAGGCTCAGGTCCCAGAGGGAAGAAATATTCAGTATCTGGTTTCCCTGCGGGTGTGTCTTAGAAAATTGCTCCACCCTTTGATGCCTCGGGTCACTGTGCTTTTCTGCCCAGCAGGTGACGCCTGTTAGCCTATAATTCTTGACTGGTGTGAGGAGGTGTGGCCGTGTCCCCCCAGGCTCTGGGGTCTGGTTCTGAATGGAAAGGGCCCCACCCCTTTCCTCCTAGAGAAGACAGACCCCCCAGGTGGAGGTCGTTAGCATTTCAATGGTCTCTCTCTCTGCTTGTGCTGTCTCTGCCCTTCCCCGAGTCACAGCCCTGGAAACTGAATATGACTGGGGCTTTCTCCACTGAGCCGAAAAAGAAACAGATAGTCCCCTTCAGACCCAGTCCAAGGCGACCCTCCGGCTCTCCCAGGTCAGTCGTCACCCAAAGCCTCTGTCTGTTTTTTGGGGCTGCGTACCTGTAGTGAGCAGTTCACACTGACTACTTAAAACCCCAGTTGGAGCTCAGCTGAGCTGTATTCGCTTGCTGGGAGAGAGCTTCTCTGTGGCACCACGAGGCTCTGCAGCTCGGGCTATGGGGGAGGGGGTCTCCCGACCTGGTTCCGCAGGTTTTACCTACAGATTTTATGCTGTGTTCTCGGGCATTCCTCCCAATTCAGGTTGGTGTATGATGAATGGATGGTCTCGTTTGTCCCCCCGCAGTTATTCTGGATTATTTACTAGTTGTTTCTGTTTTTTTGTAGTTGTTCCAGGGGGACTACTTAGCTTCCACTCCTCTCTATGCCGCCATCTTGCCTGACCCTCAGTTAGCAGTATTTTAACATTCTTTCATCAACAGTAACAAATGTACTATACCAAAACTGTGAATCAATAATGAAGGGGGGTGGCTAGGGGTATGGGAAGATTGGAGTTTCCTTTTTTTGTCTTTGTTTCTTTTCTGTAGTAATGAAAATGTTCTAAAAATTGAAAAAAAAATTAATTGTGGTGATGGATGCATGGCTGTATGATGGTACCATGGGCAATTGATTGTACACTTTGGATCTTTGGATAGTTGTATGGTATGTGAACAATCTCAATTAAATATATATTAAAAATTAATTAACCATAAATATGTTTTTTTTTCCTGGACTCAATCCTATTTCCATGATCTATATATCTATTTTTGTGACGTACCACAGTGGCTCAGTTACTGTAGACTTACAGTGAGTTATGAAATGGGGAAATATGAGTCGTTTAACTTTGTTCTTATTTTTCAAAATTGGCTATTCCTGTCCCTTGCATTTCAATATGAATTTTAGGATCAGCTTGACAATTTCTGCAGAAAATCTAGCTGGAATCTTGTTAAAGATTGTAATGAACCTGTAGGTCAACTTTGGAATTACTGACATTTTAACATATTAAGTCTTAACATCCATGAGCTCAATATTCCAGAGTTTATGGGATGTAGGTAAAGCGGACCTTAGAGGGAAATTTCTAGCTGTAAACACATATATTAAAGAAAGACAGCTCTCAAATCAATAACCTAATCTTCTACCTTAAGAAAATGGAAAAGTAAGAGCAAACAAAGCACAAAACCAGTAAAAGTAAGGAAATAATGAGGATTAGGGGAGAAACAAATGATCGAGAAAAGCAAACAGCAGAAAAAAATCAACAAAATCAAAAGTTAGATTTCTATAAGATCAAAAAAATTGACAAATCTTAAGCTAGACTGACCAAAAATAAAAAAAATGAAATTTAGAGAAAACTCAAATTAATAAAATTAGGAATGATTTTATTAATCCAACAAATGGATAATTTAGAAGAAATGAACACATTCCTGGAAAGACATGAATTACCCAAACTCACTCAAGAAGAAATAGAAAATCTGAGTAAACCTATAACAAGTTAATAAATAGAAAACCTCCCTCAAAGAAAAGCCTAGGCTCAGTTGGCTTTGTTGGTGAATTCTACCAAAATCTAAAGAAGAATTAACACCAATCCTTCAGAAACTCTTCCAACCAATAGAACAGGAAGGTACTCATCCCAGCTTACTTACTCTGCAGGGTCAATGTTACCCTGATCCCAAAGCCAGACAAGATATTTGAGAGATGGAGATTGAGACTGAGGGGGCAAGAGAGATCACTCTGGCATTTAGCAAATGCTTCCTGTGTACCTGGAACTGAGCAATGCCCATGCATATTTTTACGTCCTCACTGTAAATTAGTATTGATCCTGTTTCACAGACTACGTCACACAGCGAATGAGGGGCAGAGCCCAAATTCTAGCTGCTTTGCTGAGATCATGGGTGATGGGTGGGTGGGCATGGAGAAAAGTTTGGAGAAGGCTGCTGTACAGTCTGTACAGGTCTGTGGGTGCCAGGAGCCAGAGGAGAAAGCTCCAGCGGCAAATGCTGCCAGTGCGGTGGCCCGGATGGACGTAACAGAATCAGGGTTATATTCCTGAAAAGGCTCTAATCTATTTCATGTTCATTTTTTATGCATCTCAAGGTGTTTTCTAATTTTCTTTATGATTTCTTCTCTGATCATTAGTTATTCAGGAGTATGTTTAATTTCCACATATTTGTAATTTTTCTTCTGTCATTGATTTCTGAATTAATCCCATTGTAGTCAGAGTACGTGCTTTATAAGATTTCAATCTTTTTAAGTTGATTGAGGCTTGTTTTATGTCCTAGAATATGATCTTTCTTGGAGAGAATGTTCTGCGTACACTTGAGAAGATGTAGGTTTTGTTGTAGTTAGTGACACATTCTGTGTCTTTAGGTCTAACTGGTTTCTGGTGTTGTTAAGTCTTCTATTTTCTTACTGACCCTCTGTCTTGTTGTTCTATCCATTACTGAAAGTGTGGTATTGAAGCCTCCAAATATTATTGTTGAATTGTTTATTTCTCCCTTCAATTCTGTCACCTTTGGCTCCACGTGTCTTGGGACTCTGTTTTTAGGCACATATGTTTTAATTGTTATTTCTTCCTCAAGAATTGACCCTTCTGTAGTTACGAAATATCCCACTCTATCTCTTGTAACACTTTTTTTGTGTGTGTTTTAAATCTGTGTCGTCTATTTTTAGTGTAGCCACTCCGGCTCTCTGCTGGTTGCCAGCTGTCTCCTTTTGACACAGAGAAAAGCTGGAAGAAGTTCTGTATAGTGAAAATGGGCCCACCAGGTGATGGAACTTTAATCCGTACATCTTTGCTATGGTAAACATATTGTTTACTTTAGATGCAAAGGGATTTTATAGCTACTGTATAATTATACTAATGTGCTGGAGAAAAGAATGATGCATAGAACTTAAATAACTTTCCCTTTATATTGTCACGATCATTAAAATTCACTCTGCAGATGTGAAGTATGTGGGTCATATTATTCTTCATGGCCTAGAGGGTATTTATTATGATTTAGCACAAGATCTATCTTCATGCATCATCTTAGGTGGTTAGCTTAGGGCACTTTCGACTGATTGGGTATCAAAACATACTGTAATTGATTAATCTGTTTATTCCACAAATACTTACTGAGCACCAGCCACCTGTTGGCCTGGCTTAAGTGCCTGGAATAACACAGTAAATGAACATGGCAGACATGCTCTCATGGAGCTTACATTTCAGTGGGGAGCCAAGAAATGAGAAATTTTCATCAATATATGTTCTATGAAGAAAGTAAAACATGGTGGTGTGATGGAGAATGAAGCGGGGTGGGGCCAGTGTCATATGGGGTGATTGACAAAGCCTCTCTGGGTCCTGCCACCTGGTGATGAGAAGGCTCAATTAGGTGAAGAGCAGTGGGCAGGGGGATCCAGGCAGAGTCGGCTACCAGCGCAGAGCCCCTGAGTCAAGAATGAGCTTGGGGTGGTTAGAGATCAGAAGAAGGCCCCTGCGGGTGGAGCACAGTGGGCGATGGAGGAGAGTTGGGAGAGGAAGTGAGAGAGTGACAAGGACAGATAGCTGGGCCTTGTAAGCCACAGTAAGGAGTTTGGATGCTATTCTGTATATGCTCAGAAGCCATTGGATGGTTTTTAAGAGACAGCTCAAGTGATCTGATCTGACTGGAAGCAGGAGATCAGCTTAGAGGTGGCACAAAAGTGGGAGAAATAGAAACTGAGCATGGTGTGTGGGATCTACTGAAAGAGGTGGGTGGAACCTACTGAGCAGGTGGATAGAATGTACTGAGCAGGTGGGTGGAACCTACTGAGCAGGCGGATAGAGTCTGGGGTGAGGTGGATTGAGTCTACCGGGTGAGGTCGATGAAATCTACTCAGCAAGGTGGATGGAATCTACCGAGTGATGTGGGTGGAACCTGCTGGGTGAGGTGGATGAATATACTGAGCAGGTGGGTAGGAGGTGGATGGAATCAGGGTACATTTTGGAGAGAGGGTCAACAGGACCTAAAGTGGATTGGAAACGTGAGAATGAGGGAAGAAGAAGAGCCAAGATGATTCCTCATTTTGTGGTTCTAAATTGAATGGTAAGTCCAATTGGATTATCACACTATTTACTCAGATATAGAGGACCGCTGATAAAACAGGATTTTGAGGCCAAACAAAACAACCATCCACGTTCTGTTTTGGACATGTTGAGTTGGAGGTGAGATACTGAATATCTAAGAGGAAATTCCAACTAGTCAGTCACATATTGGAGTATGAAATTCAGTAGGGAGGTTGGCGCCAATGACATGAAATTGGAAGTTCCTGGCAATTGGATAACATCTAAGGCTTGAGTCTGAGATCACCCGTGGAGACGGGAAGAAGGCTGAGGCACGATGACCCCTGAGACTACACAGGGGTAGATCTGGCAGAAAGGGAGTGGCCAGCAAAGGAGCTGGGGAGGAATGGACAGTGAGGAAGGAGGAAACCTAAAGCGTTGGTGTCGTGGAAACCAAGAGAAAAACTATTTCAAGGAGGAGAGTGTGAACTCTGTGATGCTGTTGAGAGTTGGAGTGAAACGAGGTCAGAGATGTGAAAGTTGTGGTTCAGTTAGGCTGGAGGGGGAGACAGAAGCGCTGCTGAAGGGGTGTAAGAGCTGTCTGCAAGTGAAGATGGAGAGGTGATCAGTGTGAAACAATGTTTTCCTAAGTTTGCTGTGACACGAAACAGAGAAAGGGGAGCAGGTCCCTGGGGAGGTTACGAGATCACAGGAACAATTGTTAAAGATGGCAGATGGGGCAGCATATTTGTATGCTGACGGAAGTGAGAAAGAAAGGCACTAAAAATTGAGAAGCGAGACGCACAGTCTTTGAGAGGGATAGCCAGGACAGGAGCCAGAGAGTAAATGTGGGGGAAGGATACTTTTTACACTGTAACAGGAGGAAAGGAAGAACATATGGGTGCAGATGCGAGTAGAGGTGCTGCTGGGAGCGAGGGAGCTCCTGTGGGATTGCATCTGGCTTCACACTGAAATGTGAGGCAGGCTCATGAGTTGGGGGTGGGAGGTGGTTAGAGGGGATATTGGAAGTCAGGCAGCAGAGGAGAAGGTGCTGAATGGACCTCCTGGAGAATGGGGAAATTGCTTCAGGAACTATCTTAGACTTACTGGGCATTTTTCTGTGCCTGTTTGAATCTAGAGAGACTCAGTACAACCGTGTTCATTTTCCCGGGGCAGGCTCAGAGTAGGTGTATAGTTTACATGGTGGTGTTTGTTTTCCCAGGTGAGTGAATATCTATAGGATTGCAAGGCAATAATGTGTTAAATGTGCTTTATCACACGCATTTAATTACACATACACACACTCATTCACATGTACACCACACTCCCACATGCACACACACACAGGCATCACACCTGTACACATTCACAGGTACACCACCCTCCCATGTGCACATACACGGGTATCACATGTATACACACTCATTCACAATACACTCCCATGTGCACTCACACAGGCATCGTACCTATACACACTCATTCACGTGTACACCACACTCCCACGTGCACACACACACACAGGCATCACACCTGTACACATTCACATGTACACCACCCTCCCATGTGCACATACATGGGTATCACATGTATACACACTCATTCACAATACACTCCCACGTGCACTCAACACAGGCATCGTACCTATACACACTCATTCACCATGTACACCACACTCCTTCACCATGTACACCACACTCCCACATGCACACACACACAGGCATCACACCTGTAGACACTCATTCACATGTACACCATACTCCCATGTGCACAAACACATAGGCATCACACCTGTACACAGTCATTCACATGTACACCACCCTCCCACGTGCACATACACTCACACAGGCATTGCATGTATACACACTCATTCACACATACACTCCCACGTGCTCACATAGGCATCATACCTATACACACTCATTCACATGTACACCACACTCCCACATGCACACACACACAGGCATCACACCCATATACACTCATTCACACATATACTACACTCCCACGTGCACACACTCACACAGGCATCACACTTATACACACTCATTCACACATATACTACACTCCCACATGCACACACTCACAGGCATCCCACCTGTGCACACTCACACACTCTCACATGTACACCTCACTCCCACATGCACATGCTCACACACTCACACAGGCATCACACTTATGCATGCACACAGTCACATGTACACCACATGCACATGTGTATACACACACTCATGCAGGCATCACACTTATGTGCACACACAATTATTCACACATGCCACACTCCCACATGCACACACACATAGGCATCACAGCTATGCACACACACTTATTCACACATATATCATACTCTCACATGCACATACACACTCATATAGGTATCACACTTACACAGACTCATTCACATATACACCAGCTCCCACGAGCACACACTCACACAGGCATCACACTTATGCACATACACTCCACACTCACATTTATTCTTATAACAAACCCCCAAATGCATTTTTCTACTGTTTTTGAAGTCCCTGAATATTGAAGAAAACCTGTAGCTCCCCCTTCACAAACCACTCTCTCCGCTCTTCTTCAAATGATATTGAAAATGAACGTGAAGTAACTTAGAGCCAGTTTCAGGATTATAGCCCTGATTCTGTTGTGTCCGTCTGAGCCACCCCTCTGGGGGAACCGGCCTCTGGAACTCTCCCCCGTGACACCTGGCACCCCATGCTTGTCCCCATCTTCCCCACGCACGGCCCTTCTCCAAACTTCCCTCCACACCCACCACCCCCGACCTCAGCAGGGCAGCTGGAATCCAGATTCTGCCCCTTGTGCGCTGTGTGATGTATTCTGTAAAATGGGAGGAGTATTATGTCGAGGACTAAACAATGTGCATGGGCGTCGCTCAGTTCCAGGCACACAGGAAGCATCCCCTAAATGCTAAATTTACCTCTCTTTCTCCGCCATTCCCGATCTCTCAAATATCTGCCTGCTTTGTCTGTTCTGGGACATATTTCCTCAAGGATCTTCTTTTAGCTAAGCATTTAAAAATTAATCTTTGATAATTGAATTCTTAATTTAATAGGATTCTTCTGGAAATAATGTCATCATCTGGGATTGACACTAATGATGGCGTTTCAGATGGACCCAAGAGATACATTTGGGCTACGAGGAACTTTCCACTGGATTCAGATCACACCGAAGGACTAACTTTGGTCATCATGAATTAAACTATAAGGTTGAACAAAGAAAATGGAAATATTTTCATGTCTTGTGTGTTAATCAATAAGTATAATGAAATATTAGGCCTTTGAAGTATCTTTGACATATCACAGGTTTGGGCTATATCCATGGATTCTTGACAGTGAAACACAGCAGCATGGTAAGATGCTAAAGTAGGAGCTGTGCCCCTGAACAACATGCAAAGGACATGTCTTCTAAACGCATCCCCTTGGGAATGCGGTTGAGACCGTCCCTCTTGTCTCACTCTTGGCTGCTGTGACATTGTCCATCACTCCTGCTCTTCAAGTCCCAAGGGACAAGTCTTTCTTGGTCTCTGGGAACAGAGGGTTTTAGATAAATGCACCTCCTCGACTAGCTTATTTTCCTCTATTTATTATTCACTGTTTCATTTTGAAAACAATAGTAATGAGTAGGGTTAATCCTAGAAAGTAAAAACATTAACATGTTTCTGCCTTTAAAAACTTGCAGTATTGGCAACTAGCTTTTTGGAATGTGTGGCATGTAATAGGTCTGTGCTATTCTAAAGCTGAGACATTGTGCTGTGATCTTTTCCATTTCGCTTTTATTCCCTGGTTCTTTCAAATCAGTAATAAATTACATGTTGCTGATTATTTTGGAATGTGCATATTGGCAAGGGCAAGGAATGATACACTCGTATTGACCAGTGGCCCGTCCTCGCGGAGGGTGCAGCTCGCCCATGGCGGCAGTATAACCACGTGGCAATTAGGCTTGCAAAACCATGTTCCTGTGGTTTTGATGTTATGGGAAGTAGCAGGCTGTTTTCTTAATTCTCTTAAGTTGAATTTCCCCCCAAAGACTCATTATGAAGAGGCATGTTGGAACGCGTGGTGTCATTACACGATTGTTCTCACTTGGTGACAAGCAACAAAAGGAGAAAAATGTTTCTGACAGTTTCTGAAATGCGATCGTTGGAAATCACCCTCCGAAATTAATGAGATTCCGGGGAAAGCCGACGAGCTAAATGGTGGTGTCATGTGCTGCTTCGTGAGGGCTTCACACGGGGACGTGACGAGTTGCCAAGTCCAGGCAGGAGTTTCCACCCTCGACTTCTTTCTCGCTACTGCTGCGTGGTGAAAATCGGCAGATCCACAGTTTTATACATTGAAATCATTAAAGCTAATTCTGACCCTGAGGACAGTGCATGCAATTAAATGGACAGCTAAAACTTTAGTTTTACTCATTTAACGGTAGTCTTCTCTACGTCTGTTTGTTTGTAGATGAGGAAATATTTAAAAAATCAGCTCGAGAGCAAAGTCTTCCACTTGGACAATTCCGCCTCCTGTTTGGTGTCGTGTTTTTCCTCCGTTGACTCCTGGAGTCTCCCTCGAGGCCCCTGGTCCCCACCTGGCCCCGCTGGTGCTCCGGAGCTGCTCGTCCGTATCCATGGCGACAGACAGCTCCCGGGGCGGCTCCCGCCCTCATCCAGCCTCATCCAGCCTCATCCAGCCGGGAAGCTCCCAGACCCTCTCCCAGCCCAGCCTCTCTGATCACTGCAGAGAGGAGGATCTGCTGCCTCCTTGCAGACGACTCGCTGGGGACCCAGATCCCCTTCTTGTGTGGCTCTGCAGATGCAGCTCGTGACGTGCGGGAGTGGAGCTGGGCGCCCTCCGTTTCCCTGTTTCCCTGTTTCCCTGGCTCTAGTGTCTCCAGAGCCTTGAATGCCAGGAGGTCCCAGAGGGGAAGGGGAGGGGGATGGAAGAGAATGGTGGGAACGCAGGGCCTCTCCCAAACGTGCACCAGCTGTCCTTCTGTGCCTGGGAAATGTGGTCACTGTGATTACCCCTCTAGATGCAAATTATTCTCAACAGCAAAGTTCTAAACGCCATACAAAAATTTTTTTTAAAGACCAGAGGAATTGAGCTATTAAAAAAAAAACAGAAAAATTGCGTAGTTTACAGAGAAGGCACCCACATTTATAGGAAAACATAAATCCACTGAAAGCCTGTTTGTAGGGCCTCACTCTTTTGATATTCTGGCCTTTTTATTTGTTTCTACTAACATTAATATTTTCATACAAAGCACATCTGAAAGCACTTGCCTATGTGACAGATAATATTTCTAAAATTTAAAGAGAAAAAAATTCAGTGAATGTGACATGTTGATCAAATGCCAATTCATATAAATTCTGGTGTCAACATCACTGTGATGTTGGAGGCTCCAGAATCGAGAGCTGAATTCTTTAGTGTTTACCCAGAGTTGTGTAGAAAGACATTATCACTTTCCTGTGTGCACCGGTATCTCCGGGTAACCAGCTAAATCCAGGGTTTGATTTCAGTCACTCTGTTTGCACTCTGGGTCTCAGAATTACTGCTTTTAAATTGGGCATTTTCCCACAGTTTGGAGTTCTACCCTCTGGATGCCCAGAAAGAGGCAACTGGAAAACAACGGTGACTAACACGTGTAATGTGTGTTGGTTACAGAGCCTCTCGGGAACCTTCTGGTTTCAACCAAGTCTTACAGTAATGCTAAGAGATGGGGATAGTTCAGAAAACTGAGGCCCAGAGAGGTTAAGTGATTTGCCCAAGGTCACACAGCTAGTAAGTGACAGATTTCAAGTCCAGTTCTGACTCCAGAGCCTCTGCCACCTGCGTGCCCATTAACAGTTTCTTCACACTAAGCATCGGTGTTCTTTCTTTAAAGAAAGTTACTGGAGGACAGAAGCAAGACTCTCTCCTCTCTGAATGGCACCTCGGACGCTGCCTATCACAACACTTGCGCTGTGTGCTTTCCTCCAGCATAAAGAAAATTCCTGCTGTCGTCATCCACAGTGAGACAGAGTCATTCCTATGAACTTCCTAGGACCAAAAATGAAAATCTCTTCAATATCAGCTGTCTCTGCTGTTTGGAACTGGAAATAAGCAAGTCTTGGAGTCCCTGAGGTCCGGTGAGGCAGTTTTTCTCTCTTTGTTGGTGGAAGGGGAGTGTGGGTTAACAATGCCACCCTGTTCCTGCAGGATGCTCGGCTCTGCTGTTAGGACACTGCACAGGCCCTGGACTCTGTAAGTGAGCTCGGGCCGGACATTCCCAGCCCACGCTTAGTTGTGTGGGTGGAGAACAAGAGGCCCACTCCACCCAGCCAGGGGCTGGGAGGCTCACTCAGCAATTGGTTTTCTGGTGGTTAATAACTTAGCAAAAGTTCACCAAGTACCCACTGTTCCAAGCATCACACTCAGTGAATATAAAGAAGAACGAAACGTTGTCCCCGGCATGAAAGAGCTCGTAGTCCAGTGAGTGGGCTCTTGATAGGAATTTAAAAGTCCTGCCACAGATTTATGTATCTGCAGTTTTGAAAAGGTGAGGCTGAGACTCTGGGAAGTTATTAACACCTGCCTGTCTGAAATCTCATGGGCAGGAGACAGGGCCGGGAGAGGGCCCTAACGCGTCCACCAACCCAACCCTCCGTGGCTTGACCACCTTGTGAATACGATTGCACCATTTCAGGATGGAGGGTGGTGCAGGGCTGGCTGGTTTTGGCTGGCTGTGGCTTCATGATCAGCTGTGCTTCCTGACAGCCCTGTATTTCCTGGTTCAAGTGTGACCAATGACGTACTTGCAACCAAGGACTCGGCTCTGTGCCAGCTCTCTTGCCTCATGAACAGGGAGCCTGCCAAGTAAACAGGCGCTTTATAGTGCTACGTCTAAGAAAGGGAACATGATGTCAATTCACTGGCCCTCAAATCTTTAATCTGATGACTTCTAGACAAACAATGCCTTTTGAATCTCAGCACATTGAGATGTTTGTGACCTCATTGATAACTAATAGTGATATGGTGCATTTAATACATTGCACAAAGCACTTTATTATTATTTTTTTTATCTCTGAGGCATTGCTGGGAGGTGGGACTGTGGAGAGGGGAATGGAGGGGCTGAAGGGAAAGATGTGTGGTCCATCAAGCCAGTTTTCCCCAGCAAGTGGATTCACAACTCACATCTCTTAGACCTGCAAGGTGGACTGGTGCTGCCAGCCCTGAGATGACGTCAACCAGCCTCCCAGGCACCCATCCTCAGCAGAAGTCTGTCCTGGGTGCCCCAAACGACCAGTGACCACCTGTCCCCCTGGTAGAGCTTTGCTCCTTCAGGGCTGTCAGTTCCGGGGCCTTCCAGAGCTGCAGCAGCTTTCCTCACAGCCAAGGTGCTGCATGGGCAGCCCCTGTGAGCCCCAAGGCACCGCCAAAGCGTGGAAGCTGTGGCTGCGGAGCTCACAGCGTGTGCTCAGCACGCGGGCCTCTCCACCCAGTGCTTTTCCCCAGGCCTCGGAGTGCTCCTGGCGGGGAGGGCGTGGCCTCCTGCATTTCGCCTCCAACCCAGACCTGTGCTGGATCCCGTACAGTCCCTGCGGGTGTGAACCCCTAGTGGGCAGGACCCCTTGGGGATGGCTGTTTTTAGGGAAGGTGTGGCCTGCTGAAGGAGGTGGGTCTTAGTGGGGATGACTGGAGGCCTTAGGAGGAGAACCCAGAAGTCACAGGAGCCAGAAAGGAGGGGTCTTCACCATGTGCCGGGCAGAGACACAAGCAGGGAGCCCCCGGGACTGCCAGTGGCCGGCATTAACACACCACGGACCCCAGGGGCAGCGAGCCTTGCCGATACCTTGACTTTGAACTTCTGCCAGCCCCAAGACCAGGAGCCAGCGAGGCCCTGTGGTTAAGCCCAAAGCAGTGTGTGGCATTTGTTGTAGCAGCTCTGCAGGTGAAGCCTCTCAGGTTCCTGAGGTAAGGGGCTACCTTCACACCAACTTCTGGCGGGGACAGACCACGCCGGCCACACGCTTTTCCTGTGGTGCTCTCAGTGCCGTCCGCAAAGCCCATGGCCACTAAGGCAGGGCCAACCCGGGCTGCTTCTCCTTCTCTCTCTCTGTTAGAGCCTCTTTCCTGCGGCTGCAGCTACCAGCCCTTTCCTCGTTACCCTGTGCTGAGCCCTCCGTCCCTCCTGCCTGGAGCTGAGGGCCTCCTGCAGAGATGGGTGAATTTCCCGAGCATCTGTCTGCACGCTGGGAGACGGATGCTGTTCCCAGGAGACTTGAGGGCTGTTTTTAAGATAGGTGTTCCGGGGTCCACCCGAGCATAGTACGTCGTCAGTAGTCGTGGAGTGGAGTGAAGGCCTCGGTTGAACTTGGGGCTGTGACCTCCTGCTGGCCTTGTGCTGGGAGCAGACAGCAGCTTCTTCAAATATCCACCCAAAGTCTATCAAATTCTTAAAGACTTTTGGGGCCACTTGATAGAAACGAGCAGAGAGAGCAGCTCAGTCTGCTTTCTGAGTAATAGATCTTGTTCAAGGCTTTCTCCCCATCTCCAGCTTGAGAACCACCTGACAGTAATTAAATTATTCTAGCATTTACTCCCATCTCCCACACACATTTTCCCCTTTTGTTTTGTTATTTGGTGTTATGTACAATTATCTTCTTTTGAGAAACAAGCACAGCCACCCCGTGTGCACCACATGTGATTCTGAACTCGTGGCCAGGGAAGGAGCCCTCCTTTCCCCTTTTCCTTGCAGGTTGTAAACTGGTTATTCACATTTTCTCTGATGAGAGTTTTAAGCACTGAGCACTGTCATCATAAGCAAATGAAGCAGATGGTGAGGAATATTGTGTGAGAGGAGAAGCTAGCCAATTTCTGCAGTTATTTTCACCTCCCGAGCACACGCCAGTGTATTGCGATGGCATATTTCAGGGTGTGTCTTCACCAGAACTCTTTCCTTAAATATGAATACGATTTGCTGGTGCGTTCACTTTCAAATGGATCCATCTGGGGAAGCCTCCGGCGTGAGCGATCTGGTAGCACGTTCATGTAGAATCAGGCCGGTGTGAGAGCGCTCCTGGGGGTTGCTGCCCAGGAATTAACCCTTCACGGAGAGCAGACGAGGGGACGGGGGTCATGAAGTGAAGGTGGAGGCGACCCCGAGGATAATGTGCACGGAGGGGAAGAGAGACTTCCAGGCCCGCAGCCCACCCTGGAAACCAGCGCCACCCCTGACCGGCTTTGGGGCTTTAGGCGTCTTTCTAGGCTCCACGTGCGACTGTAAAATGGGGATAATCCTTACACCCTCCTGGGGTGGATGTGAGGCTCGGAGGAGGTTAGGCAGGTGGGTCAGGGTTCTCCAGAGAAACAGAACCAATGAGAGACAGTGTGTTTCTAAAAAGAGCTTTATAAATCTGTAAAGAAAGTTGTCTTAAGGAATCAGCTCAGGCTCTTCCAGGGGCTGGCACGTTTGGAATCTGTAGGGGAGGCCAGCAGGCTGGAATCTCAGCGGGGAGTTGATGTCATGGTTCTAAACAGAATTTCCTCTTCCCCTGGTGTCAGTTCTTTCCTCCCACCACGTTATTGAGGTGATGGCCTTTACTTACAGTCAGCTGCTGGTAGGTGCTAATCCCACCTACAAGACCTCTCCACAGCCACATGACCAGACAACTGGACGTCACACATGAAATAACCATCACAGGAAGTAAAGTTCTCTTCCATAATAATTGCTCAATAAAAGGCATTTAAGCTGGTGGATAAATGATAGGGAAATATGAACACACATCTAATTGCTACCATAGGGCTATCTTGCTCCAGGGATGGCTCGTGGCTCCTGATTTGGGAAGGACCCTGCCCAACTAAAGATGCTCTCCAGCCTTGTGTTCCTCCCTGATACTTCCCCTGTCTGGGACCGTTGCTTCTGGAGAACATGCAGACTGATAAATTGACTCCAAAGTCATTTCAGGAGAGAGTCGGGTGATTGACCTCTGGAGTTAGAAGAGAGCTCCCAGTCGGAGCAGCAGTGAACTTCCAGGGAAGCCTGGGTCAGCGTTCCAACCAGATGTCAGGTCACCCACGATTTTGAATTATCACTAGGTAAAGATGATATGCTCTTTTACCACGTCATTGCTATTTCCACGAGCACAACCAGCTTCAGTATAGTTGGGTTTGTTTTTTTTTTTTTTTAATCATCATTTTATTGAGATATATTCACATACCACGCAGTCATACAAAACAAATTGTACTTTCGATTGTTTACAGTACCATTACATAGTTGTACATTCATCACCTAAATCAATCCCTGACACCTTCATTAGCACACACACAAAAATAACAAGAATAATAATTAGAGTGAAAAAAGAGCAATTGAAGTAAAAAAGAACACTGGGTACCTTTGTCTGTTTGTTTGCTTCCCCTACTTTTCTACACATCGATCCATAAACTAGACAAAGTGGAGTTTGGTCCTTATGGCATTCCCAATCCCACTGTCACCCCTCATAAGCTACATTTTTATACAACTGTCTTCGAGATTCATGGGTTCTGGGTTGTAGTTTAATAGTTTCAGGTATCCACCACCAGCTACCCCAATTCTTTAGAACCTAAAAAAGGTTGTCTAAAGTGTGCGTAAGAGTGCCCACCAGAGTGATCTCTCGGCTCGTTTTGGAATCTCTCTGCCACTGAAGCTTATTTCATTTCCTTTCACATCCCCCTTTTGGTCAAGAAGATGTTCTCCATCCCACGATGCCGGGTCTACATTCCCTCCCCGGGAGTCATATTCCACGTTGCCAGGGAGATTCACTTCCCTAGGTGTCTGATCCCACGTAGGGGGGAGGGCAGTGATTTCACCTTTCAAGTTGGCTTAGCCAGAGAGAGAGGGCCACATCTGAGCAACAAAGAGGCATTCAGGAGGAGACTCTTAGGCACAAATACAGGGAGGCCTAGCCTCTCCTTTGCAGCAACCGTCTTCCCAAGGGTAAACTTATGGTAGAGGGCTCAACCCATCAAACCACCAGTCCCCTATGTCTGTGGTCATGTTAGCAACCATGGAGGTGGGGTAGGCGAATACCCCTGCATTCTCCACAGGCTCCTCAAGGGGGCACTACATCGTTTTTTTTTTTTTTTTTTTTTTTTCCTTGTTTGTCTTTTTTCTTTTTTTTTTTTTTTTTTTTAACTTTCCCTTCTTTTTTCAAATCAACTGTATGAAAAAAAAAGTTAAAAAGAAAACAAACATACAATAAAAGAACATTTCAAAGAGACCATAGCAAGGGAGTAAGAAAAAGACAACTAACCTAAGATAACTGCTTAACTTCCAACATGTTCCTACTTTACCCCAAGAAAGTTACATACTATAGCAACATTTCAGTGAACTTGTTCCTACTACATCCATCAGAAATTAACAGACCATAGTCATTTCTGGACATCCCCAGAACGTTAAATAGCTTATCTGTTCTTCTTGGATTATTGTTCCCCCTTCCTTAATTGCTCTCTACTGCTAGTTCCCCTACATTCTACATTATAAACCATTTGTTTTACATTTTTCAAAGTTCACATTAGTGGTAGCATATAATATTTCTCTTTTTGTGCCTGGCTTATTTCGCTCAGCATTATGTCTTCAAGGTTCATCCATGTTGTCATATGTTTCACCAGATCGTTCCTTCTTACTGCCGCGTAGTATTCCATCGTGTGTATATACCACATTTTATTTATCCACTCATCTGTTAATGGACATTTGGGTTGTTTCCATCTCTTGGCAATTGTGAATAATGCTGCTATGAACATTGGCGTGCAGATATCTGTTCGTGTCACTGCTTTCCGATCTTCCGGGTATATCCCGAGAAGTGCAATCGCTGGATCGAATGTTAGCTCTATCTCTAGTTTTCTAAGGAACTGCCAGACTGACTTCCAGAGTGGCTGAACCATTATACAGTCCCACCAACAATGAATAAGAGTTCCAATTTCTCCACATCCCCTCCAGCATTTGTAGTTTCCTGTTTGTTTAATGGCAGCCATTCTAACCGGTGTTAGATGGTATCTCATTGTGGTCTTAATTTGCATCTCTCTAATAGCTAGTGAAGCTGAACATTTTTTCATGTGTTTCTTGGCCATTTGTATTTCCTCTTCAGAGAACTGTCTTTTCATATCTTTTGCCCATTTTATAATTGGGCTGTCTGTACTATTGTCATTGAGTTGTAGGATTTCTTTGTATATGCAAGATATCAGTCTTTTGTCAGATACATGGTTTCCAAAAACTTTTTCCCATTGAGTTGGCTGCCTCTTTACCTTTTTGAGAAATTCCTTTGAGGTGCAGAAACTTCTAAGCTTGAGGAGTTCCCATTTATCTATTTTCTCTTTTGTTGCTTGTGCTTTGGGTGTAAAGTCTAGGAAGTGGCCTCCTAATACAAGGTCTTGAAGATGTTTTCCTACATTATCTTCTAGGAGTTTAATGGTACTTTCTTTTATATTGAGATATTTGGTCCATTTTGAGTTAATTTTTGTGTAGGGGGTGAGGTAGGGGTCCTCTTTCATTCTTTTGGATATGGATATCCAACTCTCCCAGCCCCATTTGTTGAAAAGACCATTATGGCTCAGTTCGGTGACTTTGGGGGCCTTATCAAAGATCAGTCGGCCATAGATCTGAGGGTCTATCTCTGAATTCTCAATTCGATTCCATTGATCTATATGTCTATCTTTGTGCCAGTACCATGCTGTTTTGGCAACTGTGGCTTTATAATAAGCTTCAAAGTCAGGGAGTGTAAGTCCTCCCACTTCGTTTTTCTTTTTTAAAGTGTCTTTAGCAATTCGAGGCATCTTCCCTTTCCAAATAAATTTGATAACTAGCTTTTCCAAGTCTGCAAAGTAGGTTGTTGGAATTTTGATTGGGATTGCATTGAATCTGTAGATGAGTTTGGGTAGAATTGACATCTTAATGACATTTAGCCTTCCTATCCATGAACATGGAATATTTTTCCATCTTTTAAGGTCCCCTTCTATTTCTTTTAGTAGAGTTATGTAGTTTTCTTTGTATAGGTCTTTTACATCTTTGGTTAAGTTTATTCCTAGGTACTTGATTTTTTTAGTTGCTATTGAAAATGGTATCTTTTTCTTGAGTGTCTCTTCAGTTTGTTCATTTCTAGCATATAGAAACATTACTGACTTATGTGCATTAATCTTGTATCCCGCTACTTTGCTAAATTTGTTTATTAGCTCTAGTAGGTGTATCGTTGATTTCTCAGGGTTTTCTAGATATAAGATCATATCATCTGCAAACAATGACAGTTTTACTTCTTCTTTTCCAATTTGGATGCCTTTTATTTCTTTGTCTTGCCGGATTGCCCTGGCTAGCACTTCCAGCACAATGTTGAATAACAGTGGTGACAGCGGGCATCCTTGTCTTGTTCCTGATCTTAGAGGGAAGGCTTTCAGTCTCTCACCATTGAGTACTATGCTGGCTGTGGGTTTTTCATATATGCTCTTTATCATGTTGAGGAAGTTTCCTTCAATTCCTACCTTTTGAAGTGTTTTTATCAAAAAGGGATGTTGGATTTTGTCAAATGCTTTTTCAGCATCTATTGAGATGATCAATTGATTTTTCCCTTTCGAGTTTTTAATGTGTTGTAATACATTGATTGTTTTTCTGATGTTGAACCATCCTTGCATGCCTGGAATGAACCCCACTTGGTCATGGTGTATGATTTTTTTAATGTGTCTTTGGATTCGATTTGCAAGTATTTTGTTGAGGATTTTGCATCTATATTCATTAGGGAGATTGGCCGGTAGTTTTCCTTTTTTGTAGCATCTTTGCCTGGTTTTGGTATTAGATTGATGTTAGCTTCATAAAATGAGTTAGGTAGTGTTCCATTTTTTTCAATGTTTTGAAAGAGTTTGGGTAAGATTGGTGTCAGTTCTTTCTGGAAAGTTTGGTAGAATTCCCCTGTGAAGCCATCTGGCCCTGGGCATTTATTTGTGGGAAGATTTTTGATGACTGATTGGATCTCTTTGCTTGTGATGGGTTGGTTGAGGTCTTCTATTTCTTCTCTGGTCAGTCTAGGTTGTTCATATGTTTCCAGGAAATTGTCCATTTCTTCTACATTATCCAGTTTGTTGCCATACAGTTGTTCATAATATCCTCTTATAATTTTTTTAATTTCTTCAGGATCTGCAGTTATGTCACCTTTTTCATTCATTATTTTGTTTATATGGGTCTTCTCTCTTTTTGATTTTGTCAGTCTAGCTAGGGGCTTGTCAATCTTGTTGATCTTCTCAAAGAACCAACTTTTGGTGATATTTATCCTTTCTATTGTTTTTTTGTTCTCTATGTCATTTATTTCTGCTTTAATCCTTGTTATTTCTTTTCTTGTACTTGGTTTAGGATTGGTTTGCTGTTCATTTTCTAGCTTCTTCAGTTGATCCATTAGTTCTTTGATTTTGGCTCTTTCTTCCTTTTTAATATATGCGTTTAGTGCTATAAATTTCCCCCTTAGCACTGCTTTTGCTGCATCCCATAGGTTTTGGTATGTTGTGTTCTCATTTTCATTCGTCTCTATATATTTAGCAATTTCTCTTGCTATTTCTTCTTTAACCCACTGATTGTTTAGGAGTGTGTTGTTTAACCTCCAGGTATTTGTGAATTTTCTAAGTCTCTGATGGTTATTGACTTCTAATTGTATTCCATTGTGGTCAGAGAATGTGCTTTGAATAATTTCAATCTTTTTAAATTTATTGAGGCTTGTTTTATGTCCCAGCATATGATCTATTCTGGAGAAAGTTCCGTGAGCACTAGAAAAGTATGTGTATCCTGTTGATTTGGGATGTAATGTCCTGTAGATGTCTGTTAAATCTAATTCATTTATCAGATTGTTTAGGTTTTCAATTTCCTTATTGGTCTTCTGTCTGGTTGATCTATCTATAGGAGAGAGTGATGTGTTGAAGTCTCCCACAATTATTGTGGAAACATCAATTGCTTCCTTTAGTTTTGCCAATGTTTCTCTCATGTATTTTGTGGCACCTTGATTGGGTGCATAGACATTTACGATTGTTATTTCTTCTTGCTGAATTGCCCCTTTTATTAGTATGTAGTGGCCTTCTTTGTCTCTCAAAACATCCCTGCATTTGAAGTCTATTTTATCTGAGATTTATATTGCTACACCTGCTTTCTTTTGGCTGTAGCTTGCATGAAATATTTTTTTCCATCCTTTCACTTTCAGTTTCTTTGTGTCCCTGTGTCTAAGATGAGTCTCTTGTATGCAACATATTGATGGTTCATTTTTTTGATCCATTCTGCGAATCTATATCTTTTAATTGGGGAGTTTAATCCATTTACATTCAACGTTAAAACCGTGAAGGCATTTCTTGAATCGGCCATCTTATCCTTTGGATTATGTTTGCCATATTTTTCCCTCTCTCTATTAATATCCTTTATTGTACCCATACCGAATCTCTTTAGTACTGAACCTTTCTCCAAGTCTCTCTGTCCTGTCTTTGTTTCTCTGTCTGTAGGGCTCCCTTTAGTATCTCCAGTAGGGCAGGTCTCTTGTTAGCAAATTCTCTCAGCATTTCTTTGTCTGTGAAAAATTTAAGCTCTCCCTCAAATTTGAAGGAGAGCTTTGCTGGATAAAGTATTCTTGGCTGGAAATTCCTCTCACTCAGAATTTTAAATATATCGTGCCACTGCCTTCTCGCCTCCATGGTGGCTGCTGAGTAGTCACTACTTAGTCTTATGCTGTTTCCTTTGTATGTGGTGAATTGCTTTTCTCTTGCTGCTTTCAGAACTTGCTCCTTCTCTTCTATGTTTGACAGTGTGATCAGTATATGTCTCGGAGTGGGTTTTTTTGGATTTATTCTATTTGGAGTTCGCTGAGCATTTATGATTTGTGTATTTATGTTGTTTAGAAGATTTGGGAAGTTTTCCCCAACAATTTCTTTGAATACTCTTCCTAGACCTTTACCCTTTTCTTCCCCTTCTGGGACACCAATGAGTCTTATATTCGGACGTTTCATATTATCTATCATATCCCTGAGGTCCATTTCGAGTTTTTCAATTTTTTTCCCCATTCTTTCTTTTATGTTTTCATTTTCCATTCTGTCATCTTCCAGGTCACTGATTCGTTGTTCAACTTCCTCTAGTCTTGTACTATGAGTGTCCAGAATCTTTTTAATTTGGTCAACAGTTTCTTTAATTTCCATAAGATCATCCATTTTTTTATTTAGTCTTGCAATGTCTTCTTTATGCTCTTCTAGGGTCTTCTTGATTTCCTTCATATCCCGTACTAGGGTCTCATTGTTCATCTTTAGTTCTTTGAGTAGCTGCTCTAGGTGTGTCTCTTCTGGACTTTTGATTTGGGTGCTTGGGCTTGGGTTATCCATATCGTCTGGTTTTTTCATATGCTTTATAATTTTCTGTTGTTTTTGGCCTCGTGGCATTTGCTGACCTTGATAGGGTTCTTTTAGGGTTTGTAGACCAGTTGAAGTCCTTATCTCTAATTTATCAGATCTACAGCTTCGTGGAGTACACTTTCTCTAACTAACCAGCAGGTGGCGTCCACGAGCCACCTGTTCTCTACAAGCCAGATCTCCCCTGCTTAGCCTTTTTGGTGAGTGGGGGAGTGAGTCTTGTGGGGCCCAATTGGTGTCCCAAGCTTGCATGTGTAGTTGGTGTTGCCTGCCCTGTATGTGGGGCGTGTTTCTGGGCAGTCGGGGAGGGGGGGTGGCCCTAACAATCAAATCTCCCTGATGATCCTAGAGTTTTAAAGCTACTGCAATAGTCTAATCCTTCAGTTCAGTCCTGCCACAGTTTGTCTCTGCCACTGACCCACAAGTCTTTGGTATTGGCGTATGGCTCCTGAGACTTGCAAGTGGGCCCCTCTTCCAGGCTGTGCACCCCGGGTCCTCTGTTGAGGGATGACTGTGCTATGTCACAGGTGAGTGCCGTCCCCCCAGGGCAGTTCTGGGCTGCTGGGCTGTGTTGGGAGGCTCTCAGTCTGCTCAAATGATGGCTGAATGGGGCTCTGTTAATTCACACTGCTCCCCCTTCCCAGCTCTGGGACATTCAGCTGAGGTTGCAGGGAAGGCTAATGTCCACGCCCAGTTTTGTGGTGTGTGTCTGTTATTTGAAGCACTTCCGTCACACTGGGTTGTCTGGGGCAGCTCTGGGCTATGGGGCTGGCGATGGGCAGGAGTGTTTCCTGTCCACCAGGATGGTGGCTGTGAGCGGACACCCCCCTTTTCTTGGGAAGTTGTGTTGTTTAGTGAATTTTCTCAGCCACTGGATTATTGCCTTTTGTCTCAGAGCTCTCTTAGTTCTGCTCTTGACTTGACGTGCTCAAATTTCAATTCTTTGAAGCTTTCTGTATTGAGCTTCTTAGAGTAATTGTTTTAGAAAAAGCAAAAAGGATTTAAAAAAAAAAAAAAAAAAAAAAAACTGGCCCTCCTCAGAGATCTAATGGGTTATTGAAATGCTAATAGACAAAGCAACCAGGGCCATTAAGGAAAGGTGCCCAGGGCAGAGAGATCAGCCTTGCTTCGGGATTTGCATATGCGCCTCAAGGCCTGATCTCCGCCCTTCCCCTTTCTGTGTTCACCAGAACTCCAAAAATCCTCTGCTTTTATTTTGGAGTTTTTCGTGTTGTTTTTTTTCTATGCCTGTCTCCTCTCTGCTGGGCTGGCTGCTCTCAGAGTCTCTGGTGTCTGGCCTCAGTCTATCTATGGTTGGAGTTTGAATCAGTAGAATGAGTTTCCGGTAAGAGCAGCCACTGCAATTCTCCCTTCTCCTTCCTGGAGCTGACAGCCCCTCCTCCCCCGGGACTGAGCCTGGCAGGGAGGGGCGCGGGTCCCCTGGCCGCAAAAACTTACAGATTTCGCTGATCTCAGCAGTTCCACGTTTTCATGAGTGTTGTATGAAGTATGCCCAAAGACAGATTGCTCTGTGGTGTCCAGTCCACGCAGTTCCTGGCTTTTTACCTACTTTCCTGGAGGAGTAACTAAAACATACAGCTCACCAGTCTGCCACCTTGCCCCGCCCTCTCCGGGTTTGTTTTTTAAACATACCCAGGCCTCCTCATCTCATGACTTCCATTTATGTTTATAACTTCCAGCATAAAGGATTTTTGGAATTCTTTGTTTAGTTTCTTCTATTTACACACATACAAACACACACACATATAAGGGCAAGTTACAGCTATTTGGATGTGACTTCAATTCCTTGCAAAGATTTGTCCTTGGATTTCGTCTAAACATCCAGTTAAGGTTTTAGATGAGCTTTGGTAAATTCATTTTTAATTGTTTTATTTTATAGACATTTCTTCTCTCTAGTCCAGTGGTTGCACATATAGATTTGTACATTTGAAATGAATTGATTTTTTTTAACTTTGGAAAAGTGGTAATAATTCATCCACTGACATCAATATTAGAAATAAAGGGTCAGTTGCTTTTAAAAAATAAAAGCAAAGTGATTTAGAAACAATAAACCAAATTCTTTTTCTGGTATAAAGAATGATCAGTAAAGTGATGCAAGTGCAAATTCAGAGAGAAAGGAAGTCATAGAGGAAGTTAAAAGTTTCTATTTCCTGAATGACAGTTCTGGCTTCACATGTATTTGGGAAGAGTCCACTCTTTTGTTTGTTTGCTGTGGGTTTCCTGTTCCCGGCGGCGATCCTTTGTGCCCTGAATCCATTACGGTGGCCAAGAGGCCCCTGTAAAATACACACGGCCCTGGCGGTGAAGCCTTAAGTGAGGTGAAGTAGATGGAGGAAGATCCGTGCTTCGGAAGTGGAAATTCTGAAGGTGCTAAGGCTGGGGCAAGTCTATAACTCTGAGATGACATAGTCCAGCACAGCGGCCGGTGGCTATTTAAATTTATTCTAATTCAGTGAAAAAGTCAGTTCCTCAGCCACACTAGCCTCATTTCACGTGCTCAGTGGACACCTTTGGCCAGTGGCTGTCATCTTAGACAGTGCACAGAGACACCATTTCCATCACTGCAGGGCCTCCCATTGGGGCTGGGGCTTGATACAGAGTCAGAGAGCGCAGAGCAGGGGAATCAGCAGACCCTTAAAAAGGAGAGGACGGGCGAGAAGCGACTATTGTTGGCTAAGTCTAAGCAGAGGCCGAGGCCCTGGGTGTTTATCCAAGCCGAGGCGGAGTAGGAGGTCAGCAGGTGGTCCAGGTGGGCAGGTAGCTGTCCCAACAAGCAACCTGCATGGCAAGCCTTACAACCCGTTCACCAGGGCTCTGAGGCCCTGGGGGTCCAGCAGTCAGATAACTGGAAGCTGGGCTGGCAGGCTGAGATCACAGAGGCCGGTCTTCATCCCCAACTGTGTGAGTCTGGAGCCAGAAGCCAAAGCTGGGGTGGCCGTGTGGCAGGCCATGGCTGGGGACATTTGTTGGAAAACCGCAAGCAAGACCCATGGAAACTGGATGGAGGGGAAGCACCTGGAAGCTAGGGCTGGCTGTCAGGCTGGAAGGCACAGATATGTGACTTAGAGAGCCCCTGACTTTTTCTGCTTCCTAACTTTATCTAGTCCTGATTCACAGTAAGACTGGAAAAAGATTAGATGCCTCCTTAAGACTGTCAAAGAATCTCTTTGATTAGAATGCAATTCTTCAGGATTTGGGGGGGCATTTTTCTTTCTAAAGATTCATGCTATCGCATTCATTCATCAACAAATATATATTGAGTGTCAATTATGTGCCAGTGGATATACAGAAAATAGGCAACATCCTGTCTTCAAAAGTTTATACTCAAGTGGAGAGAAGGAGACAATCAATTTTAAAAATTGATAAACTATATAGTATAACAGATGGTAATAAATATTATGGAGAAAAATAAAGTAGGGTAGGAGTCTGGGGGAGTTGTTATTTTAAACACTCATAGGAGATATGGTGGTCACGGAAGGCCTCAATGAAAGTGAAAGGTGAGCAAATACCTGGAGCCGGTGAGGAGACAGGCCAGGTAGATACCTGAGTGAAACCAGCAGAGGGAACACCTGTAAGGGAACTTGCTTGGCTTCTTCAGGGGATAGCAGGAGGCTGAGTAAGGAGGAGGAAGACAGCAGTGGAGGGAATAAAGATGATGTGGAGTCTTAGTAGGCCAGTAAGAACTTCACCTTTTTCTCCAAATGATATGGAAGGAAGCCTTTGGGGGATTTTTAGTGGAGGGGTGACATGACCTGTTTTACTTTAAAAGGAATCACTCTGCAACTTGAGAATGTCATGCGAAGAAGCAAGGCTGTGAAGCTGAGTGCAAGGGGACCTGCTGGAGTTACTGCACAGACTTGGGGAGCTGTGACGATGGCTTGGGCTGCAGTGGCAGTGGTCGAGTAGCGGTTCTCAAACACTGTGGCCTCAGAACCCATTTATACTCCTGAAAAGTGTTGAGGACACAAAGAGTTTTTATTTATGTGGATTATATCTATCAATATTTAACATTTTAGAAATGAAAACCAAGACTTAATGTGTTAATCCATCTAAAAATAACAATAATAAATCTATAATATATTAATACATTATTATGGAAAGTAAACATTTAAATATGAGAAAAATGGCATTACTTTACAGCTTTGCTAATTTCTTTGGCTTAATAGAAGACAGTATATTCTTGTTTCTGCATTCAGTCTGTTTTCTTATGTTGTTTTGACTGAAGTCTCTGAGGAAAATCTATCCTTACATAAATATATACTTACAAAAGTGGGGGGGGTAGCTCAAATAATTGTGGATATTCCTTTTTGATATTCCTCCAAAACTTTCAAGTAATAGTTCCTAAAGGTTAGTTGCAGTATGGAATCTGAAACTCTATCAATGAACTTTTTATACTCTATTATGCTAAAATCCACTGATAGATCTTATACTCTGAATACCTCTTTTCCCATGTGTGATTTGATAACATCAAGCATTGGTCATTTGGACAATATTGATTTACTGAGTTATGCATATTTTACAAATGTTGATACATTTAATTATACAATATATTAAAATCATATTCGTCAAGAAAGTTTAAAAATATTTGGAAGCTGTGAAGCCCACAGTGGTGGATATGACTTTCCCAAAATTTTAATTCCATTTGAAATCTCAGATTTTATCAGTGAAAACAATTTCTGTGAGTTATTTTCCTTGAATTGGCAAGCTCACTTTGTTCATTTTCAGGAAAATGTATGTGACATATCCAATCTGAATGACCATAGTTAGCTGGTTTTTAAGCAAAAATGGTGTTCCATGGTGTATTCATTTCCTAGGGCTGCCATAAGAAATGACCACAAACTTGGTGACTTAAAACTGCAGAAATTTATTCCCACACAGTTCTGGAGGCTAGAGGTTCAAATCAAAGTATCAGTAGGCCTGTGCTTCTTCTGGATTGTCAAGGGAAGACTCTGTCCCCTGCCCCTCCAGCTTCCACTGGTTGTGGGCAATCCTCACTGATCCTTGGTTTGTAGACACATTACGTCCATCTATGCCTCCATCTTCACATGACGTTCTCCTTTCTGTGTCCAAATTTCCCTCTTCTTATGAGGATAGCAATCTGCTGGACTAGGACCCACCCTGCACCAGAATGAGCTCATCCTAATTAATTAATCTGCAAAGACCCTTTTTCCAGTTTGCTAATGCTGCCATTTTGCAAACCACCAGAAACGAATTGGCTTTTTTAAAGGGGTTTATTTGGTTACAAAGTTACAGTCTTAAGGCATAAAGCGTCCAGGGTAAGGCATCAACAATAGGGTACCTTCACTGGAGAAAGGCCACTGACATCTGGAAAATCCCTGCCAGCCATTTGTGTCCCAAAATGGCATTCTCCAGAATGTCAGCATCAGCTTCCAACAGGCATCTTCAAAATGTTTCTCCAAGCTGCAGTAGTTGCACTGAGTTCCTTCTGTGTCAGCTCTTTTACATGGCTCCAGTGATTTAATTAAGACCCACCCTGAATAGGTAGGTTAACACCTTCATGGAAATTATCCAATCAAAGGTCTTGCCCACAGTTGGTTGAGTCACACCTCCATGGAAACAATCAATAGGTTCCAACCTAATCAACGCTAATATGTCTACCCCCACAAGACTGCATCAAAGAACATGGCATTCTGGGGGACATAATACATCCAAACCGGCACAACCTTATTTCCAAATAAGGTCACCCTCGAATTGGGGGGTTGGGACTTGAACATTTCTTGAGGGGACACAAAAGGTGGTTAGTTGAGCTTGTAACATAAACAATTGCACAAATGCATTTCCTCATGTAATGGAAGTGCTTTATGTGTATTTCCCATTTTATCACCCAGAATACTATAAAAGTGTTCCCTTAAAGGTTGAAGTGCCATAAAGTTAATAATTATTACTGTATCATTAAGGATATTCTTGATACTGGCTCCTCTGAACCCACCTCCACTGCCTGTGAGTAAGTGGCAATGAGACCTAGTACAAGACCTTGTATAATTTGGGGCTGTTTTCTTGATTTGTGCTAAGGCGCCAACCATTTTATCCACCATAACTGTGAATGCAATGTTTGAGTATTCTGAAATAGTTCTGACCACCCTGAAAGGCTCTTGAGGACCCCCAGGAGTTCAAGGACCACAATTTGAGAACTGGTGCAGTTGAAGGTGAGATATCATCTAATTTTATATATTTTGAAGGACTTTCTGATATCTTAGACATGGGGTATGAGAAAAGTAGAGGAGTCAAGGATGACTCCAAGGCTTGTGGCCTGAACAACTGGAGAATGGTGTTATCATTTGCTGGCTGTGTGTGTGTGTGTGTGTGTATTCCATGAACAGAGCAGGTGCTGGGTGGGGTGGGTGGGGGGAGTAGGATGGGATCGGCAAAGTCCAGGAGTTGGGAACCAAGCTTTCTGTCATGGGAAACCTTGTACCTCCATCTTCTTTGGTTCTGTGGGTTTAGGGTAGAAGAGGATTTAAGGCTAATTCTGGCTTTTAAGATCTGAAGTATTTCTGTTAATTTACATAGCCGCCATTTGTAAGTCTGTGGAAGCTCCCCTACTACGCTTCATAGCCATGTGGCTTCTGGAGACTCTCCTCAAGAACTTTTCTACCATTTGGCAAATGCTGTGAGAGCAGTGGTTCTTAACGTTATCATGTCATTTGCGTCAAAGAGCCCTTTGAAAAACTGATGTCGGATAAGGACCCTCTTCACAGAAGATGTAACTCAGTCCAGTATCACTAATTTTGCTTAAAATAGCAAATCTCAGGGAAATAACCCCTGATTACAGAGTCAAAGAAAGGCTTGTCACTCTCATGCGGTTTCTAGTCTAGTACCCACTTTATGAAATGACTTCAAGGCTTGGGCTCCAATGAGAGCACTAGGAGTCATCGGTGTCCTTTTTACTAATTCAACCAAGGATAAGTAAAAAAAAAAACTTAATAGTTTCTATGTTACAGTATATAGGTTAATAAAAGGTGCTAATTTGCAGGACAAAACTGTTGGAGAGGCTGATGTTCTTAGGAATTCTGACTGATCGAAATGCTAGGGGTTGCAGAGTATCTGCACGTGCAGCTTAAAGGGAGGGTTTACACAGGATTTGCAGTGATGCTGTTTTCTCTAGCCAGCCTGGGAGAACAGGCTCAGCACAGTGGACGGGGCTCGGTTCACACCAGGCACTCCGCACGTCGTTGTTGATTTATTGCAGAAGGCATTTTCGGGAAATGAGGTGAAGACGATTCTTCTCACTGGCCTGTAGTGGGTGATGGGTCAGGAGCGGTGGACAAGGCATTGCCTCTGACTCAGGCCTTTTCCTAGAGGTGATTTGTCCTCGAGGTCACGAGTAGCTATTGTTCCCGCTAAGCTTATGAGTCTCATGGAACAGTTTTGAAAAAACCTTGGTGTTAAGCCAGCCAGACTCGCCCGTTTCCAGGCTCGCTAATTGCATTCCTTCTTACTTAAATGCCATTCATTTTCGCAAATTCCTATGAGGTAGGCGTTTTTAGTACTTTATTATTTTTTATTTTACATCTTGGATGGCAGACACCCTGCACGTGTAAAGGGAAGTAGAGAATGGAGATTCTTATTCTGGTCAGATAATTGATGGAACCTGGTTTAATTTTGCTTCTATTACCCAGACAATGACCTTCTCCTCTGTTTTCCTCTCTGCTAAGAAATGGATTCATTCTGCCTAGAAGGGCAAGATAAATGCTTTAAAAATGTAACGAGATACTTTTCTATTAAGTTGAGAACGCTAGCGAGGCCGGGTGTGATGCAGGTTTCAGTGAGAGAGGAGGTACTTGGGGGGTTCTGTCGTGGCATAAGTGCTTAGTTGGGCTTGCGTGAACTTGTATTGGAAGTGGTGGGAAAGCAAACGTAGCTCCCGGTATCTGCTGTATCACTCACAGTGCTTTAATGACTCTATGCAAAGTGGATGAGTTGGGTTGTCTTTTAAAGGGAACCACTGGGTCCTCCTTAAGTTTATCAGTTAGAGAGAAATAAGTTGTCATTCATGTCCTCAGTGTGTGTGTGTGTGTGTGTGTGTGTGTGTGTGTGTGTGTGTGTGTATTTGATTCTTCTTTTCTCCTTCTTCTGATTTCCAGAAAGACTTTGTATGTGTTTGTTTGGGGTGGTGGTGCTGGTGGAGTCCCTTTTAGTGATGTTAAAGTCCACTTCTCTTGCCTCACTCCTTTCCCATCTACTGGTGCCCCTGCCCTTGAGCCCAAGGTTTTATATCATGTTGATGCGGAGCTTGCAGTTGAGCATAAATTTCAGGTTGCCGTGGGTTCTTTTTTTGTAGCAGTTGTATACTGGCTATGCTTTTATGGAGGGCGTTGACACATATTCATCGAAATAAACTGACATTTCCACCATGGCTAGCATTTCTGACCAGAACACTAAGTTTACATGCTACTGCATGAGTGGACTGACATTTATCTGTAAGAAGTGCAATGTGCATCTTTTGGTTTTCACACTGGCAAGCATTAATTTAGACATTCTTTTTTCTTTTGCTTCTTGTAATGCTGATGTTGAGTTTCCATGGCCTTCTGGGTAACTGAAGATTGCAACAGGAGAGCGGTTGTGATTTCACACACATTAGCTCATGAGCTGGTGGTTAAAGGCAGCCTGCTGCTCCTGCCAAAAGAGTCAGTGGAATGGGCACGCCATGTTGGAGGAATGTGTGGGGCCAAGTGTGGCTGGTGTGCTAAAGGAAGGCGAGACTGGGGTAGACTGACCGAGTAGGGAGTGGAAGTCCTGTAAGGTCTCTGAGGCTGTTGAAAGACTTGGCCTTCTGTGCAGAAGCCACTGGAAGGTCTTGCACAAAGGAATGCCGCCATCTGCTTGGGGCCGTGCTGAGAGCGGGCTCTGGGAGGGTAGCAGGAGGGAGAACAGGTGGGCTACCCTCTCCGTAATCCAGAGGACAGATGGTGATGGCTTGACTGGAGTGGGAGCGTGGAGGAGTGAGAAGCAGTCAGACTTGGGGTATTTTGGTAGAAAAAATCATGACTCAGTACTTCAGTCACCCTTGTGTTTGTGTTTGGAAATGGAACATAATAGGTATAAAAATAAACACGAGTGCTCTGTTTCCCACATATGACAATCCCCCAAATCAGGTCCTGAAAACAATTTTTTTCCTGTTTTATGATGCTCTAAACTAAGTATCCTTCAATCTATAACTTAAAGTTACATCTATCTTTCAGTGGCAGAGAGATTCCAAAAGGAGCCAAGAGGTCACTCTGGTGGGTACTTTTATGCACAATATAGACCCTTTTTAGGTTCTAATGAATTGGAACAGCTAGCAGTAAATACCTGAAACTATCAAACTACAACCCAGAACCCATGAATCTTGAAGATAATTGTATAAAAATGTAGCTTATGAAGGGTGGCAATGTGATTGGGAAAGCCATATGGATCACACTCCCCTTTGTCCAGTGAATGGATGGATGAGTAGAAAAATGGGGGCAAAAAAAAAAAAAAAAACCCACCCAGTATTCTTTTTTTAATTTAATTGTTCTTTTTCACTTTAATTTTTATTCTTATTATTTTTGTGTGTGTGGTAATGAAAATGTTCAAAAATTAATTTTGGTGAACACACAGCTATATAATGGTACTGTGAACAATTGAATGTACGCTTTGTATGACTGCATGGTATGTGAATATATCTCAATACGAATGAATTAAAAAAATTTCTATATAAAAAAAATTACATCTATCTTCCAAATCAAGCAAACTGTGTTTGGTAAGTATTGATTTGAATGCACAGCCATGAAACCATCACCACAATCACAACTATAAACATATCCGTCACTCCCAAGGGTTTCCTTGTACTTTTTTGTCATCCCTCCCTACCCCCTCCCTCCCAACCAAGCAACCACTGATCTGCTTGATGTGACAATAGATATATTTACATTGTCTAGAAGTTTGTATAAATGGGACCATATGGTATCTACTCCCTTTTGTCTGGCTTCTTTCAAACATAATTATTTTGATATTCATTCATGTTGTCATGTGTATCAGTGGTTCATTCCTTTTTATTGTTGAGTAGTACTCAATTATATGGCTTTTGTGCCAGTTTGAATATATTGTGTCCCCCAAACGCCATTATCTTTGATGTAATCTTGTGTGGGCAGACGTTATCAGTGTTGATTAGATTGTAATTCTTTGAGTGTTTCTTTGGAATGTGCCCCACCCAACTGTGGGTGATGACTCTGATTGGATAATTTCCATGGAGGTGTTGCTCTGCCCATTCGGGGTGGGTCTAAGTTGATCAGTGGAGTCATATAAATGAGCTGACGTAACAGAAGGAACTCAGTGCAGCTGAGAGTGAACTTTTAAAGAGGAGCTACAGCCAAGAGGGACACTTTGAAGAAAGCACAGGAGTTGCAGCTTAGAGAGGAGTTTCATTTTACAGAGACATTTTGGAGATGGCCATTGAAAGCAGACTCTTGCTGCAGAGAAGCTAAGAGAGGACAGACACCCCAAGTGCAACTAAGAGTGACATTTTTGAGGCACTACAGCCTAGAGAGGAACGTCCTGGGAGAAAGCCATTTTGAAATGCAACCTAGGAGCAAGCAGACGCCAGCCACGTGCCTTCCCAGCTAACAGACAACATTGGCCTTTCTCCAGTGAAGGTACCCGATTGTCGAAGGGCACTTTACGGCCTTAAGACTGTAACTGTGTAACCAAATAAACCCCCTTTTATGAAAGCCTGTCCATCTCTGGTGTTTTGCATTCTGGCAGCATTAGCAAACTAGAACAGCTATATCACAATTTGTATATCTGTTCGCCTGATGATGGGCATTTGGGTTGTTTCCACTTTTTAGTTATTACAAATAAAGCTTGTCTGAACATTGTGTACACATCTTTATATAGAATTGAACTTGGGTAAATTCCTAGGAAAGGAAGCCTGGGTCATATGTTAGCTGTGCATTTAACTTTTTAAGAAACTGTCAAACTGTTTTCCAGAGTGGTTTTACCATCTTTTTGAGAGTTCTAGTTCCTCAACATTCTTGCCATAACTTTTATGGTCTGTCTTTTTAATTTTAGTGTAACTGTATCTCATTGTGGGTTTAATTTAATCACAAAGAATCATAGTGTTGGGCATCTTACATGTGCTTATTTGTCATCTTTATATCTTCTTTGATGAAATGTTCAAAATTTTAATTCATTTTTATATTAGTTTGTTTCCTTATTGAGTTTTGAGAGTTTTAGAATATATATTCTAGATACAAATCCTTTATCACATATGAATTTATAGTTATTGTCTTTTTATTCTTTTGGCAGTCTTTTGAAGAGCAGAAGTTTTTAATTTTGATAAAGTCCAATTTTTCAATTTTTTTTTCTTTCATGAATAGTATGTTTGGTATTTCATCAAAGAAATTTTACCCAACCTGAGGTAAAAAAATTTTTCTCCTATGCTTTTTGTTTGTTTTCTAGAAGTTTTATCGTTTTAGGATTTATACCTAGGTTTGTGAACCATTTTGAGTTGATTATTTGCATATGGAGTGAGGTTTGGATTGAAGCACAAACAGGTTCCAATTGTTGTAGCATCATTTGTTGTTTCTCTGCTGAATGGCTTTTACTCCTTTGTGGAAAATCAGTTGTCCTTTTATATATGTACGTCTATTTGTGGGCTCTGGATTCTGTTTTATTGATATATTTGTCTATCTTTATGCTAATGGCACACTTTTAATTTCTGTAGCTTTATAGTAAGTCTTAAAATCAGAAAGTGTTGGTCTTCCAACTTGGTTTTCTTTTCTCAAAGTTATTTTGACCATTGTAGGTCTTTTGCATTCCCATATGCATTTAGAATGATCCCATCAATTGCAACAAAAAGCCCCACTGGGACTTTGGTTGGGTTTACATTGAATCTGTAGATCATTTGGGGGGAAATTGACATCTTTATAGTATTGAGACTCCTGGCTCATGAACATACATTGAGACTTCTCCATGTATGTAGGTCTTTTTGAATTTCTTCAGTGATGGTTTTTAGTTTTTGGTGTACAGGTATTGCATATTTTTCATCAGATTCTCCCTAAGTATATACTTTGATGCTATTGTAAGTGGTATCATTATTTTAAAATTTTAATTTATGCTTGCTTGTTGTTGGAATATAGAAATGCAATTGATTGCTGTATATTGAGCTTGTATCCTGCAACCTTGCTAAACTCACTAGTTATAGCTTTTTTTGATATTTCATCTTATTTTCTGCATAGGTGATCACGATGTCTGCACATTGTTTTACATATGAATTTCCAATTTGGATAATTTATGCTTCTCTTTCTTTCCTATTGCTCAGGCTTGAACCACCAGTACGTTGTTGAATAGAAGTGATGACAGTGGATATCCTTCTTATTCCTGATATTATGCGGGGAAGTATTCAGATTTTTACAATTAAGTGTGATATTAGTTGTAGGTTTTTCATAGATGCCTTTAATCAGGTTGAAAGAATTCCTTCTATCATCACTTTGCTGAATTTGTCAAATGCTTCCTCTGAGTCTATTGAGATGATTATATGGTTTGCTCTTTTACTTTATTAATGTGAATTATATTGATTGCTAATTATTGAATTATAATTATTGAATTATATTGATTGAAAGTTAAACACTTGGGCATGAGGTATTATCCTTTTAATGTATTGTTGGATGTGATTTATTAACTTTTTTTAGAGTGTTTGCATCTATCATTCATGACTGATATTAGTCTATAGTTTGCTTTTCTTGTAATGTCTTTCTGCCTTTGTCAGGTTTTGGTATTAGAGTAATGCTGGCCTCATAGAATGAGTTGGGAATTTTTCCTTCCTATTTCATTTTTTCTGGAATAGATTGTATAGACTTTGTATTATTGCCTCTTTAAATGTGTATTAGAATTGGCTAGTGAAGCCACCTGTACCTTGAGTTTTTTTTTTTCTTTTTTTTTTTGTGTGAAAACATCTTTAAATGCGAATTCAATTTGTTTAAAAGACATGGGGCTATTCAGATTATCTAGTTATTCTTGAATGAGCTTTGGTATTTTGTGTCTTTCAAAGGATTTGCCCATTTTATCTAAGTTGTTGAATTCATAATATTTCCTTATTTTCCTTTTAGCATCTGTAGTATCTGTTGTGATATAACCTCTCTTATTCTTGGTATTGGCAATTTGTGTCTTCTCTTTTTTTCCTCCTAATCAGTTCTGGCTAGAATTTTATTGATTTTCTCAAAGAACCAGATTTTGGTTTTATTTGTTTTCTCTATTTTTTTCAGTTTCTGTTTCATTGATTTCCACTTTTATTTTTATTATTTCTTTTCTTCTTTTACTTTGGGCTTCATTTGTTCTCACATCTTCCAAGGTTTTTAAGATGGAAGTGAAGGTCATTAATTTGAGATCTATGTTTCTAATAGACACTTTTGGTGTTTAAAATTTTATTTTTAGTGACACCTCACACATTTTGATACATTGTATTTTTCCTATCCATTCAGTTCAACAATTATTTCTAATTTCTCTTTTGATTTCTTCTTCTTAATTAATTCTCAAAGTTTGGAGATTTTCTAGAGATCTTTTATTGACTTAAAAGTTTATTCCATTTTAGCCAGAGAACACACTTTGTATGGCTTGGGTCCTTTTGAACGTATTGAGACTTGTTTTAATGCTCAGCATATTAGTTTCCTAGAGCGTCCGTAAAAAAATAGCCCAAACTGGGTGGCTTGAAACAAAAGAACGTTATTCTCTCACAATTGGAGGCAAGACGTCCAAAATCAGGATGTTGGCAGGGCCCTGCTCCCTCTGAAGTATCTGGAGACGAATCTCTCCTGGCCTCTCCCAGCTTCCCGTGGCCCCAAGAGTTCCCTGGCTTGCAGCCGCATCACTCCAGTCTCCACTCAGCCCACGTGGCCTTCTTTTCCCTGTCTGTGTCCAGATTTCCCTCTTCCTATAGGAACAGCAGTTACATAGGGTTTAGGACCCACCCTAATCCAGTATGATCTCAACTTAACTTGACTGCATGTGGGAAGACCCTATTTCAAAATAAGGTAATATTCACAGATACCTGGGGTTAGGCTTGAACATGTCTTTTGGGGGACATCATTCACCCCACAATACCCCGAATTTGATCTATCATGGTAAAATGTCTGTGCGCACTTGAAAAGAATGTGTATTCTTCCATTTTTGAGTAGAGTGTACTAAATATGTCTATTAGGTCAAGTGGGTTGACAATGTAGTTTTCTGTCTCCTTGTTCTAGCAACTATTGACAGAAGAGTGTTGACATATCTGCCTATAATTGTGGATATGTGTGTTTCTCCTTGTATTTCTATTGTTTTTTTCCTACAAGTATTTTGTAGTTCTGATATTAGGTATATGAACATTTAGGATTTGATATCTTCCTGTTGCATTGACTACTTTATCATTATGAGATGACCTTCTTTGTCCCTGGTGAAGCTGTTTTCTCTGAAATATACTCTGATGGATGTTACTATAGCCACTCCAGCTTTCTTTTGATTGGTGTTAGCATGATATTTCCTTTCTTGTGCTTTTCCTGTTAACCTTTTGTGTCTTAATATTTAAAGTGTATTTCTTGCAGGCAGCACAGAGTTGTTTCTTGCTTTTTTATCCAATCTGATCATCACTGTCTTCTAATTGAGAAGTGTAGACCTTTTACATTTAATGTGATGGTTGATATGGGTAGGTTTAAAGTCTAACATTTAACCATTTGTTTTTTATTTGTACCATTTATTAGTTGCTCTTTCCTCTTTAGTTCACTTAATTTGGATTAATTGGGTATGCTTTATGATTCCTAATTATCTCCTTTTTTAGCTCCCTAGTTATAACTTGTTTTGCTATTTTAGTGGTTCTTTTAGGGTTTATAGTATACACATTGAACTTATCACATCTACTTTCAAGTTAAGATACTGCTTCACATTTAGTTTAAGACATTTATAGCATGATCCTTCCATTTATCTCCCCCTGACTTTTGTGCTACTGTTATCAAACATTTTACTTTGATATGTTACAAACCTTACGCTATGTTATTATTTTTATTTAAACAGTAAATTATCGAACAATGGTACTGAAATAATAAGAAAAATTTCTTGTATATTTAACCATTACTTACCATTTGTAATGATCTTTATTTCTTTGTGTCAATTCAGATTTTCTAGCATAGGTTTCCTTCTATCTGAAGGACTTCCTGTGACATTTCTTATATTGTGTGTCTGCTGGTGATGAATTCCTTTCATCATTTGTTTGCCCAAAAAAGTCTTTATTTCTCCTTCCTTTTTGCAAGGTAATTTTGGAAGGTATAAAATGCTATGTTGGTGATTTGTTCTTCCAGTACTTTAAAGATTTTGCCAACATAGCATTTTATACCTTCCAGTACTTTAAAGATTTTGCTACACATTTTTCTAACTTGCATTGTTTATGACAAGAAAATTGCTATCCTCCTTATTTTTGTTCCTCTGCACATGATGTGTCTTTTTTCTCTGACTGGTTTTAAGATTTCCTCTTTATCATTGGCTTTGAACAATTTGATAATAGTATTGTGCTGGTTTGGATATATTGTGTGCCCCAGAAAAGCCATGTTCTTTGATGCAATCTTTTGATTGAGTGTTTCCATGGAGATGTAATTCACCCACTTGTGGGTGAGACCTTTAATTATTTCCATGGAGGTGTGGACCCTGCCCATTCAGGGTGGGTCTTGATTGGATCACTGTAGTACTTAAGAGAACTCAGGGGCCAACACAGGTGCTGACGCTTGAAGACACTTGGAGATGCAGATGGAACGATGTTTAGAGATGTTAAGCTAAGAGATGAAGCTCAGAGTTTGCCCTGGAGAAGCTAAGAGAGGGCCCCCAGATGCTTAGAGAGAAGTGCCCTGGGAGAAAGAAGCAAGGACACACAGGAGCTGAGAGAGAGGAGGGAAGACAGAATCCCAGAGACATTTTAGAGAAAGTCAATTTGAAACCAGAACCCAGGAGCAAAGGACCAGCAGATGCCAGCCACATGCCTTCCCAGCTGACAGAGGTGTTCTGGACGCCATCGGCCTTTCTTCAGTGAAGGTATCCTCTTGTTGATGCCTTAGTTCGGATACTTTTATGGCCTTAGAACTGTAAATTTGTACCTGATAAATCCTCTTTATAGAAGCCAATCCATTTCTGGTATTTTGCATAACAGCAGCATTAGCAGACTAGAACAAATAGACTTTCACATTTCTTGTGTTTGGGCTCATTGAGCTTCTTGGATCTGTGGCTTTGTAGTTTTCATCAAATTTGTAAAATCATGGGCATTATTTCTTCAATATTTTTTGATGCCCCTCCCCCTTCAGGCACTTGGATTACAAATATATTAAACTTCTTGGTGTTGTCTCATAGCTCATGAGTCTCTATTCATGTTTAGGATTTTTTCCTGTCTGTGTTTCATTTGGATAATTTTTATTGCTATGCCTTTAAGTTCACAAATCTTTTCTTCTTCAATTATCTACTGTGCCCCTCATCCAATCAAGTGTATTTTTCATCTCAGACATTGTAGTTTCATCTCTTGAAGTTTGATTAGGATATTTAAAAAATCTTTCATGTCTCTATTAACATTTTGAGCATATAAGATATAATTATAATACATGTTTGAAAATCCTTGTTTGCTAATTCTAGCATCGGTCACTATTACACCTCTTTCTACTGATTGATTTTTCTCCTCATTATGGATCATATTTTTCTGCCTCTTTTCATGTCTGAAAATTTTTTGTTAGATTCCAGACATTGTGAATATGACATTGTCTGGTGCTGTTATTTGTACGTGTTTATCATTATTTTAAAGCTTTGTTCTGTGATGCAGTTAGGTTACTTGGAAACAGTTTGATTGGAGTCCTGTTTCTAACTTTTGTTAGGAAGCACTGGGGCATGCTCAGTCTAGGGCTAATTATTCCCATCAGTGAGATAAGACTCTACTGAGTACATGCCCCAGTCTCTGTGACTGAGGTTTTCCAGTCTGGCTGGAATACTGATTCCTGCTTCTGCATGAGAACTGAGCACTGTTCCCTCGGATCCTTTCATGTGGTTCCTTCCCTAGCTTGGGATGTACATGTGCTGATCAGTGCTCTGCTGACTATTCGTGCAGAACTCTCTGCAGATCAGTAGGGTTCTCTCCTTGTGCTGCCCTCTCTTGTCTGATACTCTGTCCTGCAAACTCTGGCTGTCCTCACCTGCTCAGAATCTCAGCTCCATCTCCTGAACCTGGTGGGGTCTGCTGGGCTCTACCTGGGTTCTCCTTCCCTGTGGCACAGCCTGGAAATGTTCTCAAGGCAGCATGTTGGGGAAACTATAGGGCTCATCTAGTTTGTTTCCTGCCTCTCAGGGATCACTGCCCTTTGTTATTTTATGTCCAGTGTCCTGAAACAGTGGTATTTTTTTCTGGTTCTCTGGTTGATGCAGGCAGGAAGATAAATCCAGTCCCTGTTACTCATCTTAGCCAAACATAAGTCATTAAATTAATTGAAAAATAATACTCTAATCTAAAATTATTTTTCTCATACAATGCACAAAAGCAAAATAATTTTGCCAATTCCTAAGGGGATCTGAGAAATGATATATTGAGATGTGGGAGGGCTTAGTGAATCAAAGCTATTACGTCAATTGAGATGTGTGAGGGTCTCACACATTTCCTGCAAATCCATTTCAGAATTGATCAATTCTATTAGCACAAACACCCAAGCCACATCTTTTTTTGCTGTAGCTTAAATTTGTTCCTCTTGATATGTTTCCAGCATAAATGGACAAAATATGGCTATGTGTACTTTCGTATTTTTAACTTTTGTATTAGAGCAGTTGTAGGCTTACAGAAAAATCATGCAGAAAATACAGAGTTCTCATATACCCCCCCCCCACACAGATAGTTTTCCCTATTATTAACATTTTGAATTAGTTTGGTAACTTTATTTCAATTTATAAAGCAATATATTGTAATTATGCAATTAAGTACAGCCGTAGTTTACATTAGGGCTCATTCTTTATGTTGAACTGTTCTGTGATTTCTTTTCTTTTCTTTTTTTTTTTTTTTTTAATTCTGGTAACATAAGCTATATGCACTTTTATAAATCATTGTAGATCTATGAATACTGCTGATGTCTATCTCTCAGTTTCTTTAAGTTCATTTTGGCAAATGAAAACTCATGAAAATATGATTACATTAATTTTAATGGTTGGCCATTTAACTGATAAAATTTTTTATGCAATTTAATTGAGATATAGTCACATACTATACAATTAACCAAAGTGTTCAATCATTTGTTCACAATATCATCATATAATTGTGCATTCATCACCACAATCAATTTAAAAAATTTTTTTAAGTTTTTGTTGAGATTGTTCACATACCATACAACTATCCTAAGATCCAAAATGTACAATCAATTGCCATGGTACCATCATACAGCTGTGCATCCATCACCACAATTAATTTTTTTTTCAATTTTTTAGAACATTTTCATTACTCCAGAAAAGAAATAAGGACAAAAAAAGGAAACGCTAATCCTTCCATACCCCTAGCCACCCCCTCCTCCATTACTGATTCATATTTTTGGTATAGTACATTTGTTACTGTTGATGAAAGAATGTTAAAATACTACTAACTGTAGTATATAGTTTGCAATAGGTATATATATTTTCCCTATATGCCCCTCTGTTATTAACTTCTGTCATGTATTTGTTCTAGTTCATGAGAGGGATTTCTAATATTTGTGGTTAATCACAGACATTGTCCACCACAAGATTCACTGTTTTATACATTCCCATCTTTTAACCTCCACCTTTCCTTCTGGTGACATACATGACTCTGAACTTACCCTTTCCACCACCTTCACACACCATTCAGCACTGTTAGTTATTCTCACAATGTGCTACCATCACCTCTGTCCATTTCTAAACATTTAAGTTCACCCTAGTTGAACATTCTACTCATAATAAGCAACTGCTCCCTGTTCTTTAGCCTTGTTCTATATCCTGGTAACTTATATTTCATGTCTGTGAGTTTACATATTATAATTAGTTCCTATCAGTGAGACCCTGCAATATTAGTCCGTACGTGTCTGTCATATTTCACTCAATATAGTGCCCTCAGGGTTTCTTCATCAACCCTTTTCTTTTAAGATGGTTTTGTTCACACACCATACATTCCATCCTAAGTAAACAATTGTTGGTTCCCTGTATAGTCGTGTATTAATGTACTCAGCACCATCGCCACTATCTATATAAGGACATCTCCATTTCTTCAACAAAAAAGGAGGAAGAGCCAAAGAAAGTAGAGAGACAAAAGAAAAAGAAAAAAGAGAGAAAAAAACATGACAGCTAGAAAGCAACAAAAGGAAAGATAGCATTAAATTAAAGTAGAATAAAGAGTCAGACAACATCATCAATGCCAGGAGTCCCATACCCTTCCCCTATGTCCCCCCACCCCCATATGCATTTAGCTTTGGTATATTGCTGCTCTAGTTTGCTAATGCTGCCATTAAGCAAAATACCAGAAATGGATTGGCTTTTATAAAACGGGTTTATTTGGTTACAAGTTACAGTCTTAAGGCCATAAAGTGTCCAAGGTAAGTCATCAACAATCGGGTACCTTCACTGGAGGATGGCCAATGGCATCCAGAAAACCTCTGTTAGCTGGGAAAGCACGTGGCTGGTGTCTGCTCCAGAGTTCTGGTTTCAAATGGCTTTCTCCCAGAACGTTCCTCTCTAGGCTGCACTTCCTTAAAAATATTACTCTTAGTTGCTCTTGGGGCGTTTTTCCTCTCTTAGCTTCTCTGAAGCAGAAGTCTGCTTTCAACAGCCATCTTCAAACTGTCTCTCATCTGCAGCTTCTCTTCTCAGCTCCTGTGCATTCTTCAAAGTGTCCCTCTTGGCTGTACCAAGCTTGCTCCTTCTGTCTGAGCTTATATAGTGCTCCAGTAAATTCATCAAGGCCCATGCTGAATGGGCAGGGCCACAACTCCACAGAAACTCTCCAGAGTCATCATACACAGTTGGGTGGGTTGCATCTCCATGGAAACACTCAAAGAACTAAAATCTAATCAACACTGATATGTCTGCCTACACAAGATTACATCAAAGATAATGGAGTTTTGGGGAACATAATACATTCAACTGGCACAATTGCCTTTGCTATATTAAAGGAAGCATAATACAATGTTTCTTTTAATTCTAGTCTCTAGTTTGCATTGATTGTATTTCCCCCCCAGTCCCACCCTATTTTTAACATCTTGCAATGTTGACACTCATTTGTTCTACCTCATGTAAAAACACACTTGCACCTTTTATCACATTGTTGAGCACCCTAGGTTTCACTGAGTTACACAGTCCCAGTCTTTATCTTTCCTCTTTCCTTCTGGTGTCCTACATGTTCCTAACCTTCCTCTTTCAACCATACTCACAGTCATCTTTGTTCAGTGTACTTACATTGCTGTGCTACTATCTCCCAAAATTGTTTTCCATACCTCTCACTCCTGTCTTTTCCTTTCTGTCTGCAGTGCTTCCTTTAGTGTTTCCTGTAGAGCAGGTATCTTGTTCGTAAACTCTGTCATTGTCTGTTTGTCAGAGAATATTTTAAGGTCTCCTTCATATTTGAAGGACAGTTTTGCTGGATATAGGAATCTTGGTTGGTGGTTTTTCTCTTTTAGTATCTTAAATATATCACCCCACTTCCTTCTTGCCTCCACGGTTTCTATTGAGAAATCCACACATAGTCTTATCAAGCTTCCTTTGTATGTGATGGATCACTTTTCTCTTGCTGTTTTCAGGATCTTCTCTTTGATGTTTGATAATCTGATTATTAAGTGTCTTGACGTAGGCCTATTCAGATCTATTCTGTTTGGGGTACGCTGCGCTTCATGGATCCATAATTTTATGTCTTTCATAAGAGATTGAAATTTTTGTTGATTATTTCCTCTATTATTACTTCTGCCCCTTTTCTCTTCTCTTTTCCCTCTGGGACACCAATAACATGTACATTACTGCATTTCATTTTTTCCTTAAGTTCCCGGAGATGTTGCTCATATTTTTCAATTCTCTTCTCTATGTGTTCTTTTGTGTGTAGGCTTTCAGTTGTCTTGTTCTCCAATTCCTGAGTGTTTTTTTCTGCCTCTTGAGATCTGCTGTTTTATGTTTCCATTCTGTCTTTCATCTCTTGTGTTGGTTGTGCCTTTCATTTCCATAGATTCTGCCAGCTGTTTTTGTGAACTTTTGATTTCTTCCTTATGTACGCCCAGTGTTTTCGTTATACACTTCATCTCTTTTGCCGTATCTTCCCTAAACTTTTTGAATTGATTTAGTATTAGTTGTTTAAATTCCTGTTTCTCAGTTGAAGTGTAAGTTTTTTCCTTTGACTGGGCCATAACTTCATTTTTCTTAGTGTAGGTTGTAGTTTTCTGTTGTCTAGGCATCTGGTTTCCATGGTAACCCCAATCAGGTTTTCCCAGCCCAATCAGGTTTTCCCGTTCTCAGCAGGAGGCAAAAATATCATGTCTCCCTGAGGGTGTGCCTTAGAAGATTGATGCACCCTTTGAGGCCTCAGGTCACTGTGCTTTTCTGCCCAGCAGGTGGCACCTGTCAGCCTGTAGCTCCAGACTGGTGTAAGGAGGTGTGGCCCTTGGTTGTTTTCCCCCAGGCTCTGGGGTCTGGTTCTGAATGGAAGGTGCGTAGTAGAGCTTGGCACCACCTTCTCATGCTGGAGAGGGGTGGAAGCTATAGCATTGGAGTCAAAAAGTGTATCAGGAATTGTGTTTTTACATTTTTATTAGTTTGCATATTTATTTTGTTTTCCTCACTGTAATATATGCTCCATAAAATGACAGGCCTTGTTTGCTTACTCACTGCAGACACCTTTGTCGCAGTCTAGGTGAACAATAAGCATCTGGGAGACTAAAGTTAGACTAAAATGCTTGAAGTGAACAAGGCCATGAAGGGTAGGAGGAAGGAAAAAGATGTGAAAAGGCCTCAGGGCATCTTGGGATGGATGTAGAAGAGCACCTGAGCCAGATACAGGTTAACCATGTGGGAGGAGAGCCAGCAATCGAAAATTTCCAGGGATCCGGTGTCAGAAATGAGCTTAAAAATAAAAGCATGAGATCCTAGCAAGAACCATAGACTGTGAGACACTTTGTGATCAATCTGGCAGGAGCTGGTGAAGAAAGAAGGCAAGAGGCACCGGCACTTGCCCCCGGAGCACCTGCCACCGCTGCCTGGGTGGATTCCGCGTCTTTGAGGCCCACGGCCCCACAGCCCCACTGCCAAGGCTGTGCCTCTCCTGCTCTTAAATGCAGTCACTGTTCTTTCAGTTAGTGGATATTTATTGGGTACTTTTTTGTTGTTGTTCCAAGATTAATACAGAATTATCACAGCCTATAGGGAGAGATTTATATAGAGAGATAAATTATTTTAAGGCAACATGATGAAGAGAATAATGGGTGTGTGCATGCATGTGTGTGCATGCGTGTGCGTGCATGCGTGTGTGTGCATGCGTGTGTGTCTGTGGGAGAGTGTGGAGGCAGGAGGAAAGAATGATGGCAGTCAGAGAAGACGTCACAGAGGGAGACCTGAAGGGTGAGGCCTTTGATTGCCAGAGCACACACGGGTTGGCCTGGATACCTGGAATGTGTTGTCTCACAGTTTGGAGGTTCAGGTCCAAATCGGTACCCAGAGGATGTACAGAGCTCTGGTGCTGGCTGGCCGTCCTTGGGCATCCTTGGGCATCCTTGGGCATCCTTGGCCGTCCTTGGCTTGTAGGGGCATCTCTGCCTTCGTCACATGGCAATCTCTCGCTCTCCTGCTCTGGCTTCTCCCAACTGACCGTGCCCAGATTTCCTCTGCACTGGACGTTGGCTGCACTGGATTAAGGCCACCCTCGTTCAGTTTGGCTTCACCTTAACGAGAAACATCGGTGAAGGTCCTACTTACAGATGAGGGGCTGGGACTTGTCATGTCTTTGTGGTGGGCACGATTCAATCCCCAGCCGATGAGGAGGAATTTTTGAAATGAACAAGGTGAACAAGTCATTGAAGGGTAGTAAGATGGAACCATTATGTGAAAAGGTCGAGAGACAAGAAATAGCATGGCACATTCAGGGTAGAACAAGATTAAAAAACTTAGCTCTGCTACTTATTAACCATGTATAGTCCAGCAAGTTGCCTAATATCTCAGAGTCTTACTACTTCTAGCTGTGAAATGGGATTTGTTAATACCTGCTTTATAGATTTATTATGAGGATTCAACATGATAGAGGATTTAATATTTTACCTCTCAAATAACTGATGCTAAATAAATGATCACTCTCATCACTACAACTATTTCTACTACACTTTTCTTCTTAGCATTGCTGAAACATACATCATAAAATCCAACCCAAGAAAAGCCTGTAGTCTATGCTAAAGTTCCCCCATTTGATCCTGAGAGTTAGTTTGTAAAGGATTGTAAGCAGAGGAATATTTTTTTTGAAATTGGCCATTTAGAGTCCTTGTCTTGACGCCAATATATTGGAGGTGGCTGGCAGAGGGTAGGGAGGGGTGGGTGGCATGGAAGTGTATTAAATGTCACAATTAAAACCTTGCAAAGGATAATGTGCAAAGTACATAGTTATAGGTTGAGCACGTAGCAGACAAATCACGTCGAAAACCCAATAAACACATACAAAGATGCGTAGAGAGAATTTCAGTTCTGACTCATACTCAATTTATGATTCACAATTGTCTCAAGATCTCTTTTCAGTGAAGTTACATCAACTGGTTGTTCCTGACATATTTCTGCCTCCTCCTAAAACTCCCCCAAATGAAAAAAAGATACCCTGCACTCTGCTTTATTGAATGTTTGGGCTTCTAATTGTAAAGTTACACTTAATCAGAAATGCTGGATTCACACTGAAGTAATTGGCTGGCTAATTGCTCTCCCGAGAATGTGGCCTTTGATTAATCATTATAAATAATGGGAAACTAGATAAGCTTTCTCTTGTTTCAGAGCTTGCATCCAAAACAAGGAAGAGGAAACAGTATTATTTTTATGATTTTAGCTTCCCTCACTTTCTAGAGGCTGCAGCTGTGTCCTCATTGTATTTTACAGCCAGGAAAAAAATCACCCCTCAGCAGTTCCTATAATTTCAAATTTATATCTATGTCCAGGGTAGTTCACCCACCAGCCAACTAGAAATAAAAATAGAGGAGGTAGGCCCATCTGTTGGATTGATTTCTTAACTGCAGAAAACATTTTCCTTTCTTTAAAAGCAAAGCTGTAAAAGCTGTATATATTCCAATTTGTAAACCATGAAACTCTAATTTTTCCACTTCTCTAGTCACTTGAATAAATGATTTTGCATAAGTGGAATGTCAGAAATCAACAAAGTAGTCCAAGGGAGTGTGAGGGATTGATTTTGACTACATGAAAGTCTTTTAAGTGATGGCAAAAAGATCCTTCAGTTAAATTAGGACCAAAAATAATTCTATGTTACTAGGTGCTGAAAGATCCATGTATTCAGTTGGTATTTGTTTTTTTTTTTTTGTGAATTTCAATGACTTATTTCATTGTTTTTTATTTATTAACTATGTGTTTCCTTTGGTAATTTAAAATTTAAGCTTTCCCTTAAACCTTTTACCTTTATTTTTTTTTATTTTGAAATAAATTCAAAGTTATATGAACAGTTGCAAAAACAATACTAGTCCCATACACAGAATTCCATCATACCCTGACCCCTCTCCCCCGATAGCTCAATCCACCAACTTAAACATGCTGACATGTCGCTATTTCTTTCCCTCCCTCCCTCCCTCCCTATCTATCATCCATCATCTATTGCTCTGTCTTCTGAACATATGAGAGTCAGCTGCACACATCCTTGAACATACACTATAATTCATGTATACACTTCCCATGAACAAGAACATTCTTTTATGCAATTCCATTAAGCGCAGCTAAGAAGTGCAAGAGATTCAACAATGATGCAAAGCTTACACTCTATATTTCCTTTACCTTATGTCTCAACTGTGTCCCTTTGAGCCACCTGTCCTCTGTCCTCCAATCCCATCCAAGTTCATCCTTAGCATTCAATTGTCATCTAGTTAGACTGTCTTTTTTTTTTTTTTCTCTTTTTTCAGCTGTGGAAACATATATACAGCCTAAATCTTCCCATTCCACCCCCTCCCTATCCTTCCATTAGTGGGATTAATCACATTTAGAATGTTGTAATGCTCTTTCCCACCATCCATTACTAGAAATTTCCCTTCACCTCAAACAGCAACCCTACACTCATTTCTTAACTCCCCATTGCCCCTTCCCTCATTTCTCTTAAGCCAAACTCTACTTTTCATCTCTATGGTTATATTCTCTGACAATTTCTTTGTGTTTACTGTGGGGCTTAAAATTAACCACTTAAATCCATATCGATCTTGTTTTTCTTTGCTACCATATTCACTTCAATAGGACACATAAACTATGTTCCTATACTCCTTCATTCCCCACCTTTATATAGTTGTCTAAAATTACATATTTTACATTGAGCTCAAAACCGCTGATTTGTCCTTAGAGTTTGTGTATTTTATATCATGTAGGAAGTAAATAGTGGAGTTACAGTTCAAAAATTATTGACTTCTATTTGTATTCCATTGTGGTTGGAGAATGTGCTTTGAGTATATTCAAATTTTTTTTTTTTTAAATTTCTTGAGGCTTGTTATATGTCCCAGCTTATGGTCCCTTCTGGAGAAAGATCTGTGATAACTAGAGAAAAATGAGTGTCCTGGTGATCTGGGATGCAAGGTACTATATATGTCTGTTAAAATTTTCTGTATCTCTTTCTCCTTTCTTTGTTTCTCTGTTGGTAGGGCTCCCTTTAGAATCTGAAGTAGGGCAGGTCTTTTATTGGCAAAGTCTCTCAGCATTTGTTTGTCTGTGAAAACTTTAAGCTCTCTCTCAAATTTGAAGGAGAGTTTTGCTGGATAAAGTATTCTTGGTTGGAAATTTTTCTCTCTGAAGAGTTTTAAATATGTCATGCCACTGCCTTCTCGCCTGCATGGTGGCCGCTGAGTAGTCACTACTTAGTCTCATGTTGTTTCCTTTGTATGTGGTGAATTGCTTTTCTCTTGCTGCTTTCAGAACTTGCTCCTTCTCTTCAGTATTTGAGAGTCTGATCAGAATATGTCTTGGAGTGGGTTTATTTGGATTTATTCTATTTGGAGTTCGCTGGGCATTTATGCTTTGTGTATTTATATTGTGTAGAAGGTTGGGGAAGTTTTCCCCAACAATTTCTTTGAATACTCTTTTTAGACCTTTACCCTTCTCTTCCCCTTCTGGGACACCAATGAGTCTTAAGTTTGGATGTTTTATTTTATCTATCATATCCCTGAGATCCATTTCAATTTTTTCGATTTTTTTCTCCATTATTTCTTTTGTTCTTTTATTTTCTGTTCTGTGGACTTCTAGGACACTGAGACATTGTTCAGCTTCCTCTAGTCTTGTATTGTGACTATCCAGAGTCTTTTTAATTTGACCAACAGTTTCTTTTATTTCCATAAGATCTATTTTTTTTTTTTTTATTTACTCTTGCAATGTCTTCTTTATGCTCTTCTAAGGTCTTCTTTATGTAGCTTATATCCTGGGCCATGGTCTTCTTGATGTCCTTTAAATCCTTTGCCATATTTTCATTCCTCGATTGTAGTTCTTTGATTAATTTTGTGAGGTACTGTGTTTCTTCTGATATCTTGATTTGTGTGTTTGGAGTTGGATTCTCCACATTGTCTGGTTTTATCATATGCATTAAGATTTTCTGTTGTTTTTGGCCTCTTGGCATTTGTTTTGCTTGATAGGGTTCTTTCAAGTTGTAAAAAAAGGATATCAATCTAATTTTTCAGAAACACCGTTTGGTGACGTACACTTTCTCTAACTAACCAGCAGATGGCGTCTGTGGGTCACCTATATCCCTCAAGTCAGTTCTCAACCTTGTTCCCGTGGTGTGTGGGGAAATGATTTTTGTGGGTTCAGTTGGAGAACTCAGTTTGGGTGTGTTGCTGGAGCCGTCCGCCCTGAATGTGGGGTGTGTGTATGGGTGGCCAGGAAGGAAGGGCAGTTTTAATGTTCAAATTCCCCAGGTTCCCGGAGATTCAAGGCTGCCGCAAGAGTCTAAGCCTTCATTTCAGTTCAGCCCCAGACCCTCTCTCTCACTGATCCACAAACCACTGGACTTGGTGTAGCGTCCCTGGGTTCTCCAAGCGGGTCCCCCCTCCCAGCCATGATCCTCCAGGAGCTCAACCGAGGGAATGCTGTGCTACGTCACCAGTGCACGCCGTCCCTCAAGGGAAGCCCCGGGCCACCGTGCCATGCTGGGGCACTTTCAGCCTGATGCAAAAATGGCTGAACAGGGCATCTCAGCCCCATCCTCCTAGCACACTTCCTCCTTCCAAGGACAACTGGCGGGGCTCTGGGCTGTGGGCACGGCCCCGGGCAGGAGTTTATCCAGCCCTCCGGGGGCCAGCTGTGAGCCGCGGGGTTTCTTTCCGCTTCCGGCTCTCCCCTCCATTCCCCCGGACCCAGGGGTATCTGCAGTGGGCTATCTTCCTGGCCAGACACCGAGAGGCTGGCACAGCCCCTCTTGCTGTGTTTTACTGCATGGTTCCCACAATCGCAGCTGGAGCCGCTCCTGGGTTTTTCCCTTTTTTTTTTTTTTTTTTAAAAGAGCCGGCCGGTCTCGAAACGCTGAGCCCTGGCTTCCCCTCACCACCGCACGGCTGCAGGTCCTCCAGCCAGCTCACTCACTCGTCTCAGAATGCAGACTCCCGGTTTCACCACGTATACGGCCCCTCTGGAGCTAGGAGGCCTCATCCAGCTGGCGCATCGCTGTAACCGGTATTCTGGGTCACTTTCTGGTTTTTAGCTAGTGTTTCTTACGGAGGTGTTTTTTTGCCCTGTCTCAGCTAGCCGCCATCTTAGTTTCCCCCTACCTGTATTTTTAAAATAAGGTCTCACTTAGATAAACTGATGGGGCTGTTTGAATAGCCTATTGTAAAGCTGTTATTTAAGGGGAGAAACCCCTTATCTTGAAGAGTTCAGACAAGAGTCTTGGTTTTGCTTGAGTATTTTGGCTGTTACTCATCTAATGTCCTCTTCCTCCTGCCTGTGTTCAGCTGGCCGACTGGCTCGAGTCAAGGGAGACGGAGCCTCTGGTCCCTCCTGGGATGGTCCACAGGGAGCCCGGGGCGGTGCCCACCTGGGCCCGTGGAGTGCCCCAAGAAGGTAAAAGCAGACGGTGCCGCGCGGGGGCTTTTCTGATACTGTGGACACCGTGTGTCATCGCTGCCGCTGACCTGGCACCCCCGACGGCTGTGGAGGCCTGGGGCCCACGTGCCCTGCGCTGGACGGAGGGGAGCCACTGTCCGCTGCACCTGGGCTCAGCCCTCCCAGCCTCCCCGGCCTCCTGGCGTGGCTTCCAGGCTGTTCAGGGTGAATCGTGTGCCCCAAGTCCTAGCCCTGGTCCCATGTGGTGACCTTGTTTGGATGCAGTCTTCAAAGATGTGGTTAGTCAAGAGGAGGCCATGGAGGTGGGGGGGCAGACCCAACATGACTGGGGTTGTTAAAAGGAGAGGGCAATGTGGACACACAGATGGAGAGACAAACAGACAGGAGGGGAGCAAAAGGCCATGAGAGGGAGGCAGAGAGTGGAGGGCTGTGGCCACATGCCAGGGGCCCCTGGGCTGCTGCAAACCTCAGGGCCAGAGGGGCAGGGAAGGCGTCTCCTCTACGGTGCAGAGGGAGCGGGCTTCAGACACCCTGGATTCAGATCCCAGCCTCCAGAACTGGGGGACAGTACATTTCTGTTAAGTCACCCATTTGCGGTACTTTGATAGGGCAACCCTGGGAAGTTAAGATGCAAGCCAAAGGGGTAACAGCAGAAAGAAAACTTTTTAAAGCCTGTAGCTGTTGGACTTGTCACTTGGAAATTTACTTCACTATAATAAGATTGTTTTGCTTACCAGATTGTTTGCTTACCAGGTTGCTTCCACTCTTTCTTATATTCTCTCTTTTATTTGTTCATTTGCTTATTCACTCATTTCATAAATATTCCAGTGCTTCTGCAGCTTGGAGGACCCAGACTGCATTAGTGAATTTCGAGATCATGTGTGGAGGCTTGATTTCAACTTTCCTGGCTTGTCAAAAGGATAATCGAATGAAGAGCAAGCAAGCCTATATCATGGATTGAATTTTAGAAACTCTAATTGAATATTTAATTTAAACATAAGTATACATACAACAAATAACAGTTTTGACGATAAAGTGTAGTTTGGATGTAAACTGTAATCCTTTCTAAGTGAAACTTAATAATTGACAGATAGAATGATGAGGTTAGGAGCTCAAACTTCGGGGAAAAATTCTGCCAACCTCCCAGTTAGCACCAATCCTTAGCAAAATTGCAAATAAGGAGAAATTTGTCCTCAGTATACCCAAGTGTTTATTTGTATCCTTTCCCCCTGTTGTGATGATTTCTTCCAGGTTCTTAGAATCAGCTGTAGAATAGAAATTTTTTCTCAGTAAAGAGTTGAAATCGGTTGATATCAGATGTTTTTTTTGCTTTGGTGTGACTTCAGATCTGTGTATTACCTTTCCCAGAACTATTTACATTTTAAGTCTTAACAGTACTGTAGAAATAAAAGAGCAACCTCTGTTGAAATGATTCAAGAATGCTTGACTGTGTGTGTCAGGGGGTGGTGGGGTGGTGGGGGTAGGGTGGGGTATTTTGGAGAAGTGAGTGCAGATTCCCAAACAACAAAATGAGGTCTTATGGAGGCATAAGATTAACCTTCCCAACAGCACTTATTGGTGGGTTACCTGGTGATATGGGCTTAATTTTCTTCCTTTTTGAAGTGGAGCCAAGACTTAGGATCACAAGAATATTTGTGTCTTCCTCAAAGCAGTATTTGATGAGAGCTATTCAATGAAAAACATTTCTGAATTAGTACAGAATATATGATTTGTCATAGATCTAAAAATAGTGGCAGAGATGTGTTACCAGAATGACTTCAAGGAGGAAATGATTGATTGTAATTAGAAAACAAACCACACAGCAAGCACTCAATCAAAGGAACCATATAGAAAAAGAAACCTCTATTAGGACTCTAATTACACATGACACTCACACACCTGTTATTCCATTTATAGAATCATTTGTCTTCTTAAGGATGGCGAGAGTGATATAGAAAAATACACTTACGTTCAAACAGGAGACAGAAGGGAATGGCAGCCCTGCAGCTAGTCCCAGCTTCTTGCTGAATGCTTCCACACTGCAGATTCTGGCAAGAACTGTCCTAACCTTGTCAGACTGCTCAGAAGCCCTTTTGTGTGCAAGTGTGGGTGCTTGGAAACCCTTGTGCCTGTTTATTTGCACCCTCAGGTCCATGTCTAGTACTAGCAAGTGGGTATTCCAGAAGTGTCTCTTGAAGGCCCAATAAATTTATGAATGTTGAAAAGAATCAATCAAAATTGATAATCAGAGAGAGCAGGATAACCGAATGTATCTCCATCGTGATCTGAAGTCCCTGAGATGAAAAAGCTCCAGGTTGCCAAATAAATTGGTATCTTAGGGTGAATTCTGGGTGGGGATTGTTTGTAAGTAATTAGATTTTCAGCGTCATTATCTTATACAGTGTATTAATTTATCAGAAACAAACAGCCAAGAAGTATTTTACACTCCACGTTGCCTGGCACCATACTGAACCCTGTAGGGTGGGTCTGCAGCATTGGAACTCAGAGCTCCTGTTCTGAGATGCTTGCACACTTTTTGGAAATACAGGAGCAGCACAGGTCAAAGCAGAAAACAAGAGAAGGGAAAGAGAGTGTACACTGTAGGGGGCTGGTGCCCCTTTGGGTGACCCCACCTTCTCTTGCCAGTAGCTTTTCCTGAAGGTCAGGACCCTGGCACTACTGTTCTAATTTGAGGTATTAGAAACAATAAGGGCAATGGAGCTGTGGGATTAGAAGCTATGCTGACTTTACTTGCCACTTTAGTCATCCAATTTAAACTTTTTGGTGCAGTTTAATCTCTTTCATCATCGTAGCATTTGTCTCAGTCTGCCAGGCTGCTGTGACAATACCAGCCAATGGTTTGTCTTAAACAATGGGAGCTTGTCTCATGGTTTTGGAGGCTGGAGGTCCAGCATCGGGGTGTGAGTAGGGCTTGCTTCTTCCTGGAGCCCCCAGTGATGCGGTGCTGGCTTCCGCACGCCGTGGGGTTCACTGACCTGCGTCTCTGCCTCTCGAGCTCCCTTCTTCCCTCTGCTCCTCCGGTGTCCGCTGATCTCCAGCTTCTCCCATGCCCTTCTCTGCCTCCCAGCTTCCAGGTTCTTCTCTTTCCAAGGTGTGCCAGTTTGAATGCATTATGTCCCCCAAACACCATTATTTTTGATGTAATCTTGTGTGGGCAGACATATCAGTGTTTATTAGATTGTAATTCTTTGAGTGTTTCCATGGAGCTGCGCCCCACCCAGCTGTCGGTGATGACTCTGATTGGATAATTTCCATGGAGGTGTTGGCCCGTCCATTCAGGGTAGGTCTGAATTAAATTACTGGAGCACTATATAAGCTCAGACAGAAGGAGCAAGCTGCCACAGCCAAGAGGGACACTTTGAAGAAAGCACAGGAAGTAGATGAGAGACATTTTGAAGACACCGTTGAAAGCAGACTCTTGCTCCGGAGAAGTTAAGAGAGGACAAATACCCCTCATTGCAACTAAGAGTGACATTTTTGAGGAACTGCAGCCTAGAGAGAAACATCCTGGGAGAAAGCCATTTTGAAACCAGAACTCGGGAGCAGACACCAGCCTCGTGCCTTCCCAGCTAACAGAGGTTTTCCGGACACCATTGGCCATCCTCCAGTGAAGGTACCCGATTGCTGATGTGTTACCTTGGACACTTTGTGGCCTTAAGACTGTAACTTTGTAACCAAATAAACCCCCTTTTATAAAAGCTAATCCATCTCTGGTGTTTTGCATTCTGGCAGCATTAGCAAACTAGAACACAAGGCCTCCAGCAATACGGAGTAAGACCGCCCTGATTCAGTTGGTCACACCTTAGCTAACAGTTACATCTTCAAAAGGTCCTGTTTACAAATAAACCCACGCCCACAGAAACACAGATGCAGATTAAGAGCTGTCTTTTTTGTGGAGTACTTCATTCAGTCTGCCATAGCATTTTGTACACATTCTTATTTCCGCTTCAAATTAAGAGATAATCACAAAAGGAACAATCCTCATCACATTAAGAATGCACACACCCAAAGAAGACTATCAGACTCCAAGTGTTTCTACACCTACAAATTAGGGCTGTTGAGACAGATTCTACATCAAGACACAGTGTGCCTAATGGATGCTGTAGTTAAATTGCAAATTACCTTCCATCTCACTGATATACCTTCCTGAATCTCCTTTAGCTTGGATTCTTTATCTTCTCTTTTCATTTGTTTATATGAGTTAGGAGCAAACTTTTGTTTTCTAAATGTGAATCATTCTGTAACTGACCAAACTTGCTGATGCTTTGCTTCAAGTGACTTTTAATATCTCACTATGTGTATGTGTATACATACATACATACACATACGTTTTCCTGAGGCTTTTATTCTTCTCATTAGTGAGAATATCAGAGTATTAGTGAATATCTGAAACAAGGTGACAGAAACTGAACCAACACAAAATGGGACAGTAACTATTTTAACAAATAGCTAATGGTTCCTGAAAAATAGATCCCCTCCTTTGCTGTACAGTCTTGCTCAGCCTTGCAAAACTCCAACTATTTAAGTGGTGATTGGGGCCCTAGAACTTCAGGTTCCTGTGACATATGCAGCTTGGAGGGATCCTTGACAGTTTACAGAATGACAAATTTCTGAGAGATGTTTTATTTTACGTTCAGAGTCAACATTCCATTTAAGCTGCTAGTTCAAGTTTCCTCTACTTTAAGAAAATGAACCTGTAAGTGCTCTGAATATTTTGCTGGCGATGATCTCTGGATTAACCAGACACTCCACAGATATTTGCTCATCACCCATTCTTCCTGCTATCACCTGCACCCCCATGTGACATGGTGGGGAAGGCAATGACGAGCATGTCAGGCTTCTCCTGCTAGCAGCCTTGCTATCTTGTTGGGGAGGTAAGATATACCCAGTGCCATGATCAGGAAACAACTGAGTGTACGACTGTGGCACCCACTGATATGCACGTGGAATTCAGGGAGAAAATGATGGCCATTGGAATGGTCAACACAGGCTTTGTGGCGATCCTGGGAGCTGAGCTGTGTCTTGAAGGACAGGTGGAGTTTTGACAGGTGGGAGGGAGGAGACTAGGTGTTTTATGAGTGGAGATGGTCAGCGGGAGCATGGAGGGGAAGTGAGCAGAGGACGTGGGGTCCCGTGTGAAGCATGCACTAACTAGTGGAGAAGTTGTCTGTTAGGGAATGTGGGAAATTATAATTATTAGACTTGTGTCTGATCATGATGCCTTGGAATCCAAGCAGAGGATCTGGGGCTTGTTGGGACAGGTAAAAAGGAGATGGCAAGGGTTATAAGCAGAGGATAATGCAATGGAAGCCGTGTAAAAGGGAGACAGAGTGGCAGATGGAACAGTGGGGAGAAATCTAATATGAAGCACCACTGACAGCCCAGGCACTGCGTTTAATAAATAACCAAGGCAACGTGCTGGGCTCCAACGATGTCCTTTGATTTCACAATGATTCATTTATTATACCACCTCCCTCATTATCTAAAACAGAACACTGCAATTTCATATACCATCTGTGCGCTCCAAATGGTCATAATTAACAACCCCAAATGCTCTATAAAGGTGATGTGCTAAAAATAGCCTGTCTTGCTTGTCAGCAGGTTGTTTCTGAGAGTGCCCTGACACTGGATGAGAGAAGGACTCCATTTGGTTATGCCTCCGCATGATTGTGTTTTTTACACAAGTTGTGAAACCACAAAAACATGTCTCTCTAATTAAATGTCTTGAGGTTTCATGTTTTGACTAATGGCCCAATAGGGGCGAAAGAGAGGAAGACCATACCCAAAGCAAATTTCCTTAGAATGAGATCTGACTAGTGTCGTATTGAGAACAGAGGAAACACCCTCTGAATGTTGAATGCAGGGAAAATGTCAGTTATTTGGGTCTATCAGTGGCACATGTAAATAGCTCCCTCATTATTTTGTCACCATATGGTCCTGTCTTCTTTGATTCCTTCAGGGAGCGCCCTGTAGTGAGATTATGGTTTGGTAATTGAAGGAGAGTGACCCGACCCGTGTGTGTTCATAATTCCTGGAGAAGCTATGGAAGGTCTCTTGGCTGAGGCAGGATCCAGAGTTTGGAGTTTAGTCTTAACCCTATACATAACCCAAGTCTGTCCAAACTGTCACAGCTAACTAGAAAAGCAACAAACCAAAACGTACACTGAATTTCATCAAATCAACAATACTATTTATTGAATGATGCACCATTATTTTCTATACTACTAAGAGAGATAAAATGCTCCAAATTAAAGCATTGCATGATGCTCTGACTTAAAATTTTTGTTTTATACTTGATACATGTTGAAGAACTCGTTTAGCCTCATTAACCTAGATTTTTATCATATATCCACTCTTTCCTTTAAGAAGGAAAACAGAAATGAAAGTGATTGGTTAAATATTCCGAAAACTCCTTCCCATTCATGGGCTAATTCTTCTAAATCACTTTTTGACTCAGAACCATCAATGTCTGTGTTTTTCTTTACAATACCATTCTCATTGCCACCAAGAAAATTGATAGTGCAGCATTTCTTAGAGGGACACTCCACAATTTCCTCAGATTGTCTTCCAACCCACCTACAAGTTTTGGTGCTGGCACTTTGCTGTTCTTTCTAGAAGGTGTAGACAGAGTGCTTTCACACAATAACCAGAACTCATTTTCTTTCCTTAGAAGGGATGGAATGGGATGTAAATGAAAATTTTGAAGGGTTGCAGTTGTTTAGTCATGTCAGCAGGAATAATAAGCAGCTCATGTTCTCAGAGAGCTTATTCTTGAACTGTTCAGACCCATGTCTGCATCAAGAACTAACACACTTGATGGGTTACTTAGCACTTCTGATGAAATTGTCTGTCAAGCATCTTTGTTTTTTTGGGAGTGGTATAATTGCACAGTAGTATTGTTTTTGGGAGAAATGTCTTATTCTTAGATTTTGGTGGTTTAAAGTTGAACATGGAGGCAAACTTCTGACCATTGAAAGTTTTGCATAGTATCACAGTGGTAAGCCACTTTTTGTAACCCGAACTCATGATTTTGGTTTCTTAATTTCATAGCATTGATGGCATAATTTCAAGACATGGCCAAGAATGCTGGGGTTTTATTAGGGTTTCCTATTCAACCAAATCCAATGTTTTACTTTCCTGGCTGCTAAAGCAATTACGGTGCAATGGGTTGGCTTAAACAAGGGGAATTTATTGGCTTACGGTTTTGAATCTAGGAGATGTGCAAAATCAAGGCGTCAGCAAGGCGATGCTTTCTCCCAGAAGACTGTGGCCTTCTGGGGCTGGCTTCGGTGATCCTTGGTGCTTGGCTTTTCTGTGACCTGGCAGTGCATATGGAGGTCTCTTTTGGCTTCTTTGCATTCTGTTGGTTTCCAGTTTTGGGACTGCTCCCCGTGGCTTTCTCTCTGTGTCTGAATTTCATTCTGCTTATGAAGGACTCCAGTAATAGGATTAAGACCCATCCTAATTGGGCTGGGCCACACCGTAACCAAAGTAACCTCAGCAAAAGGTCATATTTACAATGGGTCATACCCACAGGAATGGATTAAGTTTAAGACTATGTTTTTCTGGGGTACATAGCTCTAAGTCACAACATCCAGTTTCATTTTTCCTCAATAAATTCACATGTGCTGGAAGATAAGTAGCTGCTGTTCAAAGTCAGGAGGGCACTGCTTAGAAAATAATGCTTGAGGCCTTGATGACAGCCATGCTTGATTCATGAATGAGTCACACCAGCCTCTCAATTGCTGGGAACTTTCCTTCTGTTTGTGACTGTCTTCCTTTCTGAGTTACTATGAAGCACTTAGTTGTTTTTGCAAGGAAATAAGGAATTGCAGTTATTCTTCCAATGACAGATTTTTGCTTTACTAGTTCAAATTTATGTTCCACTGCTGTTCCTTTCTTTGTGTGCAATAACTTTTCATTTCTGTGCCGAATCGTAGTGTAATCTTTCTGAAGATGTGTCTAATGGTACATAAACTCACTGTGTGTATACCTCAATGCATTTGACTCAATTGAAGGGGCTCGGAGAGGAACAGCCCTGGCTGAGCTGGTCCAGGCACAGCTCCATCATGAATGCCAACAGCTCTCATAAGATACAGTCAATGTAAGACTCACAGAAGAGCTTCCTGGGGGAAACACAGCTTGAAGCATATCTGCAGTTGACAGATTGGGTGGGTCCAAGGTTGGGTGTGAGGAATGAGGATGGCAATGGGGCAGCAGAAATCAGGCTGCAGGAAGAGATGGTGCAGTCCCCAAGGAAGAGTTCCCCCTTAGGGTCTGGCAGATATAATCAGCTTCAGTCCCTGTACCAACATATATCTGTCAATGCAGCCACCCCCCTTGCCTAAGTATAACAGAGGAGAGGCGGGTCCTCCTCATCATAGTAGAGGTTGGAGGGTAGCTATGGTCAGGGTGAATCAGGAGGGGGTGGGCGTGGGAGAGATGTGGGTGGGCAATACCCTGCACAGAAAAGTGCTGGTCATTGCACTTTTCTTGGCCCAAGACAAAAGAGGCTACTGGTAGCCTAAACTAATTCAAGGGTGTTAGATGCCTCTTGGGGATTCTTCAAAGTATTTGCAGAGTCCTGCATTTATTTATTTAAACAAATATTGATTGAGTGCTTGTTTTTGCAAGGCATTGTGCTTTTTGAAGGGCTGAAATTCCTGCCAGAGCTGATAGGGAACTGGAGCTAACAAGGGGACAGACATACGGTGACCTCCTGTGTAGGCTCAGACCGGTGAAGCATGACAGGAGTTGCATTACCCCTTTCAGTATTAAATCTCTGAGTATTTGTAAAGAGAAAGCACAGAAATGAATTTTTCTCTTCTCTTCTCCTCATAAGTAGATTTTGCGGTTAAACTGGAATTTGGATGCTGCTTTTTGAGTAGAGGAGTCAGTGCCCACCTCCAGAGTGTAGGAGAGAAGATGAGGAAGCCTTAGGCCCCAATACTACTCCCCCACCGATGGGCTCCTGATGCTTGGAATTCCCCCGGGAGAGACTCCTTTCCTCCCTGCTTTCTGGGGGCTTCTCTTATAATCCAATGATCCTGAGAGGGGTAACACAATCCATGCCAGCAACTGGAATTCTGTTGTTAACGCCATCGTATGAATGACCTTCACAGATGAGTGCCCTCTGGGACGGACAGATGGGCAGATACGAGTGCACTTAGTGCCTTTCTCATCTCTGAGCTGCTGTATTTTGGGGTCTCTGTGTCACAGCAAGTTTTATAATTATTTTATCTCAGTTCTCATCAGCTCTCTCATTCTTGAGGGTGTAAGGAGTGTGTGGATTTATGGGCCGTTCCACTCCATGGCACCCGTCATGCAGGAACTGGCTCCCTCTCAGCATCAAACTGTCTTTGTCGCCATATCTAATGACCAGTCCTTTCCAAACCCAGTCCAAGTCAAGGGACCAGACATCTAGACCAACCCTTCCAACAGAACTTTCTGTGATGATGGGAAAGGTCTACCTCTGCACTCTCCAATACAATAGCCACTAGCCATGTGTGGCCATTAAGGGCTTGGAATGTGGCTATGTGATCAATAATCTGAATTTAAAATTTAATTGGGATTTGAATTGAAATGGCCCCATGTGGTTAATGGTGCCACATCAGACAGCACAGATCTACACAAAAAGCTAGTATGTTAAACAGTGGGCGGTGGGCTCAGGAGTGCAGGGTTCACTCACATATCCCCCTGCACCCCCAGGGCCAGTGTCCCTGAAAATAACCCCTAAAGAAATTTTATTAAAGTATTGCTTTCATCTTATCAGTTTTACACCATGGCAAATTGAGGTTTTGTTCTGTGTCTTTAAGTTAATCTATTAGAGTTATTTCTGTTTTGCTTTAAAATAATTTGTACAAGAAGGCAATGAATTTAACTATTTTTTTAAATGCAATTTTATTGAGATATATTCACATTCCATACAGTCATCCAAAGTGTACAATCAGTTGTTCACAGTACCATCATATAGTTGTGCATTCATCACCACAATCAATTTTTTGAACATTTTCATTACTCCAAGAAATAAAGATGAAAATAAGAATAAACATAAAAATAAAAGTATGAAAGAACACCCAAAACATCTCATTTCCTTTCCTCCCCTATTATTCATTTACTTTTTGTCCCCATTTTTCTACTCATCTGTCCATACATTGGATAAAGGGAGTGTGAGCCACAATGTTTTCACAGTCACACAGTCACACCATGTAAGCTACATAGTTACGCAATTGTTTTCAGGAATCAAGTCAACTGGATGGCAGTTCAACAGTTTCAGGTATTTCCTTTAGTTCTTCTAATACACTAAAAACTAAAAGGGATATCTGTATAATGCATAAGAATAACCTTTAGAATGACCTCATCTCTATTTGAAGTCTGTCAGCCCCTGAAACTTTATTTTGTTTCATTTCTCTTTCCCCTTTTGGTCAAGAAGGCTTTCTCTAAATCCCATAATGATGGGCCCAGGCTCATCCCCAGGCATCATGTCCCATGATGCCAGGATATTTACACCCTGGGAGTTATGTCCCATGTTGAGGGAAGGGCAGTGAGTTCACCTGCAGTGTTGAATTAGAGAGGGAGGCCACTTCTGAGCAATGAAAGAGGTTTTCTGGGGGTGACTCTTAGGCACAATTACAAGTAGGCTTAACCTCTCCTTTGCAGTAACAAGCTTCATAAGGTCAAGCCCCAAGATCGAGGGCTTGGCCTACTACAATGGTAGTCCCCAATGCTTGCGAGAATATCAGGAATTCCCCAGTTGGGGAAGTTTAATATTTCCAGTTTTTCCCCAGTCCCTCAAGGGGGCTTTGCAAATACATTTTTACTTTCTGCTCAAATTACTCTGAGATGTATCAGGGTTTCATGCTAACCTGTACAAACCAAGCAGCTCTCACCCCTATTCGAGGTTCCCTGTAATTATGTTGTTTGAATAAACTGACAATACAAGTTAAATTATATAGTGTGCTACAGGAAACATAGATTTTGCACCAAATAAACATCTCTTCCTTTGGTCTTACACAGAAGCTGAAGTTTTAAAACACAGTCAATATCATCCTTTTCCTTTTAGTCTGGTTTATCTTAGTCCTAACCAAGTCCATTTTGTTCATAACTCTAAACAAAGTGTGGGCTCTTTTTAAGCTTCTTTAACAGTTGCTGTATGGGGTAATGCTGACATTCATAGCTGCTGAACTCCGGCTCTGAGTCTCAGGTGTCACACAGATTCCCGAAGTTCCGGGGACTGACCAGGTTATACCCAATAGCTCATCATCTCAGAATTTAGATGTAACCACTACAACTCATGAATAGATGTGTCTGCTTTAAGAGCTTGCAGTCTAGGAACCTTTACAATAAGCCTTTCCCTGATAACCTGTGCTCTCAGATTCAATTCTCAGAGTTTGCAGATTATAGCTAGTCCATATTAGTGAGGCATTAAAACATACTGTCCTCAAGGGCCATTCACCTAGTTGCCTGCCTCACAACTTCATTTATTCCTGCCACTGCTCAGTATTCCATTGAATATATACACAACAGTACACCATTCCTTTTACTGGTCGATGTACACGTAGGTCGCTTCCATCTGTTGCATATCGTGAATACTGCTGCCATAAACCCCAGTGTGCAATATCCATTCCTGTCGCTGCTCTCAGTTCTTCCAAGTATATATCCAGCAACAGGGTTGCAGGACCATGTGGCAGCCCCATAGTTAGCTTCCCATGGAAACACCACATGCCCTCCAGATGGGCTGCACCATTCTACTTCCCTACCAATGGTGATTAGGTACATCCCTCCCTCCACATTTTCTCCAGCACTTTTTTAACAGTTTTATTCATATACCATACAATCCACTCTCAGTAAACAATCAGTTGTTCCCAGTATGGTCACATAGTTATGCATTCACCTCTACAACCTATATGAGGACATATCCATTTCTTCTGCGAAGAGGAAAGGAGAAAAAAATGAAGAATAAAAATATAAAAGATAGAATAAAAATAAAAATAAAGTAAAATACAATGAAGAGGTCACACCACCACCACCACCAAGAATCCAATATCACTCCCTTATAACCCCCTCTTATAGACATTTAGCTTTGGTATATTGTCTTTGTTGCAATTAATGGAAACATCTTATAATGGTATCATTAACTATAGACTCCAGTTGGCATTGATTACATTTTTTCCCTTGTACCATCTAATTTTCAGCATCTTGCAATGTTGACATTTGTTTGTTCTCCTTCTTTAAAAACATTCTTATATTTTACATTTAATCACCATCATTGACCACGCTAAGATTCACTAAGTTAAACAATCCCAGTCTTTATCTTCTATCTTTCCCTCTGGTGTCATACATGCCACTAGCCTTCCTCTTTCAACCATACTCACACTCATCTTTGTTCAGAGTACTTACACTGTTGTGCTACCATCACACAGTATTATTCTGTCCATTTCTGGATCTATACAATCAATCTTGTTTACCCTTATGTACTCCTTCAGCATCAAATGCCCAATTTCTAACCTTTTTCTATCTCCTGATAACCTGTGTTCTTAACTTTAACTCTCCAATTTCTCTCATCAGTGTTCATTCATATTAGTAAGACCATACAGTATTTGTCCTTTTGTTTCTGGCTAATTTCACTCAACGTAATGTCTACTGTTTACCATTTTGACTTTTGGAATTTATATGTCATATTTTACTTTATTTTATTTTCCCTCTCTCTGTCTTTTTACTCTCGTGGATAGTCTTCATTTCTATTCTCTTCTCCAAACCTTTCTCTCCTGTCTTTTCCCATCTGTCTGTAGTGCCCCCTTTACTATTTCTTGTAGGGCAGGTATCTTGTTCACAAACTCTATCAGTGTCTGTTTGTCTGAAAATATTTCAAACTCCCCTCATTTTGAAGGACAGTTTTGCTGGATAGAGAATTCTTGGTTGGCTGTTTTTTTCTTTCAGTATCTTAAATATATCATGCCATAGCCTTCTTGCTCCATGGTTTCTACTGAGCAATCTGCACATAGTCTTATCGAGCTTCCCTTGTATGTGATGGATCACTTGTCTCTTGCTGCTTTCAGAATTCTCCCTTTGTCTTTGACTTTTGATAATCTGATTATTAAGTGTCTTGGAGTAGGTCTATTTGGATCTATTCAGTTTGGGGTATGCTGTGCTTCTTGGATTTGTAATTTTATGTCTTTCATAAGAGATGGGAAATTTTCAGTAATTATTTCCTCCGTTATTCTTTTTGCCCCATTTTCCTTCTCTTCTTCTTCTAGGATACCCATGACATGTATATTCGTGTGCTTCATGTTGTCATTCAGTAAAACCCTGCTCATATTTTTCCATTATTTTCCCTGTTTTTTTTTTTTTTTTGTGTGTGTAATTTCAGACATCTTGTCCTCTAGTTCCTGAATCCTTTCTTCTGCCTATTCACATCTGCTTTTGTATGTCTCCATTGTGTTTTCATATCTTCTATTGTGCCTTTCATTCCCTTAAGTTCTGCCAATTGTTTTTTCAAACTTTCAAGTTCCTCCATGTCTTCTTTATGTCCTTCATCTCTTTTGCCATATCTTGCCTCAACTCTTTGATTTGATTTTTGAATTGGTTTAGCATATTTGTTTGAAGATCTTTAATTAGTTTTTTCAACTCCTGTATCTCATTTGAAGTGTAAGTTTGCTTCTTTGACTGGGCCATATCATTCTTTATGCTAGTGTGAATTGTAATTTTTTGTCGTCTAGGCATCTGCTTTCCTTGATTACGATAATCAGATTTTCCCAGATCAGTTGTGCCCATGTCTCAGGAGGAGGCTGTATTTAGTATCAGGTTTCCCTGAGGATGAGACCCAGCAGGTTGTCAGACTTTCCTGTGAGGCCGCTAGATGCTGCACTTTTCCTCTCCTGCCCAGCAGGTGGCGCTTATCAGCCCTCAGCTCCCTACCTGTGTAAAGAGGTGTGTTGCCTTTAATTCTCAGTAGATCCTGTCCCTGCTAGGGGCTGAGAGTGTCAGAAGCCAAGCTCAAGTTCTTTCTGTTTTTTTGTTCCCCCAGGCCCTCGGGTCTGAGTTCTCCGATGGAGGGCAGCCACTTGAGCTGGGCCCTACCTCCCCCTTTTCTCAGAGAAGATAAGCACTTTAAGGATTTATCTCCTACATTTGGCTTCTTCTTTTTTCTTACTGTCTTAATCCCACCCTTGCCTGGGTCAGGAATCACAATTGAAAATGCCTGAGACTTTCTCTAATGAGCTACTTAGCATGAGAGAAAAAAATGGAAAAAAGAAAGAAATTCCCTTTTCAGAGCCAGTCCCCAGGCCCCCAGTTAACAGTCAAGAACCAGAGTTGGTGCCTGGTTCTTTGTGCCCCTTTTCTTGGCACACAGCCCCTTTTCACTATTGTCAGCCCAGCCAATTCCAAAACCTGTTTTTATTTGTTTATGTATTTTTTTCTTCCGTCAACCCTGCCTCCTCTCTACTGAGAGAAACCTCTGGGTTCCTTTGCTGCTTGCTCCATGTTTATCTGGGCTCATAGCTTGTATTCAGTAGTGCAAATTTGTAACTAAAACCACAGTTTGAGCTTGGTTGAGCTAACTTCCATTCTTCCTAGTAGACTACTTCTTTTTCCCACAGGGAAGTGTTTCAGCTCAGGCTGCCATGTTGGTGGAGGAGGGGCGCCAGCTCCACAGTTTGGAGCTTTACTTACAGCTCTATGCTGTGATCACAGCCATTCCACCCATTCCATACTGGTGTACATTGTGTGTTAGGTCACGGATGTCCCCCAACATTTGTTTCAGACTATTTGCTAGTTCCTGGCTAAATGCTAGTTGTTCCTGCTGTTTGTTTTTATAATAGCATTTTTTTATTAAATTTTTTTTTGTTAGGGAAATTTTTAATTTACAGAAATATCATGCATAAAATATATAAAATACTGAGTTCCCCTCACTGATACCCTTCTGCCTTAGTGAGGTCCATTTGTTATAATTCATGAAAGAACATTTTTATAAGTGTACTGTTAATTGTAGTCAATTGTTTACAATAGGGTTCATTGTATTGTACAGTCCTATGATTTTTCTTTTCATTTTTATTCTAGTATTGTATATATATATATATTTTTTTTTTAACTGTGTTTTTTATTTTCAGAAAACCTGCCCACTCCCTTAAAGAAGTTTAGTTAATTAGGATTAGGCTGGTGATATCATAATGATACATAGTTTGTTTGGTAAAATTGCCTCCTGTGACAAACAGCAAACACAGATTACGATGTGAGAGAACACATACAGTTTTCTACCGTAAACAATTTAAACATGTAGTTTCCTGTAGGAAACATTGGTAGTGTCCTTGTTACAAATGAACTAATTGTTCTTGGAATAGTAAACCCTTATATGTTATAGGACTGTTGGTTTTCCTTGTTACCAAACAGACATATACAGAAATACTTTATACTTTATAATATATACTATAAATAATATAATATAAAGTATATTATAAATATACTTTATAATAACAGGTTAAAGAATAAGGATAAATTTATTTTAAATTTTGGGGTTACAAGTACATAAAATTTCATTATACTTTCCCTCATCTGTGTTAATAAGATTTACATAATGGCCAGCTGAGCATCTTCCTTCTCAAAGAATCTATCTGAACCGTGTTCCATTTTTCAAGGTTTCATTAAAACTGTGGAGTTTCTAATTTCAGTTATAGTCTTTTAATCAGAACTACATCATATCGGGAGAAATGTACATACCAAAATAATTAGGAAAAGGTAAAACTAAAGTGAGAACAGCATGGATGAACCTTGAAAACAGGAGTTTACTGAGTGCAATAAGCCAGACACAGAAAGCCACATGTATGAGTCCACTTACGTGGAATCTCTAAAGTGAGCAAATTCATAGACACGGAAAGTAGATTAGCGTCCACCAGCAGCTGGGGGAAGGAAGTCGGGGCAGGGGGGTTAGTGTTTCAGGGGCACAGAGTTTCTGTTTGGGATCATGAGAAAATCTTGGTAATAGATGGCGGTGATGGTAGCACAACATTGAAGCTTAATTAATACCACTGAATTCTACACTTAAAAGTGGTTAACATATTTTTTTGGTATATATGTATTACTCTAATGAAAATTCAAAAAAAATGTGAGTGGCAAAGCACAGTCAGCAAATGCAAAGAAAATGAAAGCAGGAATGACAATGCACGTTTCTCAAGAAGTAGAATTCAAATCTCAAAGAATTAAACAAGCTGTAGAGGGTTATAATATAATGGCAAAGGGTACAATCTACAAAGAAATATGTTATCATCATTTTAAACCTTTATGAAACAAACAATAGAACTATGAAACACACAAAATAAAATCTCCTTGAAACACAAGAAGAACTTGATAAGGCAATCAAAATGAGTCTACAAAAGTATTCCTTGAAGTAAGAAGACACAATAAAAATACATGGATATAGAATATAGTGAAAGTTTATTTCTGGTTTTAAATAAAAATGTAGTATGTGCTTCTTTTACATTAAATTTAAACAACATTGAAGTACGTAATGAGAAAAGAGAACATCTTCTTCATATGCCCCCAATTATACAACCTCCCGAGATGACTTCTACTGCCTGTATCCTTCCAGATCTCTTCTTCTGCAAGCATACAGTTTTCCTTATGAATTCATAAATACAAACTCCCGTGCCCAATAGAGGGATATGCCATAATTTAACTATTCTCCTGCTTGTAGATTTTAAATTGTTCCCCAGAATTTGTTAATACAGGCAATGCTTTAGTGAACATCTCCTATAAATATCTTTGTGCATGTGTGGGTATAATTGAATGTAAAGGCCAATTATATGTGAGATGGTTGGGTCAAAAATATTATGAGCCAAATTTGACAAGTCATAAAGGGTGAGCAAGAAATAAACCTAGCTTGTTGTGAGGCACTGAGACGTGGGGCATTGTTTTTATCTAACAGAGTCCTTCTAATGATACACTATGTAGTTTGCTGAAGCCTTCTGCTCATCACCCTTTATCAAATTAACTGTCATGATTAAGGGAAGTCAAATTCATTTACAGGTGTCATTGAATTCATTTATGGTCTTTTATCCTGTATTTTCTTAATCAATGAGTATTTTGATATGATTCCTCCACCCAGAAAGCAAGTTTGAATTTATCAAATATTTTTTGTCATCTATCAAGATGATAAATCTGTTAATCTGTGAATGCAGATTTTTCTAATATTAAAACATCCTGGAATAGGTCCTACTTAGTCATTATGTATTATAACCAATTTATTATTAGTATTATTATTATTTAATAGAAGGATGGATTTAATTTATTAATGTTTAAAGTACTGTATATTTTCACCTGTTTTTTTTTTTTTTTTTTAATCATCATTTTATTGAGATATATTCACATACCACGCAGTCATACAAAACAAATTGTACTTTCGATTGTTTACAGTACCATTACATAGTTGTACATTCATCACCTAAATCAATCCCTGACACCTTCATTAGCACACACACAAAAATAACAAGAATAATAATTAGAGTGAAAAAGAGCAATTGAAGTAAAAAAGAACACTAGGTACTTTTGTCTGTTTGTTTGCTTCCCCTACTTTTCTACACATCCATCCATAAACTAGACAAAGTGGAGCTTGGTCCTTATGGCATTCCCAATCCCACTGTCACCCCTCATAAGCTACATTTTTATACAACTGTCTTCGAGATTCATGGGTTCTGGGTTGTAGTTTAATAGTTTCAGGTATCCACCACCAGCTACCCCAATTCTTTAGAACCTAAAAAAGGTTGTCTAAAGTGTGCGTAAGAGTGCCCACCAGAGTGATCTCTCGGCTCGTTTTGGAATCTCTCTGCCACTGAAGCTTATTTCATTTCCTTTCACATCCCCCTTTTGGTCAAGAAGATGTTCTCCATCCCACGATGCCGGGTCTACGTTCCTCCCCGGGAGTCATATTCCACGTTGCCAGGGAGATTCACTTCCCTGTCACCTGTTTTTATAAGTGATATTTGTCTATGATTTTCTTTCTTTTTACTATTTTTATCTGGCTTGGGTATCTGGGTTATGCTAGCCTTGAAAAATTAGTTGGAAAACTGGAAGTCTTTGTCTATTCTCTGGAAGAGTTTAAATATGATATAAATTATCTTTTCCTTGAAGGTATAGTTTCTTTGGAATGTGGCTATTTAAAAATTTTCTCAGTCTTGACTATTTTTAAGGGCCATTTAGTTTTTCTATCTTTTTTTAAATTGTTGATCATTTGTATTTTCCTGGACAAGGCTGTAAATTGACTCATGAGTGCTACTACCTTGGCCTGGAGGTTTTGATACATAACTTTCTTGTTGATTTCTAAAATGTATGGAATTTTGGGTTTGATTTTCTCTGTGATCCAAGAACTACGTAGAAGAGTCAGTCTGATTTTGGTGGGCACTGGGCTGTCCGACAGCTCCGTCAACTTTGCCTGTCTTTTGTTGTTGATTCTAGTTTTGTTCCTCTGTGGTCAGAGAACTGAGCCTCCAAAATTTATTAATACAAGTGTTCCCGACTTTTCAAGTTTGAGAACCACATTTTAGCAATTAAAAAATTATGGGCTTCTCCATATGGAGGAGTTATATTTTAATACTTATTGAGAAAATGTTACTGTAAGTGAATTTACTAGTACTTTTAAATAAGCATGAATGTACTTAATCCCAACAGAATCTAATACATTTGAAAAACAGTACTTCTGTTGTGTCGGTCTGCCAGGAGCTTGAAGCCCACCTAGATTTACAGACCTTTTGCAGGAGCCTGGGTCCCAGGCTGTCAGCCCGAGAACTGCTATTCTGTCTCTGCTATTCCGTTCCTCTGCTGTTTGCGTCAGTCCCTCTGCTTGGAGCACTCTTCTCATTTCCATCTGCTTATCTACGTCTTGGAATCCTTCATCATTCCTCATTATTTTAGTTGACAAAGACCTCCCCGGTTCCTGACAAGTGTGGAGTACTTCATCACACTCAGTTCAGAAAATCACATTATGTTGATTTCATTGGGTCTATAATGATTTTATAGCTCCATGTCCCCTGGATAACAAACCACTTAAAAGTACTAGCTGTAATTATTATTAGAGTAAAAAAAAAGTTAAATGCTGCAGTTATGAAGTGACAAGTAAAAGTTTCTTGCCCTCCCCTCAAGCCCACCCCTTATTTCCCAACTGACATGATTTCTATAAGCACTCTAACTAGCAGTACATAAAGGTTTATAAAGCTTACCATTGGTCCTGTAATTATAATTAAATCTTTCATACTTTGTGTCTAAGTTGGCTTCTAACTCAGGAGTCAGCACATGACAGCCCATGGGCCAAATCTGGTCTACTGCCTGATTTTTATAGCTGGTGAGCTAAGAAAGTTTTTTACGTTTTTGATGGTTTAGAAAAAAAATCAAAGGAAGAATAATATTTTGTGGTCTTTCATATATGAAAATTGTATGGAAACCCAATTTGGGTCAATAAATAAAGTTTTATTGGCTCACGGACACGCTCATCATTTATGAGCCTTTGAGCTGCAGTGCAGAGTCCAGGTGTCGCAATACAGATCGCATGGCCTGCAAAGCCTGAAATATTTACAATCTTGTCCTTCGCAGAAGACATTTGCCAGGCCCTGTTCCAAACACTGAAAACCAGTAAACATTGTGCGCAGTCTTAGCACCACTTATCTGAACTACTAAGGTAGCCTCCAAACTTGTCTTTCTGCCTCCGTTCTTGCTTCTCTCCTGTCCGTTCTCTGCACAGGGAGTGATCCTCCGGAAACAGCACCGAGGCATTCATATTGTTTCTTTCAGGCCAAGGGCCCAAAGCTGAGCACTTTTGGTGGTGGGCACCCCCACATTAAAAGAGAGGTGCTAGGCCATTTTTGCACTTTGGATCCTTCTCCTGACCCACCCTACCCCAAGGGGCAAAGAGTTTTCCTGAAAATTTTATTTGTCATCTTTCTTTCATCATGACACAAATGTTGCCCCAATTTTTCATCGCATTATTTATTGGAAGGAAAAGACTTTGTTTTAAAGACAATTTTCTTAACAGAGTTTAATTGAGGTCAAGAAAATCCTGAGCCACTTCTAGTTTTTGAGGAAACTGATACATAAAATAAAAATAAAGAGGTGTCAAATTTTGTTACATGCCCAATACTTTCCTTACTAGTAGAGCTCCAGTCCTATCGGGGTGACACTACACCCAGTTAAAAACCTACACTTCCTAGCGGCTGTCATAGATGGGGTGGCCTCGAGATGGAGGCCTGTTCAATGAGATTTAAGTGGCAGCCCTTTGGAGGGAATTCAGGGAAAGCCCCTTTAAAGAAGGGAAAGCCCAGCAGGCATCTGTCCTTTGACTTTCACTCTTCTCCCCACTTCTTCTGGCCTGATGAATGGTGGCAGCCATCACAACTGACCATGTGGGGAGACGGGATATTTAAATCCTCAGCCTGAGTTCCTTGAGCTGCTGCACTGGCCAACCTTAGGGACTGCCAACCTCAGGAATTCTTATTCCAATGGAAAAACAAAACAAAACGAAAACCCCTTATATTATTTAAGTTGCAATTATTTAGACTGCTATTACTTAGGTTTTCTCTTAATGCAGATTAAGCAATCCAAAATTTCAAGAGTGCAGCCTATCGATGCCCGAGACCTTGCATAAACTGCTTTGGAGATCACATCACAGGTCTCAGTGCAGGGCCCTTTGGGAATGGAGGTCTCTGCCACCCAGCCAGCCCCGACCCCCGAGTGGCTCCCTCACTGAGCTCACTAACATCCTTGTTGTGCTTTGACCCATGGTTCCTAGGTCTGTTGCTTGGCTGGATTCCTGGGATTTAGATTTCCTTTTTGTTGAACTCCTGGGATAGTTCTATTACATGACAATAACAACACCAAGGTGTCTTAGTTTTCCAAGCTGCTAGGACACATACCACCCAACGAGTTGGCCAATACAACAGGAATGTATTGGCCCACGGTTTCGGAGGCTGGAAGGCTTGCTGCCTCCTGGGGTTGGTAGTGTTCTGGCTGGCTGGCCATCCTTGGGCTCCTTGGCTTTTCCATCTCATGACAATGCACATGGCGGCATCTTCTTTATCTTTCATGTTCTGTAGACTTTTGGGTTCTGGCCCCTCCCTGTGGCTTTCTCTCTGTCTCTGAATGTGTTCAGCTTATAAAGGCCTCCAGTAATCCAGATTAAGGCCCAACCCCACTCAGTTGGGCCACCCCTTAAGAAAAGTAACGCCTCCGAGAGGTCCTGTGTACAACGGGTCCACACCCACAGGACTGCGGGTTGGGATTAAGAGCATGTATCAGCTGGAGCACATCACTCACCCCAACACCCAAGGTCTCCCTTGGACTTTATTTATTTATTTTTTGTGGAACATGAAGTAGTTTATTCTTGCATGGCAGGCAAACATTTTTATTTAAAAAGTCTTTATTTTATCCTCTCATTTGAAGGGGACAGAATTCTACTTTAGAACATTGAACATTGAACATGGAAGGTTTTCATCCTTTACCTCTCAGCATCCAGTATTCTCTTTTAATTCTTGGTATTCTGAAATCTCATGAGGATTGGCCTTCTTCTCATTAATCTTGTCCACATTTCCCATCTGGCAATTTCTGTTTTTTGCTTTTCCTGCTCTAAGTCTAGTTTTTGCCTGTGGCCCAAGAACTAGCCAGTACTTTGTGTGTGAGAGAGAAAACGGTATCATTGCATACTGTCAAATGGAGAAATTGCTCAGAAATTTGCATTTGCTCTGTGGTCAGGAGAGGGATTTTAGATGGTATAAATGAGGGATGCCAGTGGAAAGGCAGAGATACTTTTTAGATTGTGGCACCACTGAGGTTTAGGGGATCAGTGTTTGCCTGAGAGTCATGAAAACTTGGTTCCAGGCCTTCCCCACGTAATAAAATATGGAATGGATTTCAATTTCTTTATCTGCCAAATTGGGCCTTGAAGTTCCCCTCCAGAGACTTAAAGTTCTATTCAGTGCTTCTCCACAGGAGAGGCACCATCCGCCCTGGGGAGTTCAGAAATGTCGGGGGTGTTTGCAGGTTGTTGTCATGGCTGGGGTCACTTTTGCGTTTACTGTGCAGGGACCGGGGATGACCAAAGTTCTCGTAGCAAATGGGAAAGCCTTGCTGAGGAGAGAATTGTCTAGGAAAATAAAATGCCAGTATCGAGCCAGTGAGAAGCACCTGGAGACACAGGACAGGTAATTTCTTCTGTTTCATGGAGTCCCCTCCCATCCCAGCCCTTCCTGGCACAGGTGGGGGGCCTGCTTCCGCCGGGGGTCAGTAGCATCTGGCTGCCTGTCAGTCCCTGGGTTCCTTGGCTTTCTAATTGCATGGAGATGCCCTTTCTTTTCTCTTCCACTTCCACTGAATTCTGGCTGTAGATGACCCTCTCCATCTTCCTGACTTGCAAGATCTATCTGCCATCTTTCCCTGACAGTCAATGACTACATCACGTTACATGTTTGCATGTTTTTTGGGCCATTTTTCCTATTCATCCAGGTACTTTCATCCCATGACATCCACTTCCTACAAACCAAAGACCCTGAAGAGAAGATGTCATTCCCCAGGACAGGACTGGAAGGGGCAAGTGTGAGGAGGCACTTAGCCTGGGAGCCCAGGGAATATCAACACCGGTTTAGATTCAGGAGGTGCCTGAGCAGGACCAGGTCTCTGTCACAGAGGCTCAGCATAGCAGAGGGAAGGAACGCGATTTGATAAGACAAACCACAGGAGATTACAAGCTCTTAATTGAGTCTGGCCTTTGCTGCTCTCGTTATCGACTTAAATGTGATTTGAAGATTCACCATTTCACCTTAAAATGTGTTTTGTATGTTGAGGCCCGTTGCTGGCTTGGTTCAAAACCCTCTTGGAGACTTTTTAACTGAAACGGGTCATCCAGGAGAAATCTAGTTATTCAGGAATAAAGTCCGCGGTCTGCACGTGGCCCCATCTGCGTCTCTGAGGAGTGTGGGGGGCAGCGCCCCGTCGTGTGGCTCCTAAGCTCAGTCCCGCTCGGCTGCCCCAGCCCCCAAATGTTTCCTCACCCTGAGCCTGGCTGTCAGGACTTTAGGGATCTGGGCCTTGTCTACTTCTATAAATATTTCCTCTAAATACTTCCTCTTCCACTCCCTTTTAGCTTGTATTTTTCCAAATCAATTTCATCTCTCAAACGCTTGCTTGATTCTGTTTTTCGGTACAAGTTGCTCTGTCCTCATTCCTACTCTCTCTGTTTGGCTAACTCCTGCTGACCCTTCACAACCCCGTTTAAGAATCGCCTTCCCAGGAAACCTTCCTCTTTGTTCCCAGAGCCTACTTCTATTGTAATCTTTCTCCATGTGTGGTCTGAGAGAAGTATCACAGGAACTTGCTGTAGTCCAAGTGCCATGCAATGGGTTGGCTTAAACAATGGGAAATTATTGGCGCATGTTTTTAAGGCTTGGAGAAGTCCAAAATCGAGGTGTAAGCAAGGCATTGCTTTCTCCCCAAGGACATTTGGGGCATTTGGGGGCTGGCTGCCAGCAATCCTTGGTCCTTGGCTTTTCTGTCACGTGTCAGTGGACATGGTGGCATCTTCTCCTTTCTCCTCCAGCTTCCAGTGACTTCCAGCTCCTGGCTGCTCCCCGTGGCTTCCTCTTGTGTCCAATTTCCTCTGCTTTAAGGACTTCAGCCCTGCTGGACTGGGCCCACCCTCATTCAATTTGGCCTCAGCTTAACTAGTAACATCTTTCAAGGTCCTGTTTACAAATGGGGTCACCTCACAGGAACATGCCTTTTGTGGGGGACGTGACTCAGTCCCCAATAGGGTGGGGCCCAGGAATCCATATTTTCCACAAATAACCTATCATAACACTTAGAATATAGTAGAGTGTTTGAGAGTACTTGTGTCTTTAGTATTAATCATAAACATTTTGAGGAGAAGTGTGGTGTATTATTTGCATTTTATCCATAGTACCTAAATGGCATCTGACACACAGTAGGCATTCAATGTAATTTTTGTTGAAGTAATGGTCCCATAGCCCTGAAAATGGAATCCTAAGACCTAGGTTTGAGTCTTGGCCCCACCACTTGCTAGCTATGTGATTTGGACAAGTTTCAAAACTTTCTGACTCTCAGTTTCCTAATCTGTAAAATGGACATAATAACACCTACCTGACAGTGCTTTAGAATGAAAAGGAGACAATGTATCATTATTATTAGCCCAACAAATTTTTAGGTAGCTTTAAATCCCCAACACAAAGAGACTAAGAGGAATTCCTGGGAGTAGAGGGATTTCTGTGGATAATTTTCAAAACAGGGTGTGAATTAAAAATTTGAGCAAATGAGACCCTGAACTGAAAGACTTAACCTGTCTGGTTGCCCCACTACTTTTGCAATGGCACCGAGCAGGTGTTTTTCTGGTATTTCCTGGTTCAACATTTCTGGTAGCCATTGTCTTCCCAGAGAGATAAATGATGGTGAACAGGTTGAATAGAATCCTTATGTCTATGCCAATTAATTGAGCTGTTTGCCTACAGGCGCCAACTACTTTCCATGTCAATCAAGCCTCCATCTGTCCATCCAGCCAGTGTGTACTGAGCATCTACATGCATGACGTACTCTCAGTAATAAGATCTACCATTTTTTTGAGCACTATGTCCAGACACTGTATCAAGAATTTTACGTCCCTGCTCTCAGTTTTCACAACAAGCCTCTGAGCTTATGCTGTTATTTGTCCCCACTCTCTGGATGAGGATCTCGAGGTGTACGCCTGCCCAAGATCTCACAGAAAGAACTGGTTGCACAAGATTTAAATCTAAGCTATCTTGCTGCAGAGCCTTCTCTGTTAACTATTATATTACCCTGTTGTTGCTGACTTCACAGGCCTTAAATCACATGCATCCAGGGACGTTGCAGGAAGAAACACAACAATGAGTGAAAAGCAAAGCAAAACAGTTCTTCCTTGATTTAGAAAATTCCTGTTTTCACTGTTTTCAAGGGATTAACAAAAGCAGTTACTTTGCCCCACAACTGTGCTGCCTATGCTCACTCCCATTGCACGATTTTCATGTAATATTGCATACTTTTTTTTTTTTTCTGCGATAGATTGGAAGAGGCAACTTTTCATAAAGGACTTCACACGTACATTTTGAATTCACAACTGATCTCGAAGTTTCTAAGGTGGGATAGCAGTAGCTTCGGGAAACCCTGAGGCAGCTCAGTCTCACTATGTGTGGGAAGAGCTGGGCTGGAATGATTTCCAGTAAATGGTTTGGAGTCACTCTTCTTGAAGTAGACACAGGCTTATATTTATTTTGAATTCAAAAGTGTTTTTGACTTTGCTTAATCACTCCCTTAGAGAAAGATAGAGATAATTATATTGGCTTTTCAATTTAAAATTCTGTAGCATTTTAGTGCTGTGACTGTGTTAGGATAAATGCTACTGAATTGGATGGACCTGAAATAGTGCGTCAGCTCCAGTTTGTTCCTTAAGATTGGCTGTTTGCCCCACCGTCACGGCTGGAAATGGTTCCCGGAGTTTCACCAGAAGTGGTGGGACAGTTCTCTGTGTGACAGGCCCTTCACGTCCGGCTGACTTCCTGGCGATTGCCTCGCTCCAGTTTATCAGGTAGAACAGGCTGTAACTCATTGGGATTTCTTAAATGTTTAGAGATAATGAATATCTTGGTTTTTGAATTTTGCAATATTCAAATGGGCTCTGAAATGTGGAGCATAATTCAGTTGCATAGTGTTGCCTTTTCCTAATAAGTTATTTAAAGCTTTTATCAGTTGTGACAGAATGGGAGGGAGTGAGGTTATCTTTTAAGTCTCCTGTACAGATTGAGGCAATAAATTGAAACACCATCTAATTAGAAGCTTCCATACTGATTTAAACACATAAGAAAATGATTGTAGGCTTCAGAGCAAACGCTTCCACACAACATGCAGACAGCAGAACAACTAATATCATTAAATTCTAGAGCTTACTTTTTAAAGAAATTAATAGTCCCCCTCCAAAAAATTGTTTTTATACATTTGAAGCTGTGAGGGGACAAATAAACTTATTTATGACCATTCTTTTTTAAAGACAATGATAAAGGGTGAATCAAAAATATTAGATGTTAGTATATAGAGGAGGAAATAAATCCCAATAGCTATTCATATTTGTTTAGTACCAGTGAATACTCAGTGCAGTAACTAAATAGGTCATTGATCATTTATCATCATATCTCAGAGAGAATTGTATTGAGGAAAAACTTGTGAATTGAAGAGGAAAATGTCTAATCCCTAAAGTTTCCATACAAGAACTAGTCACGGTTTCAAGATGCCTCTCTGAATATCTAATGAAGTATGGTTTTCCCCGTTTGTGTTGTTTTATGAGAGAACACGCCTGCAGTGTGTTGGAGACCCAAGCTATCGCTGACAGGACAAGCCCTGCTGTAGGACAATCTCTCAATGTTGGGGAAATTAATGAAATTTTACAGTTTTCTAATTCTTGTGTAAATAATAGGCCAGTAATGTTTGGCTCTGAATTTTCTCCCTGATTAATATTGTTAGGTTGGTTAGCATGTATTCAAATACTTTTCCAGAATAAATAAGACTGTGGTTTCCATCAGTGTAAGAACAAGTCTGACATCAGAATGCATTCTGACCTGGCTAATTTAAAGGCTCTTCCATCAAGCTGAAGGATTATTATTCTACCCGACGGAATAGACATTCCCATGGATGAAATCATAGAAAGAAGAACTTGATTTTTGTGGTTTCAAATGGAATCAACTCCAGTTCATAAAATCAGAAAGCATGCTGCAACATGCAGGGGGCTGGGAGATAGTAAATAAAGAGATTTATTAAAGTATTAGTTTTGATGAATATGCAATAGCTGTAGGGAAATTGATTTTTCACATGTATAAGAGTTAAACAAGGCAAGGTGATCTGATAGGATATTGTATATGGTAAGTCCACATCAGGCATTCTTTTAAATACTTGAGTGAGGAAAAACATTTATATTTGAATAAAGATCTGATTTACTAAGGTTTTGCTGTGAGTTTATGTTATGCAATTAGTTTTGTTGCTAGGCAACCCACATAGCAGTTTTGATGCTTAATTTGCTTGCAACTATTGAAAGGGCTTTGTTGAAGGTTGGAAACTATCTGAATTAGTCTCAGAGAGTGTTAGGTGTTGCTGTTTTAATGAACTGAAGCTTTGAGTTTGGGATTAAGTTTAGTGAAACCAAAATAATTTGGTACTTTGGGGAATGAAATCTGGTGAACAAAGTTGAGAGGAATTTAATTTTCACTCTACCTCTTCTGGCTTCCTAACCTTTGCCCCCGTCTTAATTTGATATATATATGTGTGTATATATATATATATATATATATATATATATATATATTTATATATATATATATATTTTTTTTTTTTTTTTCCCCTTAAAGTGCATGCTGTAAAACTTGTGTGAGGGTTTCCTCCACTGAACTCCGCTCTTTCCTTTCTTTACCCAACACTGGGGCTGTAGACCCTCCTTTAAGAGGCAAGTCAGGGCATCTCCGCTCTCTCTCCACCACACCTGCCCTGCTCCCGTCTTGGTGCTCTAGGGGCCACCCCAGCATCTCATGGGTGATTGTCCTCCCTCTCACCAGGCCTTGGGCCCATGTGTTTGATTTAGACACACCTTTGACTTTTCAATTCTGGTTTTACTAGGAAGCTCTTTGGTGTCTGTGCCAATTTGTGTTTATTATGTCCCTCAAGAGAAAGCCATGATCTTTTAATCCAATCTTGTGGGTTATTGGGATTAGGTTGTTTCCATGGAGATGTGACCCACCCAACTGGGAGTGACACCTTTGGTTAGGGTGATGACTCTGATTGAATGTTATATATGATTGTCATATATGACTCTGATTGAATGTTTCTGTGGGGGTGTGGCCCCACCCATTCAGTGTGGGCCTTGATTAGTTCACTGGAGTCTTATAAACGAGCTCACACCCAGAAGGAACTCAGAGCTGCAGTTGAGACAGACATTTTGAAGAAGGCTGTTGAAAGCTGACGCTGACATTTTGGAGAACGCTGTTTTGAAACGCAACCTGGGAGCAAGCAGATGCCAGTCACATGCCTTCCCAACTAACAGAGGTTTTCCGCGTGCCAATGACCTTTCTCCAGTGAAGGTACCCTATTGTTGATGCCTTGCCTTGGAAATTTTATTGCCTTAAGACTGTAAATTTGGTAACCAAATAAACCCGCTTTATAAAAGCCAATCCATTTCTTCTGTTTTGCAAAATGGCAGCATTAGCAAACTGGAACAGTGTCCTGCACATTCCTGTTTTGAGGACTCTGACTCGACCCGCTTCACTGTTGGGCTCCTGGAATCCCAGGTCAGGTTCTCTCCTCCTGGTACTAGCAGGGAGTTTCCAGATAACCCGGGCCCTGAGTGATCTGTAAAACCCCCGCTAGTACAGCTACTCATCTGAGTGCTACTTGGAAACTCTGCTCTACGAATCAAAGACTTTTTGACTCCATAGTTTCTTCTTGGGTTCATTTATTGTATGAATTTACTGTATGAATTACAGACTGTCTGCTTGCTGCATGTATGGGGTTTTGCTGTTTAAAGTTCTGCACCTCACTACACACAAAGTTTATACTTAGTTAAGCCATGGAAATTAGTTAGGGTATTTCTTTAAAAGTTACCTTATCTCTATCCTGAGCTCTCTTGTCAAAAAGGACAAAGATAAAACACAAATACAGTCCAGTTCATTAAAAAAAATTACCAAAGTCATTTCCCCATGATTGCCATAATTTCTAATGGTAGTGGTTTCACATAAAGTGGTCATTTTCTTATATTTTTTAACAATAAACTTTTATAGCAGTTTTTGGTAAACAGAAAAATTGTTCCGGAAGAACTGAGATTCCTGTGCACACCCCTCTTTCCCTGCAGTTTCCCCTATTTAACCCCTTGTATGAGTGGGGTACATTTGTTATGATTGATGAGCCAGTATTGGTAACTAAAGTCCCCAGTGTCCATTAGGGTCCACTCTTCATGTGCATAGTTCTGTGGGCTTTGACAAATGCACATGCCATGTGCCCACCATTCCAGTATCATGCAGAAGAGTTTCATGGCCCTAAAAATACCCTGGGCTCCTCCCATTCACCCTGTGACCCTCTCTTCCCCTGAAGCCCCGATCTTTCTTTCTGTCTCTATAGTTTTGCCTTTCCAGAGTGTCATAGAGTTGGAATCATACAATGTATAACCTTTCAAAACTGGCTTCTTTCACTTAGCAGCAGGCATTTAAGGTTCCTCCATGTCTTTTTGTGGCTTGATAGTTCATTTTTCTAAATCACTGAATGATATTCTATTGTATGGATGGACTAAGTTTGTTCATCCATTCATCTACTGAAGGACATCTTGATTGTTTCCAATTTTTGGCAGTTATGAGGAAAGCTGCTATAAACCTTCATGTGCAGGTTTTTGTGTGAACCAGTTTTTAACTCACCTTAGAGCATGATTGCTGTATCATATAGTAAGTCTGTGTTTAGGTTTGTAAGAAACTACCAAACTATCTTTCAGTGGCTAGACTATCATTTCATTTTTATTATTGTGAATTCTACATCATGAAAGCTTAGGGAAAAAAACTCTGGTCTATTAAATGATTTGTTTATGAAGCCATGTGTTGGGGCCAGTGTTTTATCTGGATGGAGTAGATAAATGCCTAAATATTTTGACGTGAACAAAGCAGGTAGATACATCTAGATTAAAAAAAAATCTCATAAGGTTTGAAGCTCTAAAGTTAGTGATTCATTATAGTGAGCTAAGACTTTTTATTCCTAAGAGTGACCTATTGATATGTAAATCCCCCAGTATGATGACGTCTTAACCTACAGGCCATTATCTCTTAGTGGGGTCCACTTCTCAGGTTGTTTTCTAATATAAGACTTGAGAATAAACACAACTGCTAAGTTTTGTAAAGAGTATGAAGAAAAAGTTCACCAGGAGCCCCACATTTTAAACTTCTTCTTACCTTCTTGTTTATCCTATGTGCTGAAAACAGATCTTTCATTCATATCTGGAATTTTCTAAAACATACCTGTGCCGGTATGAATGTATTATGACCCCCGAAACACCATTATCTTTGATGTGATCTTGTATGAGCAGACCTATCAGTGTTAATTAGGTTGTAATTCTTTGAGTGTTTCCATGGAGATGCGCCCCACCCAGCTGTGGGTGATGACTCTGATTGGATAATTTCCATGGAGGTGTTGGCCCGCCCATTCAGGGTGGGTCTGAATTAAATTACTAGAGCACTACATAAGATCAGACAGAAGGAGCAAGCTGCTACAGCCAAGAGGGACACTTTGAAGAAAGCACAGGAGCTGCAGATGAGAGACATTTTGAAGACGGTCATTGAAAGCAGACTCTTGCTCTGGAGAAGCTGAGAGAGGACAAATACCCCAAGTGCAACTAAGAGTGACATTTTTGAGGAACTGCAGCCTAGAGAGGAATGTCCTGGGAGAAAGCCATTTTGAAACCACAACTTTGGAGCAGACACCAGCCACGTGCCTTCCCAGCTAACAGAGGTTTTCTGGACACCATTGGCCATCCTCCAGTGGAGGTACCTGATTGCTGATATGCTACCTTGGACACTTTATGGCCTTAAGACTGTAACTGTGTAACCAAATAAACCCCCTTTTATAAAAGCCAATCCATTTCTGGTGTTTTGCATCCAAGCAGCATTAGCAAACTAGAACAATACATTTTCTTTTGCAAAAGATGGAAAATCCTTTAGTGCCAACAGTCAGAGATGGACAGAGCTCAAAAGATTTTGGTCTCTTGTAGACAGATTTTGAACCTCCTAGTTTGGGTAGAGTTTGGCTTTATTTCTAGCAAATAACACTTTGTTGTAATTATTTCTTTATCTGTTTCCCTATTAGACTTGAGCCTCTGTGAGCTCCTGGTTGGCAGGGAACTTGCATCTAGCATGGCACTTAGCCCAGAGAAGATGTTTAGCAAACATTTCCCAAATGAATGTATAAATAACTGTAACATTGGTCAAAGTAATTACACTATTGAGTTTTCCACTGCAAATGTCCTCAGTAGCAAATAAATACATTTGCTTCTAAACTATTTTTATCCAAAATGTTCCCCTAGAATAAGTGAGCCTCATCTTTATTTGGTCACTTAGTCGTTCAAGAAAACAACTTAATGATATCATGTAAATACACGAGGACTGGATTGTCTAAACTTTCAAAATATGATGGATTGCCTTTTTTCCTTGAGAGGTGAATAGAGCATCACATCCTCATTCATCTTCGTAATCAGTTTTTCTCCTGGTTTTAAGAATTTCTGTGGATAGTTCACAGGGGGGTCCATCAAACTGAGATAGTAGAAATGAACTATGGACAAATGGAGAGTGAAAGCCAGAGTTAAAAGTGAAAAAGGGGAGTGTTGGGAGCATTTGTGTGCCCCCAGCCATGTAACTCGGCGCTTGCGCCATCTTGGCCCCGTGGCCCTGAGAAGGCTCCCAGAGGGAAGGGCCTTTTCCTGGTGTAAGTAGAAGGTGGTTACTGGAAGGGGGTGTCCCCTGGCTCTTTCCAGAAGCCCTGGCTGGGAGGCTTCTGGGGGGTCTGCAGCTTCATGCTGGAGAGGTGCAAACACCTCCTATTAGGACCTAAAGTCCACCTGGTGGATGAGCTGCCCAGGACTCAAGTGTATTTTCTGTGTTAACACTCACCTTTGGTGTCATGAAGATTTGGGTTCAGAAAAGTATTGCCATGTGCTGTCATGCAATTTGTATGCAAAGGGAGTTTTTTTCCTTTCCTTTTTAACTGTGTGCTGGCTGCTACAGTGCTTCTTATTTCTAAGAAGAGAGAGTGGAAGATACAAAGTGCTTTTTCTCTAACTATATTCCACACACTATTATTATTATTATTTGCTTTGATGTAGTGTCCAAATCCAAATGACAGTGAAGGCATTTGAATTTTTCATATAAAGGATCTCATAGGTGTTTTCAGTGATCATTGGTTTATTTATGGCAATAATAAAATTTGACTAAAGAAATACATTTTAAATTGTTACATTGTTGTATGCCGAAGTGAAATACTTTTGTCATTCAACGACATTTACTGAAAAAAATACTTAAGAGCAAAGTATCAAGTGCTGGGCATTGGCGATTGAGATGTGAACAAGAAACATTACACTTCCACCATCTGGGAGCTTCAAGATCATGAACGAGTGTTGGGCAATCCTGATAATTATGTCAGTTGGTTCATTGCTCTCTCCCCAGCACTTTCAGCAGTGACTGATGTATAATTCGTGCTCAGCAACGGTTCTTTAAATGAGTAATATCTAGGATATGTATCAGGAGGGGCAAGGACAGGGTGCTGGGGAGGGGATGTCTCCCTGGAGAGCCTTACCCAGCCAGGGCCTGAAGGTTAGCTTTGATCTGCCAAATAGCCAAAAAAGTGATGAGATCAACTCTTTTTTTTTTTTTTTTTTTTTTAGGTTTTTTTTTTTTTTTTATTAAATTCAGTTTTATTGAAATACATTCACACACCATACAATCATCCATGATATACAATCCACTGTCCACAGTATGATAACATAGTTATGCATTCATCACCACAGTCTATCTCTGAACATTTTCCTTACATCAGAAAGAACCAGAACAAGAATAAAAAATAAAAGTGAAAAAAAACACCCGTATCATCCCCTCATCCCACCCCATTTGTCCTTTAGTTTTTATCCCCATTCCTCCACTCATCCATACACTAGATAAAGAGGGTGTAGATCAACTCTTTTTTGTGTTTCACCCACAAGTTTTCAAAATCATTTAGTTATGTCATAGTTTTTCTGCAGGATCTATTAGCAGGATCTGAATTTATTTCAGATTATAAAGAAATTCATATAAGAGGTTACCAATATAACACTTATCATTTGAGCTAATAAATTGGTTTGAAAGGAATCTGATAGGCAGTTTATTAATTTGTAAAGTGTGTAGTACAAATTTTATATATCAAAGCCTTCTCTTTTTTCCCCAAATTTATTGGAATGAACTTGATTTCAGTTTACTCCATATACAGGGCTGAAATCAACATTGATCTTTTTGCTGGGAAAAAATCATTAAACCTTCACATCTTTTTGAGAATTTTGGGTAAGTGTTGAAAAGATTAAAAATAAAAGGCATGTTTGGGTCCCAACCCCTGAGCCCGTAGATGTGACCCCATTTGTAAATAGCACGTTTGAAGATGCTGTTGTTAAGGTGAGGCCCAAACTGAATGAGGGTGGGCCTGGTCCACAGGGTTGAAGTCCCTACAAGCAAAGGAAACTGGACAGGGATGGAGAAGCCACGGGGAGCAGCCAGGAGCTGGAAGTCAGCGGAATCCAGAAGAGAAAGGAGAAGACACTGCCAAGTACATGGCATGTAATGGGAAAGCCAAGGAGCTCCAGAGATGGCCTGACAGCCAGAAGATACAGAGCCCCGAGGAAGCCAGCCTTCCAGCCTCTGCAACCACGGGCCAATCAATTCCTGTTATGAAGCCAACCCATTGTACGGCATTTGTTCTAGCCGTGGGGAAACTGATACCATGATGTCAGTATAAATTGCAGTTAAAACCTGACTTGGGGGTAAGTGTCAATCACTCAGCAGACATTTACTGTGTTCCTAGTGTGGCTAGAGATTGGAAACCCAGGCTCTGCGGCCGGGCTGCTGTGGTTGGGGTTACTCGCCTGCCCTGCTCCTTTCTGCAGAAGCAGGATAATAACAAGATTTGTTTTGAGGATTAAATGAGGCAACATATGAATTGCCTTAGAACAATGACTACAACATAGTAAGGGCTGTATAAATACTGATTATTACTAGTTCTCTATCTTTTATTTTATATGTATTGAGTGCAAATTATGTGTAAGATATTTCATACTTTCAAGGATGTACAACTTTGTCTTCAAGGAGTTTAAACTCTAGGTGGAAAGACAAGTTAATATACATGAAATGTTTGGACCACAAGTGTTAGATACTGTGGCATCAATTTTAAGGGCAATCGGAGCTTAGAGAAGGGGGAGCTTAGAGAAGGGCTTGAGATAAGATAGAAAGTAAGGAATTGATAAGGCAAAACAATTGATAAGGCTACAACAGGCAATTTATTCTCAGTATTATTAACAAGTGTGCGGGTGTCTGAGCTTGTACCTCAACTTACCAGGCCTGGGCCAGGGGACCTGATATCACCCCCTGGGGAGGGTAGTAGGTACGGGCGTGAGTGCCCTCTGCAGCCCCCCCGAGCCTGGGGAGCGAGGTCAAGGCAGCTCCCTTTTCCTTACCCAAAATGCCACTGGCAGGGGAGGCTTGCCGGAGGAAACCGCCTTTCTCCCAACTGCCCTTTCCCCACTTCCTTATCTTACCCACTCACTCCCTGGTGCCAAGGCCACTTCTGCCACCACCAGCGCGCATGCCCGTGGCCAGAACAACCCCCGCCCCGCTGCAACGGTTCCGGCGTTCTCTCAGAACCAATCCTAGCCCCTATCCCTTCAATATTGCCATTTAAGGCTACTTCACCTCTTTTCCAGCCCTGCCCTTCTTACCAGCCTATATAACCTGTAATCACCCCTGAATAAATCTCTTTGGCGCATACTCCTACTGGATGAAGAGTGTCTTGTCTCTATCGCCGCCCTCCATACCTTGCACGCCTCCCGCCGAGGACCCCGGTCACGTCCTCCGCCTTGCCCTCGCCTCCGGGAAAGAGCCCCCGCCGCCGGTACCCTTTAAGCAGCCCCGAGAGCTGAGGGCTTAACTACCGGCCGCCACTCCCCCTAGAAGCAGTAACCGCGACCGCACAAGTGGATAGATTTAAAAATACAACTGTTTGAACAAATAATAAGAAAAATCTCATTATTAATTCATTGTTTAAGCCTTTAAGAAAAGTCTGGCAATGTGCTCGGCATGTGCTGGTGCTGCAGATAGAGACGAGTAACACGTTACAGGAAGTCCTGGCATGCCGCGTTTGAAATCACGTTTTGGTGTTATTTAGACCGTAAAGTGTTGGAGAGTCGGGGAGAGTGGTGGGAGTGCACGGAGGGGATACAGAGGCAGGGCTCCATCAGTGATCAGGCGGTTGCTTTCCGGTAGCGGGGCCCTTGGGGAGGACACTGTCAGGGTGCGGAAGGGCACTGGCGGTGGAACCTGGCGTATCTGATACTCCCATCGTGCCTACCACAGCGCAGGGGTTACCAGAGAGCAATCGAGTGAATGAAATGATGGCTACTGAAGAGGAAAGCTCAGTGTCTGCTAAGAACCCTTCCTCTTAAAAAAAAAGTTAAATTTTAGAGATTATTGAAAATTCTTCACCCCCTTTCTGTTATACATCCGTGCCTTTTACCATGTGACCTAGTTCTGCTCACTAGAGTGTTCAGGATATATTTCCTTGCCCCCTTGAAACTGGGCTTGGCCGTATAACTAACCTTGTTAAGATATGTTAGGGGATCGGAGGTGTGCAGAGGCTTTGCAAGTATTTGCCTGATTGATCTCTCTTCTTAAGCTCCTGTGATCCCTTGTGAGAGGAGCATGCCCAAGGCAGCTGCTAGGCTTTAACCGGGGCCCCAGGATAAGTGGCCTGAAGTTGACTAGAAGCTTGGAGCTCAGCTTTGCTTAGCTGTGCCTGACCTCCGTCAGCCAAGCGCCGATCAGCCTGCACATTTGTGACCATGACGTTAAATGTTTGTTATTGTAAGCAGAGAGGTTTCTCAGGTCATTTGTTACACAGCAAAAAATCGGCTAATATGGCATAGATAATCTAGAAGATTGTACCTGACTTGCCCCCATATCAGCCTTTGTTTGATTTTAAATGGATACACTTTCATTTCATTGTCACTGAGAACTGGATACGTGACTAGCTTTAGGCAACCGGCTTCTCAGCATCAAGATGGCTTGACAATGTGGGAAATTAGCTCAGGTCGGTGGGGTTGGTAGAAGTGGGAGAGAACAAACCAACCAAAACCAAACACCTGTCCCCTAATTTTTCCAGATCTTGTAAGTGTGGGAGTGGGAATGACTAGTAGATTAGGTAGAGTCTATTTATTAATTTTTAATTTGGTTTCTTAGCTGTACTCTCCATTGAAGACCTGTATTCTTAAAAAAATCATTGTTTGAAACTATAATTTAGAAAGAGGATTTATAATACAATTTAGAGAGCCTCAAAAAGACTATGATATTATATTTCAGGGAAGAGGTCAAGGTTATAGAGAAAGTCTCTCTAAAATAAAATTATTTCTTGATTTAAAATAGCAAACTTTCAGGAAAATAACTTATAAGAGACATGTTTAATAGAATTATTCTAGTAAATTCACACATTTCCTATGTCAGTATTGAATATTCCCAGGAAACAGGAAATAGTCCCACCCCTTCTGTTGGCATATTCTACAACAAAGGAGACACTGAAGATGTCAGACAGTATTTAAATATATGTTTAATCTTTAAAGTTGTATCATGCTGATTAAACCCTGGGTTAATGCACTAATGCATTTACTACATAAAACTTCCTTGTCAACTGCGCTTTTCCAAGCACGGTCTCTTAAAACAAGCTAAAGCCTGTCTTTTTCAACTACTGATTAGAATTTTGTTTGTTGTCTAACTTGCGGATCAGTTGTGTTCTTGGTCAGAAGTCTTATGAAATGGAAGAAATATAACTGAGAGGCCAAAATTTCCTCCATGTACATAAAGCTTAAGATAGAAACAACTATTTATTTTCACTCTACTGACAGTTCTCACAAGCAAATATACATGCACACGTGACTGGAAATTTAATGTAGATCATTTGACTCAGATTTAGGTCATCACATGTTGATGAACACATGAAGGGAAGAGATTTTCTTAATGTGATTTTAAATCCTATGCGGGGACCGCAGGACCGCATTGTGTAGTGGTTGAGAATAGGGCTTCTGGATGAGTTTGCTTGGATTTTATTCTTAACCACTTCTTTTCTACTGTGTGACCTTATTTAAACTCACTGGGACTTTGTTTCCACATCTGTTAAAGGGAGGTGATGATAATACACACGTGAAAGGTTTCGTGATGATTAAACCAGCCAATAAATGCAAAGCAGTTAAAGCAATTCCTGTTACATAGAAAATATGCAATAAATATTAAATCTCCCTGTTCACATGATAGACGAATAAAAGCTTTGGGACAAATTTAGTGTATCTAAACTGCCATTCCAATTTAGTTTCTGTTCTTACCCCTGCTTTATGTATAGTTTATTCAGGTTCACGGCCTGCTTAGATTGGGGAATAAATAAAGATATAAAGAGCCTCACTTCATTCAGGTCAGGTTTTGCCATTGGATTAGTTATTTAAAAAACTTACGGTTTCCAGAGACTTTTTGGAATTTGAAATTGCAGATAAGGACTGCATAAGTGTCCAATATTTTGTATCTTTCCATGGATTTGCTGTTACCCTGTGTGTACTCAAAACACAAGCTTTATTTTTGTAGATCATAAATGCCACAAGGAAGTTCCCACCTCTTCCTTTTGTCTGGCCCTTCGGACAGTGTCAGGGTTGCAGAGAGACTTAGCACTCTCTGGAAAGCCCCGTGTGTCCCTGCGTTGCCCAGCCTCCTCTGCACGGGGCTTGGGGTCCGGATGAGCTCTGGCCAGTGGGCTGTGAGCAGAGGGGACGTAAATAACCTGATCAAGGCGGTTGGCGCTGTGCACCTCGTCCACCTTGTCCCCAATCATGGCAATCTTGGAAAGGCTACAGGAGGAGGGGACCCTTGATCCCTGAGCCCCTAAACGAAAGCCTCTGCAAACGTGCATCGAACTTGAAGGAAGTGAGAAATATTTGCTTAGGTTGCTAGGATTTTGAGATTTTTTGTTGTAGCAACTGGTATCAGTCACTCAGAATAATAAAAATACAGTAAATTGAGAATGTGCTCTGTTAAGGCCATATAGTGATGCTCCCAGCAGTGATGGAGAGAGAAAAAAAGTGTAACTTGTAACCCTAATAAAAGGTAGGGTTGCACACGGCCTAATCTCTGCATGGAATTGCATGTACAGTATAACTTAGTAGCCAAAATAATTTAAAAATATTTTTGGGTTTGTGTTACTTGAGTCTCTTGCGATGCACTAAGGAAATTCAGATTATCTCTTCAAACACATCTGAAAAGCTCCTTTCCTCTCCTCCTAAATTCTTATATACCCACAGCAGTGGAGTGGGAGGGTGACATCCGCTGCAGAGATGCCATCTCCTCAGCCGCTTTTTCTTTACATCAGAGGCAGGGAGAAGTACCATTTTGGTTAATTTACCCATCGTAACTCAGCGGACATTTACTTTCTGTGCTGTCCTTTGTATTCATCTAGAAACACCATAGTCCTTGTTTATGGTTTATCTGTGTGTCACTGCTATTCACATATATATGGTTATTTCATGACCTGGGTGTGACGTGAGGTGACATGCATTTGTGCATGCACACACACACATGCACACACGAATGCACATGCACACATGTGCACATGCTCAGACACATGCACACACATACACTTGCACACACACACATGCACATGCTTGGACACATGCATGCACACACGCTTGCACGCACACATATGCACATGCTTGGACACACACATGCTTGCACACACATGTACGCATGCACAACAGTGCACACACATGCATGCACACTCACATGTACTTGCACACATGCATGCACATGCATGCACACACACACAACACATGCACAGAAGCACCTATACATACGTGCTCATTCGTGATAGTGTGATCTTGTGTCACACTCAGGTTATGAAACGACTCCGTTGTGCTGCTGCCCAGCACACTCCTAATTTAAAACAATGTCTTGTTCCAATTAAGAGCACAACACCAGAGCTCCTCCCACACACTTTGGAACCCTTTATCCTGTCATGTGTGAGCGGACCGAAGGAGGTCTTTGCCCTGTGGTGGCAATCCTAGAGGCCCTCCAGGAGGAGACGGGCCTAGGTTTTCTTCTAGGCTCAGGAGCACAGATGGGTCGGGGGCTATCCCCTCTTCCCCAGGCGGCTCTCCGTCCTGTTTCTGGATCCCAGCTGTGTGTTCTTGCATCCTTAGAGGCAGGGCGGTCAACCAGCTCTTTCTCTAGTCCTGTTTTGGGGTAGGAGTACATATTCCTCCATCTTCCCACAGCATCCTTGTAGGACATATATTGACAGGAGATGAAATTCGGTTATATTCTCACATAAAAGATACACACAGACTCCACATGTGCAAGAAAGAACGCGGCTCTCTCCATGGACAGAGCATATTCAAGACAGTGAAGGGCAGGGCCACCCAAATTTGAAATATGGTGAATGCCCTGGAGGTGGAGCAAGTAATCCCCCTCGGTCACCAGAGCCGGAATTTAGGAGATGCTGGCCATTGACTTTGCGGTGTCTGCCGTGTGTCTGCTGCCAGGACGGAGGCTGCCGAGTGCTCGTTTCACCACGAAACGTGGATCTCAAGAAGGAAAGGATTCCAACCTAGATACATCACTTTCCTTTGTTTACTTCATGTCTAAATGAATTAGGAGGCTAAATGAGATGAGCAACTTTTCATTGATGGAGTATTAATCATTAGATAATAGACACCATGAAAACAGATCATCAAGATGCATTGATGTTTTATTAATCTCATTTTTTGTAAGACTTTTTCCATCTGAAAAATAATGCTCTCTGTTTTAGCACCAGGTAGCACCTTCTGTGCAGCATGAAAAGCATGGGAACGTCACGCATGCTGCGCAGTTTTCCCTGTTCGGCATTCCAGGCGATCCAGCTGTTGGTTCTCATTGTCTTGGAGGTGCCGTTTGTCCTTCTGCCTGCAATGTGAGTTGTCACGAGAGTCTGTGGATCAAAGCGTTACAAATCACGGGGCCAGTCAGGCCAGCCCAGCAGCCTCTCTTGAAATTTCTTTTGGCCCGTTGGTGAAGGGCGGTCAGAGGAAACGAGGCTGGCGTCTTGGCTGCTCCTGCTTGCCTGTGGCAGGTGATCTGCTGCTTCCCTTGGCCAGAATGTGTCCTCAGCTCCTGTGTGCCGATTTGACTTCTGAAACCCCACACTGCCGCTGCCTTGTCCTTATGAGCCGTTCTGTGTAGCACACATTTTCTGGATCTTGGTTGGAATCCATCACTCACAGAAATCCCTGGTCGCTTTCTGTAAACGCATGCCTGTGGCAGGCAGTTTCAAGGAGGTCCCCCGAGATCCCAGCTCCTAGTAGCCGCAACCTGGTGCAGCTCCCGGTAGCCACATCCTGCTGTAGCTCCCAGTAGCCACGACCTGGTGCAGCTTCTTCCACCATTGTCAGTGTCGGTCTGGGTGACCCGTGGGATGTGGAGGGAATGAGGCTGTGTCACTCTCGAAACCAGGTGTCAAAGCCATGGTTCTGCCCTGAGTGTTTCACCCTGCCTTTCTGGCTCTCAGATTGCATCCAAGGCTGCCTTGTTGTTGGACCTGTTGGACACACTGGAGAGGGCCGGATGGCAGGAACCAAAAGCCTCTGGGTGACAGCCAGGGAAGCGAGGCCTGCTGGCCACTCGTGGTTGCTCTGTGAAGCAGTTCCTCCCCAGTTGGGCCTCTGGGGAGATGCAGCCCACAGCTCACGGCAACCTCCCCATGGACCCGAGCCAGACCCACCCACCCGGGCGGCTCTGGGTTCCTGACTACAGGAACTGTGAGCTAATAAGTGTCGATTGTTTTAAGCGGTTCAATTTGGGATAATTAGCTGTGTAGCAACAGATTGCTAAACTCTAATATCTCATCTCTTCAGCTAGACCGTAAGCCCTTGAAGAAGGACCCCCAGCTCACAGACAAGCCTTCATTGTGCCCACACACATCTACTGAGGAGGAGATTAGACAGATGCAGAGAAGTGGATGGGTAGATAGAGAGACAGACAGATAGATAGACAGCTACAGATTTTTTTTTTTATTTACCTCCTTAAACATTTTCAGACACTAACTATTCAGAACAGTGTTCTGTGAGGTAGACGCCAAATAACTGACAATATCAACCCTATGCAGCATGGGTGGGACAATTTGGAAGAAACAATTTGACCATGGGCCTATGACTTAGCAGAAGCTGATGCAAGGCCCAGAATCTAGAAGAGATTTTCTAATTATGAGTCCAGCCTAAAATGCACTGAATCAATGTTTTCCAAATCTTGTCATTCCCGGGCCTCCCTGGAGGGGCTGGGACCACTCCTGTGTGCCGGCGTCCTCTGGCTCTCCCGTGGGCATGGCTGTCGGCTGGCTGGGTAGAATCCTGTCTGGGCTCTGCTATCCCATCGCCCTCGGCAGCGTCACCCACAGACTGAAAAATGCCGGACTATGACCCATTACATCCATCATTTCATGTTTCGGCTTTGGCACTACGGTGTCAGGTAAAGATAACATCAAGGCTGTTACAGAAGGAAAAAGAAAAGGCACCATCATACAGAAATGTCACAGACGAAAAATTGAGGAAGTCTCTCTCGCTCGTTATCATCAATCACTGTGCACAAAGGTGCTTGGGCATGAGAGGTATTTTGGGACCACGAGTAACTGATATGAGAGCACGTGCTGATTTGCCGCATCTATGAGCTATGACTGATAACAGATGGATGTTATTTATAAACGTACATGTTTATCCTAGCTCTTTTGAACTCTTCTATTCTGGGTCTATCAGCTGTTACTGTTGGGATAATTAATTACACAACCAAAGTCAGTTTAAAACTTTGTAATTTATATTTCCTATATGGTATGCATATTAAATTTTCCTGTTAATTGTGCTGGATGTTTAATATGCCACTTATTTCCCAAGATACACACACACACACACACACACACACACACACACACACACACGTTGATTAGTTTTAAAACTTCCTGTAAGTTTTCCTTTAGTTGTAGTTTTTAAAATATTATTTGTTATTTTACTTTTTATTAGAGAAGTTGTAGGTTTACAGAAAAATCATGCAGAAAATAAAGAGTTCCTATATAGCCCATCTTATACCCAGAGTTTTCCCTATTATTAACACTTTGCATTAGTGTGCTAACTTCGTTACAATTGATGAAACATGCAGTTATAATTATACAGTTAACTATAGCCCATAATTTACATTAGGGCTCACTGTATTGAACAGTCCTATGGTTTTTCTTTAAAAATTTTTTATTCTAGTAACATGTACACAATGTAAAATTTTTCTCTTTTAACCACCTTCAAATATACAATTCAATGGTGTTAATTACGTTCACAGTTTTGTGCTACCATCACCACCACCCATTAACAAATCTTTTCTAACACCCCATCTGGAAACTCTGTACCCAGTAACCATTGACTCTCCATTCCCTACCCACCCCCAGCCTCTGGTCACCTGGATTCTACTTTCTAACTCTATGAATTTGCTTATTCTAATTATTTCATATCAATGAGATCATACAGTATTTCTGGTTTATTTCAGTCAACATGAAGTCATCAAGGTTCACCCATGTTGTCATGTCTACCAAAACTTCATTCCTTTTTACAGCTGAATAATATTCCATTGGGTGTATATACCATAGTTTGTTTATCCATTCATCTGTTGATGGACACTTTGGTTGCTTCCATCCTTTGGCAGTTGTGAATAAAGCTGCTGTGAACATCAGTGTGTAAATATCTGTCCGAGTCCCTGCTTTCAAATCTTTTGTGTACATACCTAAAGTGGGATCGCCAGGTTATATGGTAATTTTATGCTTAACTTTCTGAGGAACCGTCAAACTGCTTTCCACAATGGCTGGACTATTTTACATTCCCACAAACAAAGAATGAGTATTCCTATTTTTCCACATTGTCTCCAATACTTGTTATTTTCCATTTGTTTTTTTAAATAGAAGTGATTCTAGTGAGTGTGAAATGGTGTCACATTGTGGTTTGGTTTGCATTTTCCTAATGGCTAATGATGTTGACCATCTTTTCATGTGTTTATTGGCCATTTGTGTATCTTCTTTGGAGAAATGTTTATTCAAGTCTTTTTTTTTAAACAATTTTTAATCCATTTTTAATTGGATTTATGGTCCATTTGTTGTTGAGTTGCATGACCTCTTTATATATTCTGGATTTTAAACCCTTATTGGCAATACGGTTTCCAAATATTTTCTCCAAATCTGTAGGTTATCTTGTTACTTTCATGATGAAATCCTTTGATGCACAGAAGTTTTTAATTTAAATGAAGTTCCATTTATCTGTTTTTTCTTTTGTTGCTCATGCTTTAGGTGTAAAGCCTAACACAAGGGCCATTGCCTAACACAAGGACCTGAAGATGCTTCCCTATATTTCATTCTAGGATCTTTAAACTTTTGGTTCTTATATTTATGTCCTTGATCCATTGAGTTAATTTTTGTATATGGTGTGAGGTAGGGTTCCGCCTTCATTCTTTTGCATATGGATCTCCAGTTTTCCCTGCACCATTTGTTGAAGAGACTATTTTTCCCCATTGAGTGGACATGTGTGCTTGTAAAAAATCAGTTGGCTATAGATGTGAAGGTTTATTTCTGTATTTTCAGTTCTATTCCTTTGGTCTATATATATATCCTTGTATGAGTAACATGCCCTTTATTGTAGCTTTGTAATAGGTTTTAAAATCAGGAAGTGTGAGTCCTTCAACTTTTTTCTTCTTTTTTCAAGATGACTTTTGCTATTTGGAACTCCTTACCCTTCCATATAAATTTGATGATTGGCTTTTACATTTCTGCAAAGTAGGCTGTTGGAATTTTGATTGGGATTACACCGAATCTGTAAATTGCTTTGGATGGAATTGACATCTCAGCAATATTTAGTCTCCCAATCCCTGAACATGGAATGTTCTTCCATTTATTTAAGACTTCACTGATTTCTTTTACAATGTTGTATGTCTTTCTGTGTCCATGTCCCTTAAATCCATGGTTAAATTTATTCTTAGGTATTTGATTCTTTTAGTTGATCTAGTAAACAATTTCTTTTGTTATTTCCTCTTCAGATTGTTCATTACTAGTGTATGGAAACACTACTGATTTTGAGTGTTGATCTTTTGCCTCACCACTTTGCTGAATTTGTTTGTTAGCTCTGGGTGCTCTGTTGTGGATTTTTCAGGATTTTTTAATATACAGAATCATGTCATCTTCTGGAGAGCTTTATGTCTTCCTTTCCAGCTTGGAAGCCTTTCATTTTTGTTTCTTGCCTAAGGGTTCTGGCTAGAACTTCCAGGACAATGTTGAATAACAATGTTTACAGTGGGCATCCTTGTCTTATACCAAATCTAAGGGAAAGCTTTCAGTCTTTCACCATTGAGTATGATGTTAGCTGTGGGTGTTTCATATATGCTTTTTCATGTTGAGGAATTTTCCTTCTATTCCTAGTTTTCTAATAATATATATATATATATATATATTTTATCAAGAAGGCATGCTGGATTTTGTCAAATGCCTTTTCTGTGTAAATTGAGATGATCATGTGTTTTTTCCTTTGTTCTTTATTTTTTTTATGTTGAACCAACTTTTTATACCCGGATTAAATCCCAGTTGATCATGGTATATAATTCTTTTAATGTGCTAATGGATTGTGTTCACTAGTATTTTGTTGAGGATTTTTACATCTGTATTGATAAGGGATTTTGGTCTCTAATTTTTTCTTGTGGTATCTTTATCTGACATTGGTATTAGGGTGATGTTGGCCTCAAAGAATGTTAGGTGGTATTCCCTCTTTTTCAAGTTTTTGAAGAGTTTGTGCAGAATTAGTGTTATTTTTTTCTGGAATGTTTGGTAAAATTCACTAGTGAAGCCATCTGGTCCTGGTTTCCTTTGTTGACTACTGATTCAGTCTCTTTATTTGGTATTGGACTGTGAGATCTTCTATTTCTTCTTGAGTCAATGTGGGTACTTTTTCTAGATCTTCCAGCTGTGAGGTTAAGTCTATGATTTGAGATATTTATTTTTTTTATTGTAAGCATTTAAATCAATACTTTTCTTTCTCAGCATTGCCGTTGCTTCATCCCATAAGTTTTGGTTTGTGCTTTTCTTTTAATTTGCCTGAAGATACTACCTAATGTCACTTGTGATTTCTTCTTTGTCCCATTGGTTGTTTAAAGGTGTGTTGTTTAATTTCCACATATTTGTGAATTTTCCAGTTGTCCCTCTGTTATTGGTTTCTAGCTTTATTCCATGTGGTTGGAGAACATAGATTGTATGATTTGAATATTTTTTAATTTATTGAGACTTGTTTTGTGGCCTAACATATAGTCCATCCTTGAGAATTGTCCATGTGCCTAGAGAGCAATGTATATTTTGCTGCTGTTGGGTGAAGTGTTCTATTTATGTCTGTTTGGTCTAGTTGGTTTATAGTATCGTTGAAGTCTTCTGTTTCCTTACTGATCTTTTGTCTAGATAATCTATCCATTGTTGAAAGTGATGTATTAAAGCCTCCTACTATCACAGTAGCATTGTCTATTTCTCTCTTCAAATTTGTCAATATTTGCTTCATATATTTTGGAGATCTGCCCTTAGGTTCATTTATATTTATAATTGCTATGTTTTTTTATGTTGAATTGACCCCTTTATCCAAAGAAGGAACTTCTTTGTCCTTCATAATTTTTTACTTAAAGTCTATTTTATCTGATAGTAATATATTTACCCTAGCTCTCTTTTGTTTACTATTTGCACAGTATATTGTTACCCATCCTTTTACTTTCAATTTGTTGTGTCTTCACAGTTAATCTGAGCCTCTTAGTAATAGCATATGGTTAGGTCATGCTGTTTTTTTTTTTAATCCATTCTGCCAGTCTCTGCCTTTTGACTGGAGAGTTTAATCCATTTAAACTTAAAGTAACTGCTGATAATGCAGGCCTTTCTTCTGCCATTTTACTATTTAGTCCTTATAAGTCTTATCACTTTTTTGACCCTCAATTCTTCTGCTAATGTCTAGTTTCATATTTGATTTTTTGTATTGTACCATTTTGAGTCCCTTCTCATTTCTTTCTGTATATATTTTCTATATATTTTCTTTGTGGTACCATGGGGCTTAATTTTAACATCCTTAATCTATAACAATCACATTTTATTTGTTACCAACTTACCTTCAATAGCATCCATATACACTCTTCTATACCTGTCTGTCCTCTCACATGTTTGTTGCACACATTGCAAATTATATCTTCATACATTTTATCCAAAATCATAGATTGATCATTATTTTTATGAATTTACATTTTAGAAACTGTTTGAAGTGAAAAGTGGCATTACCTACCCCCAAAACACAATACATTTACAATTAGCCTTATGGTTACCTTTACAGGAGTTCTTTATTTCTTTAAGCTATTTCAATCCACTGTCTAGTGTCCTTTTCTTTTAGTCTGAGCAACTCCCTTTCTCTTTGTTTTTGGGGAAAGTCTAGTGGTGATGTTCTCCTTTAGCTTTTGTATATCTGGGAGTATCTTCATTACTTATACATACAGTTTTGAAAGGCTGAATATTTGAAAATATTTGAAAATATTTGAAAAAGGCTGTATATTTGAAAGATACAAAATGTTTGGTTGACAATTGTTTTCTTTCAGCATTGTAAATATTTCTCACCTTTGCCTCCTTGCTCCCAAGGTTTTTGATGAGGAATTGGCATGTAATCTTATTGGGACTAACTTGTACATAACATGTTGCTTTTCTCTTTCAGCTTCCAGAACTCTCTCCTTGTTCTTGGCATTAAGTAGTTTGACTACTGTGTGCCTTGGCATGGTTCTCTTTGAGTTTATCCTGTTAGACATTTGTTGGCTTCTTGAATGTGCATATTCATATCTTTCATTAAATTTTGGAAATTTTCTGCATTTTTACTTTGAATATTCCTTTTGCTCCTTTCCCTCTTTCTTATCCCTCTGGAAGTCCCATAATGTGTATATTGGTAGCTGGATGGTGTCCCACAGCTTTCTTTGCCTCTGTTCACTGTTTTCATTCTTTTTTTGTTTTATTTTGTTCTGTTCCTCAGCCTGAATCATTACAATTGTCTTGCTTTTGAGTTCACTGATTCTTTCTTCCACCAGTTCTGATCTGCTGTTGAAACTCTGGGGAATTTTTCATTTCAGTTATTGTGATCTTAAACTCAGTATTTCTGTATTTTCCCTTTTAAAATTTTTGATCTCTTCATTTATTGCTCATTGATCCTTTCCTTGATATCCATTAATTCTTTTTTGTGTTTTTACTTATCTCCTTGAGCATATTGAAGATCATTTTCTAAAAAGTCTTGTGCATGTTGAGTCTGGTATTCTTCATTGATGGTTTCTTGATTTTTATCTTGTTCCTTTGGAATGTGCCATCATTTCTTATTTCTTTGTTTGCAACCTGTTGTTGCACTCTGTGCATTTAAATATTTTACAGTGTTAATATTAGGATTTAGTTCCTGAGCTTTCTGTTCTTTAAGTTTGTTTCCTGATAGAGATATGATTGATATTTCCTGCCAGGAGCTAACAAAAATAAACAGACAAACAAACACACATACACACACACAAACACCTTTCACCATGTTTGCAGATTGACTCTGCATTGGCTGGTGCTCTCCTTCAGTGTTTAGTCATCCTAACAAGAAGACCAGCCTGAGGCAAAAGTGAAGTGCAGGCTCTTCTCTGCCTTTTCTCAGCCTGTACCTTGTGCTGGGCTTGTGCTTGCTCATGTCCGTATGAATGCCCCTGTTTACAGGAATTCAAATGCCTCTCTACTCCCTGTGAGATAGATGTTTTCCCTCTTCCCTGGGCTCCACTTATGACTTAAGGCAGGCAGTCCTTTGCTCCAGGCCACTATGACTAAATTGTTTCTTACACTTTAACTGTCCTCAGGCTGCTTCTGTCTGCAAGGCAGGTTCTGGGAGGGTGAGCCTGAGTTGAGTTTTCTGGTTCAGCCTTTCAGGCTTCCACCTGATGGATTGGCACTGACATACAGGTACCCCACTGTGCACATGGGATTTACTCTGCTCCTTCTGGATCAGTGCCAGGGACTCACAATGAGGGCACAGGCTGGCTCTACCCTGCACCCACAGGGCATGGGGAGGGGAGAACAGGGCATCATGAGTTTCTACCCTGTTTTGAGGCTGTGTTTTCTTGATTCAGCATTCTCTGATTTACTGCAACACTTTAACTGCTTTCTGATGAAGATGGCTCTGCCAGTTTTTGTTCGTTTTCAAATATTCTATTGGTTAATGGCATTGTGGAGCATCTTAACCTAAAATCTTGTTCCTCTGATCTGTAGTCTTTTTAAAAATCTCTCCCCATTCCCTGGCTATATCTGTTTCTATCTTGCAATTGAAAACAGAGCCAATTAAAAAATATGGCCTGGATGATCATGCACTATCTTTAAGTGTACTAGTATAAGTTGCTTATATTCATTATTAAATGGATATTTATAACATGTTTTATAAAAAGAAAACAATTTAATCAATTAGACCAGTGAATCTAAGATTGCATTCGATTTCTAGCTTCTCTATGTAGGTAGGAATAGAATATTTTTGCTTGAATGTTACCAGTAAGCAAATCTACCATTAGAATGGAAAGGATTGGGGGGAGAAGAGGGACAGAAGTGGGGCGGGGGACAGAAAGGATTTTTGTTTTTATGACTGCATTTGAATAGTTCTCCAATCAGTACAGTAAGGCATGAACTCCCTTATCAACTCTGAAGACAAGTCTGTCTGGTTAGGACAAAGTGAGTTAGGTTGGAAGAAGTGTATTTAAATGTCCTAGAGAGTCAGGAAGTGTTTAACCAATTCTAACTGGCAGTTTTTCCCCACAGCTGAATAGCATTCAAAAAGATTACAAAATTTCCCCCCCTTTGAAATTGTCAAAGCATTCACAGGAATTCCTTTTAAATTCATCTCTATATCCAAACGCTTGTGGAAAGGACTTAAGGAAAACCATTATTAGTGGTTATGGAACTTTATTAAGCAAGATTTCAGGGTACTAAGTCACCATCAAAGTTGCCAACTGGTTAACTAAATAACCCTATAGATAAAACAAAGTAGAATATGTTAAGTATACTCTTTAAAAATAATTTGTCATACTGTAAAAGGATTTCTACATCCATAAAATCCATTTCAGAAGAAGCAGTTCTTAAAACTGTCTGAATGCCGCTGTGCTTTTTTAAAAAATAAGAAGTTTAATAGCTTTGTGTTAGACTACATGAGGAAACAAATGGATATTTAAAAATTGGTCAGTGGCCTCACTTGTACTACTTTTGGAAAATGTAGCATAAGAGTGTCTTGTAATTAATCCTAATGGAGCAAAATCCTTGGATTATTCATGTTGAGTGATGTGGAAGTGGATTGAAGTTATTTGTTCCGGCTTGCTAATGCTGCCATTATGCAAAATATCAGAAATGGATTGGCTTTTATAAAGGGGATTTATTAGGTCACAGATTTACAGTTCTGAAGCCATAAAAGTGTACAAACTAAGGCATCAACAAGAGGATACCTTCACTGAAGAATGGCCGACGGCTTCCGGAACACCTCTGTTAGCTGGGAAGACACGAGCTTGGCATCTGCTGGTCCTTTGCTCCTGGACTGCATTTCAAAATGGCTTTCTCCAAAATGTCTCTGGGCTTGGCTCTCTTAGCTTCTTCAGCTCCTTTGCATCTAAGCATCAGGGTCCTCTATTAGCTTCTCTGGAGCAAACTCTGGGCTGGCATCTCCAAACGTCTCCAAGCACTTCAAAGCATCAACAAGTGTCTATCCAGAAGTCTCTCTCAGCTGCCCTCTGCTCCTTCTGTCTGTGAGCTCTCTTATAGGACTCCAGTGATTTAATTAAGACCCACCCTGAATGGGCAGGGTCCACATCTCCATGGAAATAATTTAATCAAACATTCCACCCTAATCAATAGACTAATAAGTCTGCCTCCACAAGATTGCATTAAAGAATATGGCTTTTGGGGGGACACAATATATCCAAACTGGCACACTATCCATAAGTTCTCTCTGTTCATAGGCTATCTGCCTTGCCTTACTTACTCATATCCTAACTATGATCCTTTATAATTCTAAAATTCTAGGATTCTCTCTTTCTATAATTATTTTTATTTTTAAATATTTTCTTGTATCGTTATTCAATGATTTTTCTATTAAGATTGTTTCTTAGTAGATGTAGATTTTTCATGTGTTAACTCTTAAATATTTGCTGCTGCAATACTCATACATTTGTGTTATGAAGGTGACCTTATTGTACCTGATTAGCCTCGGTACACACCTCACAGCCTGGAGATGTGCGTCTCTCTGTGTTCTCTCCTGAGAGGACTTCCAGCGATGCATCGCTTACGAGGGTAGGAGTGTGGGCTTGGGAATAAGAAGATGTGGTAGATCTAGTAGAAGGTTGGAGTTAAGAGCATGGATTCTGGATTCAGACTGCCTGGGTTCCATCTAATTCATATCCCACCATTTATCTACCTGAGCTTGTATATGCTACTTAATCCATCTGTGCCTCAGTTTCCACAAATATAAATAGGAAGTTTGTAATAGTTACCTACTTTATAGGGTTGCTATGAGGATTAAATAAAACAACATATTTAAGGTACTTAGAGCAATATCTTGGCACACATAAAAATCAAATTGATTGCTGCTTACTGTTGCAATGACTCTTATGAAAAGGTTGAAATTATGTCTTTATCACGTACCAATACGATTTTGTGTAATGTCTTAAGCCCTCGGTTTGTTCATCTGTAAAAGGAGGAGTATAATACCTATCCCACAGGGTTGTCATGGGAACTAAAGGTGTTATTATGAAAAGGGCATAGCAGAACCTTAGAACTTGGATTATGGAGGGGCTCATTAAGTGAATATAGTGCACTCCTCTAAGTTCTGCAGTGGCTCCCTAACTAGGAAAGTGTGGCTTGATGTATTTCTTGGAGTTACTTAAGCGAATGGTTATTTGTCCTGACTGTTGAGATTTGAGTGTGAGATTGGATTTGAGCTTTACAAGGGCACTCTGATGGGGGACCTTTGAGAATCTAAGACAGGGTTCACCAGAATTGAGACTCAACCCGTTCTCCAAGCCAACCAAACCCAGTTTGGCATATAAATCAGAATATTAGTGAGAAAGAGGGCCAGTGAGTGACTTAAAATATGCCTGCTGAGAAAGATAAATCTCTTTCTCTCCCTTAGGAAACTCAATATGGGAAGTCAACATACCCTTCATCAGTTGTTCAACTGGTGATTGTCTAGAACAGTGGTCCTCAAAGTGTGCTCCGTGGACTCCTGGGAGTCCTTGAGATACTGTTAAGTGTCTGTGAAATGAAAATTATTTCATAATAATATTGACATGTTATTTGCCATTTTTATTCCCATTCACTCACGAGTGTGCACGAGAGTTTCCAGTCTCTACAGGACGTGTGATGATGTCATTGTTCTAATAGCCAATGGATGTGTGCGTGTATAGTTTGTGTTTTAAATTTTCCCAGTTTTAAGTTCTATTATGGCAAATATCAATGGATATAACCCATATAAACAAAAGCTCTTTGGGGCCCTTAGTAATTTTTAAAAGTGTAAAAGGGTCCTGAGACCAAAAAGTTTGAAAACTGCACACCCAGGAGAGTGGGGTCGTCTTATCTGAGCATTCTCCAGCTCCTAGCTGCAGGCGCTTGATGCTGGAATTGCCTACAGTACTCACCTGGTTTCCTGAATCAGTCTCCCCCTTTTCCAAACTCTTTTGCATATCACCCCAATTCTGCTGACACACTCTCTTCCTGTAAGTTACAGTACAGTTGATTAGAGGGTCATTTCTTTTGACCTCATCATTTTTCTGCCTTTCTGAGACTCTATGCTAGTCAGTTTGATTGGATTTCAGCCATGTTCTGTTACTCTGGGTTGGAATTTGGATACATCCTGTTTCTCAAATCATCACATTTACAAACCACCTCTCAGGGTGGGCCATTTGATACATATTTCTCAAGTTTAGTTCCAAGAGTACCCTGTTTCGGATCCAGTGTTTCAATTTTTAGGCCATTTTTATGGAGCCCCACCCCACTGCACTTACTGTGCCAAATACATAAATAGTAAAAGCAAAAATGTAATTTGTTAAAATTGTTCCAAGTTAAATTTGGGATTTTTTTCTTCCCTCTCCTGAACTGATGTAGTCGTCAAGTCTGGTAGATTTATTCAGACACAAGAACTGGCATCTGGAAAACAAAGCCCTGTTACTAGTCACTTGAACAGCTTCTGAAAAGCTGTCATAGTGTATAGTTTGAAGTCAGTTGAGATATATTAATATTCTATAAGGTAATCATGCAAATTAGCAGGGGCCCACAGGTCCTGGGTCAAATAGGATAAGGCACAAAAGAAATTTGATTTTGAACAAGTAAGCATTTAAATCTTAAAATTATTATCTACATCTATAAAAATAGTTTACTTTTGTTAGATGCCTTGTGGCCTCTAGATGGTATATTAGAAAGTGTGCTAAAAACAAAAAGTTTGCTGAAGTTCTAAATTTTAATAGGCATTATATTTGATTCTACAAAATTTAACACAATTGAATATGGTCATGTTTTATACTCAAATTAACTTGTTTTAGTCTTTTTTGAAAACTGGACTAGAAGTTTGAGGGATTTCTTGTCTTAGCTCTGATTATTAGCTGTGAGAATTTTGAGTTTTTAATTTATGAAGTGAAAATAGTAATCTCTTTTCCCTCATAAGATTGTTGTTGGTATCAAATTATTCATAAACAATGAAGTATTCTAAAAACTAAAGACCTTGCTAATGTCTCTCTTGGATGGCATAGGCTTAAGCCTGCGTTTAAATCCTGGTTTTACCACTTATGGGCATATCAGCTGTGTGATTTTGGATGTTCCTTAACCTCTCTGAGCCTCAGTTCCTTTATTGGTAAAATGGGAATAAAATCAACCCTGTAAAGACCCCAGCTCCCTCTTGAATTTCTTCCCAGTAGTTCTGGGGGTGCTTATGAGGGTCCCCAAGACAGCCCATGAAAGATCCCTTTTCTTTCTCTGGGGTTCCCTGTTTCCCTCCTCTGCTCCTCCATCTCGGTGTGGTGATGTCGCCCACGGCTGCAGACGCTGCTGATGTAATGAATTACCTCAGAACTTAGTGGCCGAAATTATAAACCTTTATTACTCCCCGGAATCTGTGGGTCAGGAGTCTAGAAGCGGCTTAGCTGGGTGGCCCAGCTCAGGATCTTCACAAAGTTGCAGTCGAGATGTCATCTGGGACCATGATCACCCCACGGGTTGACTGGGGCCTGCCGGCAGGACGCTCTAGTTCAGTGCCTGCTCGTGAGTTCCATTTTTAGGAATTTTGGAATTTTACAAGCCAGTTGTTAAACACAGCCATTATTGGAAGCTAAATTATGTGAACTTACAATTAATTATACTAAAAACCAAGGTAATAAATAGTGCAGACTCAGCACTTGCTAATTATTATACTACATTTTTCCTTTACTGATGCTCTTACAGAATTACTGTGTAATTCTGTGCTAATGCACATTTCCTCTGACATTATGTTGGTAGCTTGAGATTAGAGGGATGTATTTATCCTACAGGTTATCAGCAGCACTGCAAATCAGACCTTGATTTATTGTTTTGTTGATTGTTTTGACTTAAGAAAGTGATGGAGGAAATGTTAATAATGCAGATTATACTTCAAAGGGTGTCATATCTGTAGTTCTTACATTGTAAATAGCATGAAAACTAAAGAAATGTTCTTCCAGTATTTGAAACTACTGTCCAATACAGCAAAGAAATCTTTCACAATATTGACAAATGAAGTTACAACATAAACCTTCATTATTTTACTTCCTTTTTACTCACCAATGTAAATGAAAATATTAACCATCTTTCATGCCAGAACTACACTTGTTTGTCAATTGCAACCATAGGTTGGCTACAGCTACGAGAGTTCAGCAAAAATCAGTGAAAAGATTCTAGGAGAATCAATTGGCTGTATGGAATTTAAAATAAAGATGATGTTTTCTTTTATTATATTTGTAAATTGTGTCTTAAGCATTCTTTAATATGGTAAAATTATTAATATATGTGGATATGTGTATAAATATGTATTTTTGGAGAACCCGTTGCTAAACACTCATCAGTGCACTACTTACTGCTCCCACTTCTAGCCCTCAAGTGGTTTCCACGGGGCTGCTTGAGTGTCCTTTCAACACGAAAGCCGGTTTTTCCCAAGCAGAGCTTCAGGACAGTGGGCAAGTGGGAGCTGCAACACCTTTCTGTTGCAGCCTCGGAAGTCGCACGCTGTCATTTCTGCAATGTCTTAGTGGCTACATCAGTCAGTCCCATTCAGCAAGGAGGGGAACTGCCCAAGGACAGGATTCCTGGATGAGAATTAGAATGAGAATCAGAGAAGTGTGGACTGGATAGAAAAGTGTGAGTCTTGACATTAAAAAAAATCTCTCTCTAACCACCGTAGTTCCTGTGCCGGTTTGAATGTATTGTGTCCCCCAAATGCCATTATCTTTGTAGTCTTGTTGGGGCAGACGTCTGGTGCTGGTTGGATTTGCTGGGAATGTGCCCCACCCAGCTGTGGGTGATGATTCTGATGAGCTGTTCCCATGGAGGTGTAGCCCCGCCCATTCAGGGTGGGCCTTGATCAGTGGAGCCATATAAATGAGCTGACTCGGGGAGGGAACGGAGTGCAGCTGGGAGTGATGTTTTGAAGAGGAGCAAGCTTGCTAGAGAGGAACGTCCTGGGAGAAAGCCGTTTTGAGTCCGGAGCTTTGGAGCAGACGCCAGCTGCCTTCCTAGCTAGCAGAGGTTTTCCGGACGCCATTGGCCATCCTCCGGTGAAAGTACCCGATTGCTGATGTGTTACCTTGGATGCTTTGTGGCCTTAAGACTGTAACTGTGTAGCAAAATAAACCCCCGTTTTACAAAAGCCTATCCATCTCTGGTGTTTTGCATTCTGCAGCATTAGCAAACTAGAACAGTTCCCAAAGACAAAGAAAGCCAGACAATGCATTTGTTACCAGACAGTTCAGGTGCATCTTTTTGGAATTTTCTCGCCATGAATCTGACTTTGCTGTGAATAATTTTTTCATTCTGTTTCCTTAATGCTTTGTAGAGCCCCACACTCAGGCACTATAGAAACCTCTGAAATGGGGTCACCTACAGAAAATAGAAGGACAACAGCACATTTTAAAATAGTGGTAATGAGTCCATAGACTGTAGATTACAAACACAAATGCTACCAGTATTTTTAACACTTAAATAATAAACTAACTTATTAATGCAACTGAAAAGAGTTTTCAGTGGATTAATATGAGAGGAAATGAAATGTAGGAATAAAATTGACACTTACTGGGAGTGTGATTATCATTTGGCCTCAATATTTTAGGTTGTCTTTGAAACAGATAAGCCAGGGCTTTGCCAAACTCCTCCTGCTGTCCCTTTGGAAGCATGAAGTGAGGAGAACTGGGGCAGGGTAAGGGTGGAGCCACAGGGCCTTGGAGAAGTGCTGGGGGGAGGAGCTTGTGTGTGAGAATTTCAGGAAAAGAGGGAAAGAGCCACGGGTCCAAAGAAGAAGAGAACCTGAAGTGAAGCCAATGTGTAGAAGCTGAACCCCAGGCACGGGCATGTGGGAATGGTAAATGTGGGATGTTGGCCTAAGTGTTCATTTTGTTCACTCGTTCATTCTCAATACAATTTTTTGGATAGGTACACTGTCAGGAACTGTACAGCTTTGCAGAATCAATTCCACTCTTTGAGGTTTAGGGTTTTAGCTCCACCCTGGTCCATCTGTCAAGTCCAGTTGAACACATTCCCCATTCAAATAATCAATACCCTACATACAAAATACAATGCCCCGGAGCAATCCCCAAATCCCCATGTGTGTGCTTCTAACTGAAGGTCACAGTAGAGAGAGCTTTTTAAAGCCAGGCTTCAGGGAGTCTAGTGCATTTCATATCTCAAAGGCTACAGGATGTGTGAGGGCAAATAAAAAGAGGAGAGAACTGAAGACATGACCTGGGGGGTTACGTTAAACTCTCCGTAGCAGAAGCAGCGACACTCATCTTTGCTCTTGAGAGGTTAGAGCTGATTCTCAGCCGTGTCTCTGAAATGATTTTCACTGCTGACACGGTTGCAAGTTCTCTGTCAAAGGCAGATGGCTCCCTGGAATAAATTTTCTTTTCTACATCTCCGGCTCGCCGGCATCAGCTCACCCTGGAGGTGTGGACGAACAGGTGCTTCACAAAGGCAGCCTGTTTTTCTTCCGTGGCTGTTTTTGCAATATATGGTTTCATTAAGGATGATATCAAAAGGAAATTGGGAGGCAGAAGCAAAGTCATAATTTTGTATAGCTGTTAGACTAAAGCAGTCATTATTCTACTTAAATACTTTTCAAAAGCAAAAGGAAATATTCAAGCCTTGGGGTCCGTCCTCCCAGGCGGGTGGGCGTGCTGCAGTGGGGATGGGGGCGGCTTGAGCAGAAGCAGGTTCTCATGCCTCACCCCACGCTGTGTGGGATGGGGGGCTGCACCCCTTGGAAATGAGCGCTGCTAGAAAATGACAGCCCCAAAAGAAAAAGAGACGATTTAAAATGGGTTCTGGCTAATATTCTTTGGGTTTGTGCTTTAGTATTGCTATCCTGTTGAAATGCACTGAAAGGTTCCCTACCTTGAGTGTAAATTTTGCTACGAAACTGATTTTCCATTAATTGACAACGCAATCACAGGCAGCAAACTGAAATGGGGTGTCTTGGATGGGCAAAGCACAGCTTGTAACTGTTCTCCAATCCTGATTCTCTAACCACCTACACTCTATAACCATCCTTTTATTTAATCATACTTTTAATTTTCAGAAAGGGGCTTAATTTGAACTCAAGCAGCTGACACAGTTTCATTATTTTAGATAAAGCTTGCTTTATGCCCTCTTGTTTTTAATTGCCTTGGAGAGCATTATGCAATTAGTGTATTAAAAAAACAATGTCAGTCTGTATTTATATAAGAAAAAGTGATTATCTCTAAACTTGAAAGGATTGAGCTATTAATTCAGAGTCATTGCTTGCGTTTAATTATATTTTTTATTAAGGAGTTAAACAAGCTATGAAGGTTTCTATAAAAATCCAACATTAATTATTTAAGTTCAGAGGAAGCCTTGACCCATCTGAGAATTTGTCTCAAATGTCTGCCTGTAGTGATTATAGTAAAAAAGAAGGAACAGAAACCCAACATTTGGGCAGGTAGGGCTTGGAGGACATCGAGGTTGCTTAATTTTGCTCCTTTTCTCAAATAGACATGTACTTTAGGCCAAAACAAATGTCTGAGAATTTTTTCTGTATTGGTTTTCGACTATTGTTATTCTCCAGCTATTTCAACTAATTATCGCTGTCTCCCCAAAGGCTGATGAAACAAGGAATCTGAGCAGAATTAGGCTAATTTTACTGCATGGCTTATTAGGCATCCACATGCATGTGTTACTGTGCTAAGTACTGTATCAAGCAAGTTAAATAGCTATTATCCCTGCCTTGCACAAGGTCGCTCCCGAAAACTCGCCATGACGGCCTGCGTAAGCACAGGAGAGGGTGAGCCTCTGCATGGTGAAATGTTTACATTATTCCCCCCCTTTGTGAGGAAGCGTGAGTGGTGTGCCGAGGTTTGGAAGGGGGAGGGATTGCAAGGGTTGTCATTTCGCTTGCAGCATGACTGCCTTAGTTTACCAGGCTGCTGTGACAAACGCCACCCTGTGGGTTGGCCGATGTGATGGGAATTTATTGGCTCCTGGTTGCGGAGGCTGGAAGGCTGGCTTCTTCCTGGGGCGGTTGCATGCTGCATGGCCAGCAATCCTTGGGTTCCTTGGATTTCCCATCACTTGCGACGTCTCTCCTTTCTCTTCAGGATTCTGCTGCCTTCCAGCTTCAGCTCCTCTGTGACTTTCTCTCTGGAAGGCCCCTGGTGATAGGATCAAGAGCCACCCTGATTCATTTGGCCACACCTTAACCAAAAATAACATCTTCCAGAGGTCCTCTTCAGTTGGATTCACACCTGCAGGAATGGGATTAAGGTGAAGAACATGCTTTTTTTCTGGGGTGCCCTATTCAACCCCCCACAACGACTCCCCACATGCTTGAAGCCTGTTGTTTCTGGGGTTCCTCATGAATGTTGAGCTTTGTTTCAGTTGGCACATCTTCTCTGTTCTCTCTGTATCTGGAGGCTTTTCTGTCTGTTGAAGAATGATGAAAATACTAGTTGGAGAGCATAACTTTGCTCTTTTGCTTGTGCTTGGCACCCTGTTGTTGCCTGGTGTGGGGCGAGTCATCTAAAATGCTTGCTCCTCAGATCACACAGTTTAGAGTATGGAACAATGGATAAAAGGTCTGTGTTTTCTTTAATCCCTTTCTGAAATGTCTGCTTGGTAAATGTAATTGTCTTCATAGCCAAAGTAATAATTATTAGGGATATGAAACTTCCTGAACTGAGAAAGCTTAATGTATACCTAAGTAAAACTTGCAAAAAAAAAAAAAAAAAAAAAAAAAAAAAAGACCTAGTAGACTAGAGGGTCCTTCCCTCAGAACTCATCTAACAGGTTTGGGGGACACAGGCATCACTCGATTGTCAAATTTCCCTGGTGATCCTACTGTGCAGCGAGGTCGAGAACCACCCAGTAGGAGAACAAATAGGCCAGACTTTCAGTGTATCAGGCTTTAAATGCATTTCTTATTACATGGATGAGTAGGAGAAAGCTGAGACAAATTTGCCAAACTAAATAAAAAGAATAGCAACAACAAATACCATACGACAAACCCAACTCGCTACTAAGCTGATCCACTGATATATAGGTTATTCGACTTTATTGCACTAAAATATTACAGCAAAATTAACGGAACTCAAAATAAAAATTGAATAGTGCTCCTGTAATTCTATGACCTGAAGAAATCAAACTGCTTCTCTTTTAGTCCTGGTTCCATTACATAGTTGCCATCAAGACACAACTACACTTTTGCTTTCTCTTTGCTGATTAAATCAAGAGATAAGCATTTTCTTTTTTCTATCAGTGTGTTTATTACATTTTATTGTAATTGTTTTTTAACTTATACGTATTCTCCAAGCGACATCTCAGAGTTCCATGAGACTAAGAATAACATTTTCTTGCTTCTTTTGTATTCCACCTCCTTCCACAGTCCTGGAACATAGCGGATAATATTTGTTTCATGAACTAATGTTTCTACATGTTTTTTTGTATTAAACGAATTAAGGCAAGTAAAGTCAGAACAGGGCTTAGTACATAGAAAGCATACAATAAATAATTAGCTTGTATTCTTATTAATAAATTACAATGGCTGTATAATTTTGTAGAGAGTGAATATTATTTCCTAAACATTTGTTTTTATTTATTTGGACTCTTTCCAGTTTTTTAGGTTCCTAAAATAGATTAAAGGAATGTTTTCACACCCATAGCTTACTTTTTCTTTTTGATTAGTTTCTAGGATAAGTTTTCAGAAGGGAATTACTAGATCAATGAATATGATCTTTTTATAATTTTTGAAAATGGTTGTCATGCTACTTAAAAAATCTTATGGATAATTTCAAACATACACAAAGTAAATGGAATAGTTTCATGAACCCCATGTCCTTATCATCCACCTCAACAGCTAAAAACATTCCACCAGTTGTGTTTCATTTTTGCCTGCGCCATGCCTGCTGAGTGTGTTTGTGCTCATTCCACTCACCTGCTGGTGGACATCATGACGGTTTCCAATTTGGCTATTATGAGTCAAAGCTACCATAATAATTCATGCACAGACTTTCTCTTATTTTTACACCTAGATGTGGAATTTTGGGTTGTATGGTTAAGTGTATGCTTAAGTTAAAAAACTGCAAAGTCTTTTTCCAAAATGGTTGTATCATTTTCTCTTCCCTGCTGCAGTGTGTGACAGATCCAGCTGCCCCAGAACGCCACTCCCACTGGGGATTTGTCAGACATTTAAAGTGTTATCCAGTTTAGTGGGCATAATTTGCATTTCTCTGATAACAGTTGTGTGGAATATCTTTTCATGTTCCTGTTGGCCATTCATATATCTTCGTTTGTGAAGTATGCTAAAATCTTCTGTCCATCATATTATTGAGTTGTTTACTTTCATACCATGAAGTTTGTTATATGTTCTGGATACAAGCCTTCTGTAGGAAAGATGCATTGTGAACATTTTCTCCTACTCTGTGTCCTCCTTTTCATTTTCTTTACAGTGTTTTTGGAAGAGCAGAAGTTTTTAATGTTGATGAAATCCAATTTGTCACTTTTTTAATGGTTCACAATTTTTGTGTCCTTTCTAAGAAATCTTTGCCTACCGTACAATTCTCCTATATTTTTTTCTAGATGTTTTATAGTTTTAGGATTTACAATTAAGACTATGGTTCATTTAGAGTTAATTTTTGTGTGGGATGTAAGTAAGGGTGCAGATTCATTCTTTTTCATATATATATCTGGTTTTTCAATTACTAATTGTAGAAAGATTATTTATTCCCTTTGGCACCTGTTGACAAGCAAGTCACCATATACGAGTTTATACATATGCCTGTATAAACAGAATAATCTTATGAACCTCCATCAACCCATCACCCAGCTAAACAACTGTCATCAGCCATTCTTGTTTCATCAATACGTCATTCTTTCTCACCTACTGATTATAAATTTTTATAATTTCTTTAAGATAAAATTTCTGTACATTTCTTCTAAAAGTTTTATAGTTGTAACTTACATATTTAGGTCTACTGTTTAATCTGTCTCAAATTAGTTTTTGCATATGATATGAAATGGGCATCAAGGTTCATTATTTTCCCTAATGGAAATTCAGTTTTCCCAGCACATTGTTTGTAAGGATTTTGCTTTCTTTCTTGAATTGCTTTGATGCTGTTGAAAGTCAAGTGGTCATAAGTATGCGCATTTACTTCTGGTCCCGCTATTCTGTCCCATTGATCTATTTGCGCCACTGTATGTTTTAGTGCTAATTTTTATTGCCAACAGCAATGATTTTTTAAGTATGAGGCTGTTTCTTAGTAGCATTCCTTATAATGAGTTTGAGAGGGGGCTTCTTGTGTAAATGATTTATCGAAGATACGTTCTCAGGAGTAATTTGTAAGAAAGTAAGGGAAACAAGATGGGGCAGGGGAAGTAGCCGGGCAAAAATATGGTTTCAGAAAGAGTCTAGTTTCAGCCTGTACTTGAAGCTGAACTAGATATTTGTGTACTAGATATTTATGGTGTAATTAAGTCTCCACTTGGTGTGAGTCTGGACCTTGTAGCTGTCATCACGAATGGAACTTTCCTAGTGGACAACAGAAAGCACTTCAGATTGCATAAACCTGAATTCCTGAGTTCACCATGAATGAGGCCAAAAATATAGAGTTCTGCATTGCTTTGAATAAACAAGGCAGTGGTAACACTTCGCTGTTTTGCAGCAATATCTATTTATTGAGGAGACTGCCGTGTGCACAAGTGAGCACTCAGCTGCAGCACCTCTATATTTTTACCATTTCAGACTTGTTCAGATGTCAATTGTGGGGAAGTGCGTGGAAAACATTTCCTGGTATATTTACTATAAAAATCTGTTTACCTCTAAAACTGTTAATTTGGTAATGCGTATGAATTGCTTTAGAAATAGTAATATGTCATACAAATATTAATTGTTATTAATATTATTACCTAAAACCAATCCATTATAGTCTACTGGCATTGATTACAGTTGAAGATAAATCATACTTGTTCCATCTCAGAAATGAAACCATTTGACTTTAAGTTGCTAGGAATAAAATATTTGGTCAAAACATAATCCAGAATAAATCATACCTAAATTCACCCTTGAGATACATACATTTATTATATTAATGATATAATTAAATAGAGGAGCTTTTAAATAGGGTGAACCAAAATATGTTCTGCCACAGGATGGGTGAGAGATTGCCCAGACAAATGTTTGTTGAGGTATATGTGTTTGCTCAATAAGCAAAGGAGTGTAATAATATAAGAAACCAATTAAGAAGAATAATTTGTACATCTTTTCCTCTAAGTTTTATGGGATTCAGTGTATCTCCATGGCCATACACTTGGCACTGTTACCAAGAGGAAATCCCCTGTTAACGGCTGAGATTTCTGTTGCCACAGAGGTCAATGTCAGCAAATATAATTCTGCCCTCTTTTCTCCATTCTGTGACCAGAGCAGACATTACTAATCGATTACTGTTTTCCCAATTGACCTTGAGCTCAGACTCCCAACTGTCTCACAAGCTGCTTCAAGGACCCCCTACACCTGGACTAGATGTAGGAGCTGAGATGGAACCTTTTCACAACCCTTGTTTAAGATAGTTCTCTAAGGCAGTGTTTTCCAATGTTTGTTTTGTGGAATATTGGTCTTACAGGATATTAAAAGTTATTAGGCTAAAAAAGAATCCTGTGAACAAGTAAATTCGAGTGACATTAGGTTAAACTATGATAAAAGGACTTTGAGACTTCTCAGAACATTTCATAAACTACTGTGGCTTGTAACTCTCAGGAGAGGGCCATGGAATTTAATTAATCCTAGTCATGCCTCCTTTTATCCCTCATAAAGTATCTCGCTGTTCTATTGTTTAAAAAATAAATAGTTTGGGAAAACTTGTTGGAAGGTCTTTCTGTGTTGCTGTATGGAACCCAGCCTTGGGATCTGCAGAGGTTTGCTAGTGGCATCTTATGGGGCTTTGTGCCATTTCAACCTACCCCAGATGGGGCTCTGTTTCCCAGAATTCCCTTTCCTCTATGGCCCTGGGTTAGCACTGGGTACAGAGTTATTCAGCATAAAATTTGTTAGGTGGAAGTGAAAGAGAAGCTGTATTTTTTAACCTCAGAAGATTATTTTAGGGCAGAAATGAGGCAGCCCACACATGTTCACTCTGACCTACCAGCTGCCCTCGTGGGTATGCAACAGAGACTGGCCCGCAGCACCCTTGGCTCCTCGAGACCTCCGTCGGCTTCTCTGAGCTCTGTGCCCCGAGCATGGGCAGCTCCGGGGGCAACGGCACCAGCTTCTCCTCCAGGCCCCCTACAGCACCAAGGCTGGAGTTGGTGAGAGACATGGCCGTGTTTTCCTTGTGGATTTCAACACATCCTTGTAGCTCTCATCTGTACCCTGCTTTCCTCCTCGATCACTGGCCTGGCTGACCTATGGCAACTTCAGTCTCAGCCCTAGATGTGGAGGCCACAGCCTGCAGAGGTGGCCCACTGGTTCCCACAGTGGGATGGGGTCCAACTCCACAGTGATCTCTTATAGCCTGTATTACTTGGAGCTGTTCTGCTTCTCTGGAGGAAGCCTAAACTGATAGAGAAATAGGTATTGGAAGTGGCTCCAGAGGAACAGAACCTCAGGAACTGGGTCTCCAAAGTGGGTCCCTGATCTTAATAGATTCAAAGACAATGATGACTGTTTGCGTTGGTGAAGGGGCACTGCTGGTCCAGGGCATGCAGCACGAAGGAGTTCCTTGCAGTGTCACCTGTTTCCACTTCTAATCAAGTGCCCACAGAAAGAAGACAAGCCTTTGGGTGACCAAGTATTTGTGGCCATAGAATATTTCATTGTAAATAAACAGTGTTATAGGATTGGTTGGTTGCTTCTATGTTCATAGAGAATTTTGGGAAAGAAAATGAACTCATAGATTTAAATTCCTAATTAAAGATCCAGGCAAAACACTAGACTTCTTCTGTGAGTTCCCTAAAAGAAATTTCTTATTAGACCCAGAGTCTAATCTGGTGGCGGCTACCTTACAATTTGTCTATAGGTGGCGAGGCACGATGGCATGGCTAGTATGTGGGTGCATCTTTTTATATGGCATGCACTTCTCTTCCATGGGAAAAAAAGAGAGATAATTATTACTGATGCAGCTGGGGAGTGTCCATTTGCAGAATTACTCTGTAATTTTTAACCACTGCATTTGGCAGTAAGCTTTGAGACCATTTTCTCTGCAATAAACCTTGAAAATATTTGCATGTGTAAGTTACTTGCAGGGTAAACTCTGAGGCCAAGGGGAAAGGATATGCATCAATGGACTTCAGACAGTGTGACAAATAGCTCAGCCTGCTTTGTCGAGGATACAACCAATACTGGACAGCCAATGCACTGCAATTTTTTGCACGATGCAAAAATCTAAGTGACAGGCCAAGTGTGTTTAATAAATGGCTTTGGATGATAAAGATAAATCTCAGGCCCGTATTGAGGACAGTTTATAGTTTTAAGTGGTATAAAAAATGAGGAAGATAAGGATTAGTGTGGTATAATGGAAATGGGAAGGCAGGCGTTGGAGCCAGACTGGCCTCATTCTGGATCTTGTCTCCAACATTTATTAGCCGTGCAACCTTTGACAGGTTATTTACTTCCACCTTGCAGGGTGTTTTTGAAGATTAAATGAGGAAAAGTCTAAAAAGTGCATATGACAGGTGCCATAAACTGTTCTCTCCCCAAAGTCTGGCTCAGTTTTCTTCTGAGGTTGTTTTAGGGAATTACGGAAGAAAAGTACATGTTTAGTCCAATCAACTAAATCAATGCTTCTCGTCCTTTAACATGCATTTGCTTGGCCTGGGCAGTTTGTTAACATGTAGACTCTGATTCAGGAGTCTGGGGCAGGGTCTGAGGGTCTGCATTTCGGACATACCCCCGGAGGGTGCTGACTTGAGGTCCACAATCTGCACGTTAAGTAGCAAGAAGCCCAATCCTGTAACTGGGATTGTTGCTGAGTAGGAATGAAAATGGTCAAGGATCTGGTGCTGCAAGGATGGGCTGGCAGGTGGGTTCAGACCTCTGTACCAAGTAGTCTGCTTGGTTAGTGTGTAACGTCCTGTGGTTTGGGTGAAATAAGCACGTTGACTGAATGGACCAGAAATTCACCCAAAACGTAAACAGGCATTTATGTGTAAACACAATCTTAACTCTCTTTTTAAAAATTGAAATAAAGAGACTTAATTTTGTGACATTCTCTGTCACTTAAAGGCTATTTTACCTGGCTCACAATTGGACGTTTTTGTTTGTTTGTTTCTATAAAGAATCATGTGTTCAACTGTCACTTATAGGTAGAGTTCTTTAGTGCATATTTTGTTTTACCCTATGAAAGAGTTCGTGATGCAGTCAAAGCTATTAAAAAGTAAAAAGTCCCTATTTCTTACTGAGACTTTTTCAGTAATTTTGGATTGCAGTCTTTAAACAAAATTTTTCGGGGCCTGAGTAGCAGAACTTCATTAATACAGTCTAATTTCATGGTTCCTAATAGAACACAGGGCTTTAATTCAATTGTGGACATTTAACAGGTATTTTGAATAGCAAGCACAGTGAAAATTGTTAATATTCGGCCAGAAATGAGGCTTTGTTATTTATAATTTTGCAATCACCTAGTCATTAGGTTTTTTAAAAATCTGTCACACTGGAGGAGAAGATTTAATCCATGCAGTGTAGGAAGAAAAAGATTACTTGGAATTGGCTCTCAGAGGACAGAGACTTCTAAGAAGAAACCAGCATGCTTGCTGTGAAAAATCATCTCAGCATTGCTAGAGGCTCTATAACTACGAATGGATTGATGAGTTTATGAAGCTTCATGATTTTTATTTATAATCTTTAAGCTTGCCTCTTAAAACTAATTTCTGGCTATATTTTGTTTTTGAAGAAAAAAGTTAAAAGAAGAAAATCACATTTAGAAAGATGGCTAAGCTCCAATTTCCAAATTTATTCAGTAAAAGAAAAATATTAAATATTAAATCATCCAGTTCTGGGGCTGCAGCTGTCTAACAAAGCACACACATCTCCTTAGCAGTGTATGAATTGTAGCCACATGGCTTTCCTTTGTCTGCTTGACAACAAATATCAGGGGAAAGCAGAAACCCTCAGTTACTCAGTCTTTTTTCCCCTCTAAATGATAGAAAGGAAGTTTTTTGTAGGTAATGAATTTGGAAGGCTAAAGATTTTTTTCAGTTCTTTGGATGTCATAATATCAATTTAACTTTCAATTGCCTTAAAAATGGCAGCTTTAAATAAAGAAGTAATGTTAACTTAAAGCTTTTTGTCTGGCTTATTTCACTCAACATGGTGTCTTTAAGGTTCATCCATGTTGTGGATGTATCAGAACTTCATTCCTTTTTATGGCTGAATCATATTCCAGGGTATGCAAAGAGCACATGTTGTTCATCTGTTCTCCCATTGGTGGACACTTGGGTTCTTTCCACCTTTTGGCTATTGTGAAAAATGCTGCTGTGGACATCAGGGCACTGATACCTGTTCTAGTTCCTGTTTTCAATTCTCTGAGGTCTATACCTAGATGTGGATCTGCCAATTCTATGTTTAACTTGTTGAGGACAAATATTGAATGTTTCCACTTACAGGAAATAAATGCATAGAAACAGAAAGTAGATTTCCAGGGGTTGGGGAAGGGAATGGGGAGTTTTTGCTTAATGGGTACAAAGTTTCTATTTGGGCTCATGGAAGATTCTTGGTAATGGATGGTGGCGATGGTAGCACAACATTGTAAATGTAATCAATACCAATGAATTATGCACATAAAATGGTTAAAATGGGAAATTTTGTGTTATATATATGTTACTGCCAGTAAATCTTTTGGCAATGAAATGTGGGCTTCAAATAGACTGACATGAAAAAAGTGTTTTGCTTTTTCTAATTAAAAGGCTAAGGTTGACAAAAAGGGTGCTTTAATCCTCTTATTAGTAAAGGTTAACAGTTAGATGACTCCAGGTTTTGAAATCCTAATGCAACTTTTCAATCTACATACTATATTGTATTACAGCCAGGGAACATTCGGTTTGTGACCACAGCCCCTGGGTGGAAAGAGCAGTGGGATCTGTTATCTGGAAACCAGCTTCAGCTCCAGCTCAGCCAGTAACTGGTTATATGATCTTGGGCAAGTAACTACACCTGTCTGGCCCATAGCTTCCTCATGTATAAAGTCATAATGCTGAGATAATAAAAATCGTCATTATTGAGATCTTATGATGTGCTTAATTTCTAAGTGCATTATCTCATTTAATCCCAACACCACTTTATGAGGCATCTATGACTAGGATCCCTGTTTTGCAGATAATAGAGCTGAGGCACACTCATGTTAAGTAGCTTGCCCCAGACCACGTGGCTAGTAAGTAGAGAAGCTGGGGTGAAAACACCACTCCTGGACACCCAGCCTGCCTCTTGAGGTGACCTGGCTGATATTTGTGACTCTAATATGACGCGAGATCATATTTCCATTTCGTCTCCAGGCAAATGTCTGCTGAACTGTTGAGAATGATGGCTTTCTTCTTATTTTCCAAGATTTCTAGGGATAACGTTTTTCTAGATGTTTTAAGGAAATCTTTTTATGTAGTCACAGTGATGATAAAAATATTCTTGTTTATGCATACTCCTTTTACACAATTCAAGCTTGTCTCTTCAATCTGCCTATTTATAATTGTGATAATGTGTGACACATGTAAAAATAGGCTATCTTCGAGCCCTGTCTTTCCTTGGATAAATATTCTCAACAATTTCTTCTCATGCCCTCATAAATCCTGCCTTTTTCCAAAGCTTTGTTGCTGCTCACCCCTTTTTCCCCCTATGTCCCCCTCATTCTTCTCAATCTATTTGGCCAATTATTCTGTAATAAGAGAAATGAAACCAAGAGCCCTGGCCTGCTCAGCGGTGCCTCAGCCTCCCACACACACCCAGAGGCTAGAATGTCCTTTCTGGATAATAAATCTCAAGCTCTTGCTGTCAGACAACACCCCCCAAGATTCCCCTCCCCACCAGCTGGGAGCCCGGTCTGATTTTGGGGGGGGGTGCCAAATTCAAATAAACACTCCCCACCATACGCCCGATACCCCTGCAACATGATAAAAGCACAGCCCCTGGGCCCCCAGGCTCTTCTTTGGCTCCTTCCTGTGCCTGACCTGTCCCCGGATGGCCTTGAGAAGGTGCTGGGGCTCTGTCTCTAGAACCTTCAGGTATAACAAAATCTCTTTCAAGCACCTCCGTGTCTTTCCTCCTTCCTGCACCTGACTGTCCCTGGTAAGATCCTCAGAAACACGTTTGTCTATTCAACACATGTTTAGGTGCTGCTGTGTGTCAGGCACAGTCTTAGAGGTGCTGAATATCAAAATGAGCAATTCTCAAGAAATGTGTAGGTCGGTGACCAAGACAGACAGGCAACAATCATTATACTATCGAATACTATCAAGTGTGGTGCCTGAGAGGTGCTGTACAAGTATCACTCCAGAAGCGCTTCAGCCTCTGGAGAGTGATGGTTGAGGTCTGATGGAGAGAAGGAAGTCACCTGTGGACAGGTAAAGCCAGGGCCGGAGGGTTGACTCGAGGGTGGGGCTGGCTCTGCCGTAGGAACCCAAACCACAGTTTCATTGCAACAGACTTGACTCAGCCCAGATTAGTCCAGGAGAATCTGATCTGTGGGTGGCGAGCTGAGCAGGAGTGTCTGAGCTGAGCTATACTCATAGCTGCGTTGGTGGCAATGTGGTGCTTCCAGCTGTCAGTCTGGCTGCAGAGGGGCAGGACTTCTGCCAGAAGCTGGGGGTTTGCAGAGCAGGGGTGGCCTCCTGAGAAGGGGCGTGAAGTCAGGGCCCAAGCATGGGCTCCAGGTTGGGCAGGGGTCCAGCGAAAGGATGCGAACTGGAGTATATTCACAAAACAAGCCCCGACCTGGCAGGGGGACCAAGCAACATTTTACGTTAGGGGTTGGTGGAAAATCTCCAGAATCATGGCAGTACCTAGAAATATCAGATCCCACATTAGGCTTCCAGGACCGAATCACAACCCTTGTCCCTGATGGGGTTCTTTCACTGTCAGACCTGGTGGGCTTGTCCCAGGAGCTCGCTGAGAACCTTCAGTGTCTGTAGCTGATGGGGGCTGCCCAGGCTGGGTTTACTAGCAGAAGAGTCAGTGTGTGCATCGGTCAGCTCCTGCAGAGTTGACTGACCTCCTTAATCCTGACTCAGAGGTTTAACTGAAGACTATTTAATGAAGGGCCTTCTTAAAGGGGTTCCCTTAACCCTACCTGTATGGAAGGTGAAGCACCCAGGTGCTGGCAAGAGCAGAAAGTCATTCCTTCCCCCAGCACTGAAGGGGATGTAGAGGGTGTAATAGTAACCCCTGAAATTCATGTCCACCTGGAACCTCTGATGTAACCTTATTTGGAAGTAGAGTCTTTGTGGCTATGACTAGTTGGGGATCTCAAGATGGAATCTTGATGAATTAGGGTGGACCCCAGATCCAGGGACTGATGTCCTGGACAGAAGATGGCCCAGCGGGGATGGGGGCTGTGATCGGAGTGCTGCTGCCACATGCCACGGAAACTGGAAGTTGGGTCTCGAGAGTCACTGCAGGAAACAACTCCCTGCCAACACCTTGATTTCAGACTTCTGGCCTCCAGAGCTGTGAGAAAATGATTTCTGTTGTTTTCAGCTGCCAGTTTGTGGTAATTCGCCTGGCAGCCCTGGGAAATGAAGACAGGCAGACAGGCGGACAGCGCTGTGGGGCCCTGGTGAGAGCTGCAGCTAAGGGAAGGCCCCCACAGGATGTGTGGTCACTGGAAGAGGAGTGAGAGCCCCAGCCCTGCTCCATCTCTACTGGGGCTTTCAACTGGCCGACCCAAGAGGAAGCCTTGGGAAAGTGGTTGATAGAATTCAGCCTTCCCGGACCAAGCAGGGCAGAAAAGAATGCATTCTCAGTCTGCAAAGGAAGCCAGAATAACCAGCCCGGTGTAACTGAATGTGGCACATGACAGGTTTGCTCTTCACCTATTCCAGTGTGGCTTCATCTTCCCCACTCCGGCGAATCGGCTCTTGTCTGGGTCACCAATGGCCCCATGTTGCTGAATCCAAAGAACACATCTCTGCCTTGATCTTAAACTCCCAGAAGCTTCTGGCACAGTTGCCATCCTTCTTGAAACAGCCTCCTCTCTTGGCTTTTGAGACAACATGCTTTTGTGGTTCCTCATTAACATCTGATTGTGCAAAGCCTTCAGACAGAGGTGGATACAGGGTTTGTGGGGCCTGAGGCACATGCAGGCTTATTCAGGGTGTTCTTTTAGTAAAAATATATAAAATCATCAACGGAAATTAAGTATGAAAGTAAATATTTATTCAGAAATAGGATGTGGCACAACCTTCCCTCAGCAGAGGCCCTAGAAGGGCATGGCTTGGAAGAGGGACCCACTCGAAAATCCCAGGGACCCTACGCCAATACCAAGGACTTGTGGGTCAGCAGCAGAGACAATCTGTGGTGAGACTAAAATGAAGGTTTAGTCTCTTGCAACAGCCTTAAATCTCCAGGAACACCTGGGAGGTTTGATTATTAAAGCTGCCCTGCCTCCCTAACTGCTCAGACACACGCCCCACATTCAAGGCGGACAGCACCAACAACACACCCAAACTTGGTGCACCAATTGGACCCCACAAGAATCAGACCCCCACATGCCACAAAGACAAAGTTGGGGAGAACTGACTTGAGGGGAATAGGTGACTCACAGACACCATCTGCTGGTTAGTTAGAGAAAGTGTATGCCACCAAGCTGTAGATCTGACAAATTAGAGATTAGCCTTTGAATAATTCTACATATCCTAAAAGAACCCTATCAAGTAAAGCAAATGCCAAGAGGCCAAAAACAACAGAAAAATTTAAAGCATATGATAAAACCAGACAATATTGATAATCCAAACCCAAACACCCAAATCAAAAGATCAGAGGAGACACGGTACTTGGAGCAATTAATCAAAGAACTAAAGACAAACAATGAGAACATGGCACAGGATATAAAGGACATGAAGAAGAGCATGGCACAGGATATAAAGGACATCAAGAAGACCCTAGAAGAGCATAAAGAAGAAATTGCAAGAGTAGATAAAAAAATAGATGATCTTATGGAAATAAAAGAAACTGTTGACCAAATTAAAAAGATTCTGCATACTCATAGTACAAGACTAGAGGAAGCTGAACAACAAATCAGTGACCTTGAGGACCACAGGACAGAAAATGAAAGAACAAAAGAAAGAATGGGGAAAAAAATTGAAAAAATCAAAGTGGACCTCAGGGATATGATAGATAAAATAAAATGTCCAAGTATAAGACTCATTGGTGTCCCAGAAGGGGAAGAGAAGGATAAAGGTCTAGAAAGAGTATTCAAAGAAATTGTTGGGGAAAACTTCCCAAACCTTCTACACAATATAAATACATAAAGCATAAATGCCCAGTGAACTCCAAATAGATTAAATCCAAATAAACACACTCCGAGAGATATTCTGATCAGACTGTCAAATATTGAAGAGAAGGAGCAAGTTCTGAAAGCAGCAAGAAAAAAGCAACTCACCACATGCAAAGGAAACAATGTAAGACTAAGTAGTGACTACTCAGTGGCCACCATGGAGGAAAGAAGGCAGTGGCATGACATATTTAAAATTCTGAGAGAGAAAAATTTCCAACCAAGAATACTTTATCCAGCAAAGCTCTCCTTCAAATTTGAGGGAGAGCTTAAATTTTTCATAGACAAACAAATGCTGAGAAATTTTGCTAATAAAAGTCCTGCCGTACTTCAGATACTAAAGGGATCCCTACTGACAGAGAAACAAAGAAAGGAGAGAGAGATATGGAGAAAGGTTCAGTACTAAAGAGATTCAATATTGGTTTATTAAAGGACAATAAGGGAGAGAGGGAAAAAAATATATCTGATAAACATAAACCAAAGGATAGGATGGCTGATTCAAGAAATGCCTTCATAGTAATAACGTTGAATGTAAATGGATTAAACTCCCCAATTAGAAGATATAGATTGGCAGAATGGTTAAAAAAATATGAACCATCAATATGTTGCATACAAGAGACTCATCATAGACACAGGGACACAAAGAAATTGAAAGTGAAAGGATGGAAAACATATTTCATGCAAGCTACAGCCAAAAGAAAGCAGGAGTAGCAATATTAATCTCAGATAAAATAGACTTTAAATGCAAGAATGTAGCCATTACATATTAATAAAAGGGGCAATTCAATAAGAAGAAATAACAATCATAAATGTTTATGCACCCAGTCATGGTGCCATAAAATACATGAAACAAACACTGGCAAAATTAAAGGAAGCAATGGATGGTTCCACTATAATTATGGGAGACTTCAACATATCACTCTCTCCTATAGATAGATCAACCAGACAGAAGACCAATAAAGGAATTGAAAACCTAAGCAATCTGATAAATGAATTGGATTTAACAGACATATATAGAAGATTACATCCCAAATTACCAGGATACACATTCTTCCCTAGTGATCACGGATCTTTCTCCAGAATAGACCGTAGGCTGGGACATAAAACAAGCCTCAACAAATTTAAAAAAAATTGAAATTATTCAAAGCACATTCTCTGACCACAATGGAATACAAATAGAAGTCAATAACTATCAGAGACTTAGAAAATTCACAAACACCTCGAGGTTAAAAATGAGGGGGAGATGAAAACATTCCCGGATAATCAAAAGCTGAGGGACTTCATCACCAGTAGATCAGTCCTATAAGAAATGCTAAAGGGAATTGTGCAGGCTGAAAGGAAGGGACACTAGACAATTGACTGAAACCACATGAAGAAATAAAGATTGCCAGTAAAGATCACCTGGTAAATATACATACCAATGCTACTGTATTTTTGATTTGTAACTCCACTATTTACTTCCTACAGGATCTAAAATACATAAAGTGTCATGATAAATCAGTGGTTTTGGACTCAATGTAAAATATGTAATTTTTGACAAGAACTACATAAAGGTGGGGGAATGGAGGAGTAAAGGAACATAGTTTATGTGTCCTATTGAAGTTAAGTTGGTATCAAAGAAACAAGATTGTTATAGATTTAGGATGTTAAATTTAAGCCCTACAGTAAACACAAAGAAAATATCAGAGAATTTGATCATAGAGATGAAAAGTAGAGTATGGGTTTGAGAAGCGGGGGAAGGGGCAATGAGTGTAGGGTTTCTGTTTGGGGTGAAGGGAAATTTCTAGTAATGGATGGTGGGACGTTGATGACATTGCAACATTGTGAATGTGATTAATCTCACTAAATGGAATGCTTGGGAGGGGTTGGAATGGGAAGATTTATGCTGTATATATGTTTCCACAATTGAAAAAAAAGACAGTCTAAATAGGTAATGACAGTTGAATGCCATAGATGATCCTGGATGTGATCTAAGAATAGAGGAGAAAAGGCTCAAAAGGACACATTTGGGACATAAAAAAATGAAATACAGAATGTAAGCTTTATATCAATGTTAAATTTCTTGAATTTCTTAACTACACTTAATGTGATTACATAAATGAATATTCTTGTTCATAGGAAATGTATATGTGAATTATATTATTTGTTCAAGGATGTGTGCAACTTGTTCTCAGATGTTCAGAAGACAGAGCAATAGATGAAGGATGATAGACAGGGAGGGAAAGACAGAAATGGTAAAGTGACAAAATATTAAAGTTGGTAGATCTGGGTAGCAGTGGAGGAGGGTTGGGGTAGGCTGGAGTTCTGTGTATGGGGTTTGTGTTATTTTTGCAACTGTCCTGTAAGTTTGAATTTATTTCAAAATAAAAAGTAAAAAATAAAAAAAAATTATTCAGAAATAGAAAATAAATTACAACAGATTTTGAAAATTTACAAATACTGCAATCATGAAATAAAAAAATGACATATTGTGTTTTAATTAACTGTCTGACATGGTTCTGTAATTTTTTTTACTGAGGTGAAATTCACATAACGTAAAATTAACCCTATTAAAGTAAACAATTCAGTGGCATTTAGTACGTTTACAGTGTTGTGCAACCACTGTCTCTATCTAGCTTGAAACATTTTCATCACTCCAAAAGGAATCCCTAAATGCAGTAAATACTTGTTCCCCATTCCTTCCTTCCCCCAGGCCCAGAACCAGGAATCTGCATTCTGTCTGCATGGATTTGCCTATTCCAGAAATTTCCTATCAGTGGAAATCCTACAATATGTGACCTTTTCTGTCTGACTTCTCTTGCTTAGCATAATGCGTTTGAGGTTCAACCACACTGCAGCTTGGATCAGTACTGCATTTGCATTTCTGTTTATGTCGGAATAATATTTCATTGTGTGTATAAATCTCCTGTTTATCCATTCATCTGTTCATGACACTTGGGTTTCTTCTACCTTTTGGTTTTTGTGAGTAATGCTGCTGTGAACTTGGGTATGCAAGTATCTGTTTGAATCCCTACTTTCAATTCTTTTAGGCTTATCCTTAGAAGTGAAATTTCTTAACATTTGTTCTTGTGTTGGGGGATGTGGCTTTGGCACATGTCTGTTTATCGGAGTCATTCCACTCATCCGCCATAGTGAGCTCCCCGCCTTTCCACCTTCCTGGGAACATACAGACCAACCTTCAGGTGCAGGAGATGGAAATGCGTGAAGCAGCCTTCTACTCAGGTGGGAGGACATAAGTAGACACCATGATCACAATTTGTTTGTCCATTCACCTATTAATGGAGAGTGCTGCTAGGATCTGTATGTACATGTATTTGTTTGAATATCTGTTTTCAGTTCTTTTGGGTATGTATGTACCTAAGAGTGGCATTGTTGGGTCATACAGTAATTCCATGTTTAACTTTTTGAGGAACTGCAGGACTCTTTTCCACAATAGCTGAACTATTTTACATTCCCACCAATAAAACAGGACAGTTCCAACTTTTCCACATCCTAGCCAAACTTGCTGTTTTCTGTTTTGGTCATTAAAGCTATCCTAGTGGGTGTGAAGTGGTTTGGGTTTGCATTTCCTAATGACAAACGATGTTGAGCATCTTTTCACGTTCTTGTTGTCCATTTGTATATCCTCCTTGGTGAAACGTCTGTTCAAGTCTTTTGCCTATTTAAAAAAATGCATTATTTGTCTTTTTGTTGTTGAGTTGTAGGAGTTTTTTAGGTATTCTGGATACCAGAACCTTGTCAGAAAAATGATTTGCAAGTATTTTCTGTCATTCTCTAGGTTATCTTTCAACTTTCTTTGTCCTTTCATATGCAAAAGTCTTTAATTTTGTTGAAGTCCAATTTATCTATTTTTTCTTTTTTTCCTTGTGTTTTGAGTGCTTTTGGATCTCAAAATTGAAGACCAAATTCAAGGTTATGAAGATTTATCCCTCCATAAGATTTTATCCTTTTAGCTCTTGTATTTAGGTCATTGATCCATTTTGAGTTAATTTTTTTAATGTGGTGTGAGGCTGGGGTCCAACTTCATTCTTTTGCATGCAAATATCTGGTTGTCCCTGCACTACTTGTTGAAGGGGGTGGGAGCAGTACAAGCATGCGTACACATGTCAAAATTTGAACAACACAACTGCTTTTATGTATTGATCTTACGTATTGCTGAAGTGATGTTTCAGTTCTATTAGTTTTTTTTGTGTGTGTATAGACACTTTGGGATTTTCTTTTTACATCGTCTGTAAAGAGAGATAGTTTCACTTCTTCCTCTCCAGTTAGGATGTATTTTATTTCTTTATCTTGCCTAATGGCTCTGGCTGTAACTTCAGTACAATGCTGAATGGCAGTGGTGAAAGAGGGTGTCCTTGCCTTGTTTCTGATCTTTGGGAGACAGCTTTCCAGATTTCACCACTGAGGGTGGTGTTAGCTGTTTGCTCTTCATAAATGCCCTTTATCATGTTGAGTAAGTATAATAGTATAATACTTTGTCCCCTACATTTTTGGCTACATATTTTTGGTCACCTCTTTATATTATATAATTTTGTAATGTTTTCTATAGAAAGAATAGGAAAATAATTCAATATATTTTCTAGTCTGGTTGAATAAAAATTTGTTTTATATTATGTTTAGTTTAGTAATTTTTATTTCAGTTTTCCAAGTCATTATTGGTAATGGCTTATGAATTTTTAGGATGATCAACTTGGGCAACCTCTATCAAGTTTCTTTATGTTTAAGTGGTAAGATTTTAGAACATGCAAGTTTTCTTGTTCAGTAGTTAATCTTAATATTCTTGAAATGACAACACTCATTAAACTAACCATTTGTCATTGGTGTCCTCATTGGAGTGGGGTAGTATGAAACTTATATTATTTTTGTCAAGGTTAGTAGTTTCTTTCAAGTCAGCAAAAGATTTAATTTCTTTCCAGCGTGCTCTTAAGAGTTACTCCTCTTCATTGACTGGATTATCAATCAAGCAAAAGAAGCCAGTTCTTTTCTTCTGTTCTAAACTTATCTTTTCCTCTTAATGAGTAGCTTTTGATGTGATATAAAATTGTTTTTGTTACCATTTGCTTCTTGATGTCAGAATAATTTCTATTGATTTCACCTCTCATATCTATTGATTTCATCTCATTTCTATTGGTTTTGTTTAGTATTCCATCATTTTTAATCTGAATTTTTCCTTAAATTCTTTAATAAGTAAATTTAAAGATGACAAAGGAGCTCTTAATGTAAGTCCAATTCAATTTGTAATTTCTCACTTGGTTTACTAAATGTTATAGAAGGTTTCCAAAATTGCAGTTAAAATTTATGTTGGAAATTTTAACTTTTTATATAAACATTTTGCTTTCATTATGTTCCAAGTTTTTCTTCCAAGTCCTCAAAAATATATTTTAGAGTTCTCAAAATGTCACTATGCCTGTGTCATAAGGCTTGAACAACTTTATAATGGTGAGACCATCTTGTTACACTTAGATTCTCAAAAAAAAAAGCTCATGTTTTATGTAATGGACCCCAAAAGAGAACATAACTGTTGCAGCATTTTGAAGGTATTGATGGCTTCAGGTACTGTGCTATCAGTGTTTTCTCCAAAGTGACATTATCTCCAGTGTAACTAAGGAAATAAGCTCTGCAGGGTCCCTATTCTGCCTACTTACTGAAGTTTTTAAAGACTGCTTTCAGCCTTTGTCCTCAACTTTCATAGTAGCTGCATTGTCATATGACTGTCCATGAACAATGACAGGTTACAGTTGTTGAATATAGAAACATTTTATGTTTCAAATGTTTTCAGATGATGAAACAGTTAAAAATTGTCACAGAGTTTTCCCTCATGAAAGCAGGGCTCAACGTTGCCAACTGACCTGTGCTTGTCACATCCGATGTAGACTGTAAGTCAGAAGGCGTTGGGGTGTTCCTAGAAGCCATCCCCACACCGAGATGGCTAACCCTACAAGGAACTGTCTGCGAACCACATGGATATGGCTTTCGGAATCCACTAGATGCACCCACAGCTCTACCTCCCCATAGCCAGTTTCAGAAATGCCCCTGGTCACTGAACATCACTGGAATACGTAAATGGCCGGGCTGACCCTGGTTCCTGGACGTGCAGAGCAAGTGTGTCCTCTAGCCTTGGGGCCCAGTTCTCGAGCCACTTTCTCTTCCTCCACTGTAAATTTATCCACTGCCAAGGTTTTAAATTCCTTCTTTGTATCAACAAATTTCAAATTTACGGCTGTGGGCACAGCAGGTGTTGACAACTCCACTTGGATGGCTAATAGTCCGCTCAAGCTACTATTTCCGAAATGGAGACTTGGGTAGTTGTCTCCTCACACCGTCCTCTCCCCTGCTGTCCTCTCAATCTCAGTCTTCCCTTCTCAGTATGTGGCAGCACATCCACTTAGTCACTAAGGTCCCCAAAGTTGGAATTTTCCTCAATTCCTCCCTTCCCCACCTTTCCCCCTTCATCCGCAGGCCCTGTTGGTTCTGTCATCAGTGTCTCTCATTTGCTTCTTATTCTCTCTGTCTGTACTGTGTCCTCTTGGGCCAGACTGCCATCACATCTTACGTCGTGACCTTTTCCTCTTAACCTTCTCTGATCTTTTGTTCATGTAGAAGTTAAGTGGGTTATGTCCCTTCCCTGCTTAAACCCCTTCACTTGGCTTCCCTTTCCTCCGACAATAATGCCCCGACTATTTATTGGGTTATGAGGTCCTGCTCATTCATCCAACCTCATCTGCTTCTACTCCCCAATTTATTAATTAAGCAACACCACATTGGATTCTTCACGTTCTTTAAACACAACAGGTCCTTTCTGCTTTGGGATCTCAAATATGTTTTCCTCCTGGGGCTGGACCATTTCTTGCCAATTCTCTTCATTCCTATTTTTCAAATCTCAAGACCCAGGTCCCCTCCACAGGGAGGCCTACATTTAGCCCCCTCTCTAAAGTGGCTTCTCCAGGTCCCCTGTTTCCTCACTCTGCTCGTTTCCTACACAGTGCTCAAAGTGTTCTCTGATTATTTCTTATTTGTTGGCTGCTCCCCACAAGAACATAAGTACCACTGATCACCGGGTCCTCAAGGCCTAGCATCGTGCTCACACTTAGTAGGCACCTTATAAATCCTTCCTCTTCCTCCCATCCCGCTATGCTCTTGGGGACTCTGCCTTTTGCAGACGTCTCCACAGGCTGCAGTGCTGCTTCTAACCTCCATTCTTAGCAGCAGTCCTGAGTCTCCAGTATACACAAGTGGAACTCAGCCTTTCCCTAGACAAGTCTGTTCCATCTTTTCTGTAAATAACATCAACATTTTTCTCAGATGCTCTGAGTGTCCTTCTCAACTCTCCTCCTTCGGCTCACCAAACAAACTGGTTACAAGACTGCTGCTCTATCCGCCAGATGGCTTTCGGATCTGCCCGTTCCCTTCCTTCCCAGGGCTTCTGCCCAAATGCAGAACCTCGTGACCCAGGCCTCGGCTCAGGGCCTTCGAGCAGGTGGAATTGGATGTACTCCACCTCCAATATCTCCCTCGCTTAGTGCACTCTTCCAATTACTACCCAGATCATCTCCCCAAACACAGACCAGATTTCTTTCCCCTGCTCAGAAATCGTTGTTGCTCCTTCTTAAATTAAAAGTATGAACCAAACTCCTTATTAGCCCCTTTACGGCCCTCTGTAATCTGGTCCCAAACCATCTTTCCAGTCTTCTTGCTCATGACAACCCAGTGCAGTCTGTACTTGGCTGCACTGGACATACCTTAGGGTCCTCCGTTATTTGCTTTGGCTCCTGCTCTACTCTTGGGCTGGGTTATCTTCTCCAGTTTGTACCAGTTAGTCTTTCTCATTAAAGGGCTGACTCAAATGGCATCTTCCCCCCAAACCCACCCCCAGTTGACTTCAACCTGTTCTTTGTTATGTTACTGCTAAAGCTCTTATCACACTCTTGTGTTCTGTTTTTTTTGTTTGTTTGTTTTGTTTGTTTGTTTGTTTTTACCCCTTGTTTCTAAAAACGACAAGAGGACTATAAGCTCTTCAAGCACTCAATTCAGAAGTATGCCAAATAAACAGAGTCTCCCTCTTCTCTCCCTTTCCCCATTCCCATTTGTTCCCTGGAGAAAAACAGTGCCAAATGTTACTTCTGGGACTTTCTCCATGCACTGATAAGTGTATCATACTTTCAGGCACTTTTAGCACACCAAATGGATGATGATGGACATATGACTCCAGAACTTGCCTTTTGACTTGGGGAAATAGGTGTTGGACATCTTTCTTGTTAGCATGTAGCGATTCCCCTCCTTCTTTCCAACTGCTTCATTGTAGATATGGTAGAGCTTACTAATTGTCTTCCAATATTTTAAATTTTTTTCTATAATAATAGAGTCCTTGAGTCTTAGCTGGGCACATGAATGCTGGGAATAAAGGGTGTATTTCCGAACTCCTCCTAGCTAGATGTGGCCGTGTGGCTCAGTTCCAGCCAACAGGATGTAAGGAAGATGGTATATGTAACTATGTGTAACTTCTGGGAATAATCCCTGAGGAGAGGGTTTACCTCTCACCTTCCCTCTCCTCCTTCCTGCTGGCATGAATGTAGATGTGATGGCTGGAGTTTGTGCAGCCATCTAGGCCTATGATAACTGGAAATGGTGTCCATGAAGGATAGAGCAATTATGTAAAAGGAGCCTGAGTCTCATTCTCTAGGTACTATCCCTGCCCTGGACTGCCTAATTCCACATTTTTACAGGGCTGAAAGGTGAACTTTAATCTTGTCAAAGCCATTATTATTTTGGATTTTGCTCCCCTTACAGTTAAACCTAATTCTTTATAAATGATCATACTTTAAACATCTTGTTGGTTATTTATATCTTTTTACTTCCCTCGAAGACCCTAAAGTCCCTGAAGGTTTATCTGCAGACATATCCATCTTCCTTCTTCCTGTGCACCTAGCAGCGTCTAGCACGTAGTCAAAGCATGTTGTTATTTGTTTGCTTGAATTAAACCTCCTTATTGCCGATTATAGCATTTGCTTCTCCTACAAGCCATTAGAACAGGAAGGAAAAGCAACTTGAAAGAATAAAATTCCTGAACTTCAGTAACTCGGGGGACTTCCTTCACTTTGAATTGAATCCAGCATATTACCAGGAACAATTTGTTGCTTATGATTGTAAATGTCTTTTAACTTGCAACAGGCTGATAATTAAAATATTTCTTAGTGAAGTCTGAAGAATTTTGCTTGGTTCTCAAACTCTCTGTAATCTACCCCTTACCTATTCAAACAGATCTGGCTCTTACTAATTTCTAAGCCTGACAGCCTCTTACATAAAATAATTTTACAGTAATTCTTGTGTGGAAGTAGAGAACCGGACCACATCAGTGGTTTTTACCCTTCCAGAGGTGAAACTTAGGGAGAACACATGATTGATGAACTAAGCTGGGGCACTTTTGAGAGTGAAATAGGGGCCTACAGGTGACTGTCCCAGGCAAACTGTGACGCATGCCCTCCTTGTCACAGGCCTCTGGGGTGTGGGAAAAAAATCCCTGGACTCTCTTCAGAGAACACACGTGTACATACACCCTAAATGTGGCCTTCAGTTTGAGGGGTCCACAAAGCCCCATCTATCTACGGGACTTTAGGAATCTACTCTTCCCACACTAACAAAGAACTCCTGGGCAGCCTGCCCCAGGGTCCTTCTGCCCTAAAGTTCTGCAGTTGCATGTGTCTGTTGTGCTGATGACCATGAGACGTTAGACTGGCCCTGTGGAGTCCTCCCGTCTGGTTACGCAGCCGCCAAAAGCAGAAGCAGGGGCCCGCTGCTCGCGGCAACGCTGCCTCCCCGAGGAACAGAGCTGGTTGGGTCTCCTGCTGGGACCCCAGCTCTTGGGCTCCAAGTGCCTTGCACCCCAGAACACAGTCCTCTGGGAAGCCCCGGGACCGGCTGCGCCCCGTGGGCTGCTTCTGTGCAGGTGGAGGAGGTGGCCAGGCCCAGCCCGGCTGGAATGCGGATCAAATGTTGCCTTTTCAATTGTGTGTAAACTCATTGACTCTAAACCATTTGAATAGAATAGGTAAGAAATACTGGCAGTTGGAAAAGTATTTAGAAAATGGAAATCAGGATGACAAAGAAAGGAGTAGCTTTAAATTCATAAAGGGAGAAAATAGAAGAATATATCTGAGTGAAATCCAATAAATGCTGGGAATAGAGATTGTTATCACTTTAAAAGGTCTGAACACCTTTTACGACTGCCAAGGCAACCATCACGTTATAGAACTGCAAAAAACAACAAAGAAAAGCAACAATAATAGGAATATCAAAACTCTAAATGAGAAGGACAATTTGTGCATAGATGGGAATTCAATAAAGAAGGAGATGAAAAGCTGCTTTGTTCAAACTAACTTTTGTTTGTAAGCCAAAGAAAGTATATTTGGGAAAATTAATGTCTTCTTATGTTTTCCAGAAAATTTTCTGAGAAAATATACATATGCCATTCAAACTATTTATTAAATCCTGCTGAATGCATAAGGGGTTTTGTTGACCCTTCCTTTCAAAGATGTGGGCGTTTCATGCGCAGTGGTATTTAATATTTATTTAGAAGTCTCAGTGTGCTGAGTATTTTATTAAGATACTTCTTTCTGTCAGAAGCTTGAATTTTAATAAAGCAAGTGCACAGATTGAACAACTTTTCTGTTTTCCATTTTTTTTTTTGTATTTGTAGGAAACACTTGATCAAAAGGGTCGATACTAAGCATTCAAGATAAATTTTGCCTGAGAAAGTGAATAAGTACTTTCATAAGGAATATGGCAGAAACCTGATGGGTTCTTAAAGGGCAAGAGTTACCACCAGGTTTTCCTGAATGCTAAATAGGAGCCAAGTATGTGTATTTACATAAAATTTACATGAGGTTGTATAGAAGACAGACTTTTTCTCCCAGCTATTTTCTAAAACTGTTTTACTTTCTCTTTCCTCTCCAACCCAACCTAGATCCTCAACTCCAGGACACAGACACAATGGTATAGGAATTGGCGATGGAGAGCGGGATACTAATTTGAAAGACTTTCAGCGTCCCTGGGCCAGTTTGGAGAGCAATCTTATAATTTTGCATTATTGGGTCGTGTTGGGGCAGCTCAAAGCCTTCAGCCCTTTCGATGGCAGCTTTACTGATGAATTAGTCCAAACATGTTTCATGTCGCCTCCACACTCCCATGTGAAAGAGTTCTTGGTACTGGAATGCACGGAGGAAAACGCAACAGAAAGGTGGTTTGCAGTTCTGCAGGCCAGCAGCCCAGAATCCCACACAATGGGAATATTGCATTAGGAATTCCTGAAAAGCCAGGCAAGCATAAAGGATTAATATGCTGTCCAGAGGGCTCAGTAAAATCCAGCCAAGATGGCAGAAAACTGCTGGAAGACAATCGTCAGCACCACCTGCCCCGGCTTTCTCTGGTTTTTATCTACACTGAAAGCCTACTTCTGGGTTCCCTGGCCCAGGGTTTCTCCTGGACCTTGGGAGAAATGGCCTGCCTGGCAGCCAGCCTCTCCTGTGGACCCGTACCTTAAAAGAGTGTCCACTTGAGCACACTTGCCCTGCAAAAGGGCTGGCCACAGAACACCCTGCGTTCCTTAGGTCGAACCATCCTCCTTTTTTTGAAATGTCCTCAAACTGCTTGCTGGCCCCCTTGCAGCCGATGTACCTGAAGACCAATTTGCAAACCTTGCCCACTACCCAAATTCCCCAGATCCCTCCTGAATCAGACACTCTGTCCATACCTGATTCTCCTTTCTGACACCTTCCCGAGGGAGGGGGTCCCTCGGCACAAGGCTATGGATACAGAGCCTGGGTTAGTTTTGTCTCGGACTTAGTTTTGTTTGGGGAACTCCAGTTCTGCTCTCGTCATCTGTGTCGCTGTCTGTAGCCTTCATGCCAGTTGTCCCCGTGGAGTGACCCTCCTGGTGTGCTCGCGTGGTGCCACCTTTTCACGACCGGCTGGTAGATGTCAGGGCCACCCTGGCTTGGGGCCATGATGAGTTGGGACCCATGGGTGTCCGTTAGGGGCAGTCTGAGGAGCCCGTTTCTCCATCTGTTTGTCTTTTTCATAAAGGTTTGCTCCCAGGCAAGGAAGAGGCTCCTTTGCCATCCAGGTATCCTCCAGGCCTGGTCTTCAGATCTTCAGAGATCCCATGAGATGCCCAATGGGCTTTGATTCGATCTCCTTTCTGCCTGCACCAGCCTGAGCTGGATTGCTTCACTTGCCAAAACCCGGGCTGATGCAGAGTCTGTTTGAAACGAGAAGGAACCCAGCACCCACTCCTCTTGGCCTACCCAGGCAGGCTGCTTCCTGGACAAGATGACCTCTTTTGCTAAGGAGAGGGATAAGCTTTTATTCATATGATGGGATTTCAAGGAGGGTGACGACAGAGCCCTGCCAAGGTGGGGGCAGGGCATGGAAGGGGTGTCTTGGGCTCCGAAGGCTTCCCTTAAGGCCTGTCCGGATTCCAAGAAGTGTAGGAGGAGGAGTGGATGCTGTGGAGAAGTCTGAGGCTCAGAACTGCATTAAGTGACTTTCCAATACATGAGTTATTTGCCTATTGGAAATAAATTCATCTGAATGCTGATTCAGTCCTCTTTCCAGGCTGGCAGAAATCCCAGGGAGAAGATTTGCCACTGAGGATGGCTCCGGGTCACTGACTTCATAATATCTGCCATTTGTAAAGGTTCCTTTGAAATTTTGAAAATGCTTGGAGTGAACTGGTGGTTTCTGGATCACTACAGCAGTGAGATATTCTACTCTGGCTTTGGGAATCAGAACTGCGGTTAATTAATGCCTCTCCTCCAGGCTGAGAACAAAAGTAACCACTGAGGCTGTCTTCAACTTCAGATTAGCAGACATAATATGCAGTGATAAGCAAAATTGCTCTAAAGATGTGCAGTGACAGATTCAGACCAAATCCTGTTTGTGACTGCTTTGCTATCTGCAAAATACTCAGAATGTAGAAAGAAAAGATAACCAAAGATGGATTACCCTGATTTTATTTCTGTTTTTTATAGTATATCTTAATTACTTTTCTTCAAGCATTTTTTTTTTTTTTTGATACCAATTGATTAAAATATCCAATTTTTTGTTTGTGGTGAGACTCTTGATTTTAGGTAAGATGAAGCTGAAGAAAATCATGTTGGAAAGCTTAATGTTGGTGAAATTATACAGTCTGGACTCCAAAGGATTCATTTTTAAGGGGGAATTAGCAAGATGAAGGACTTCCATTTATTTTTAGCTTGTTTGGATTTTGCTATGAGAATGTTGGAATACATGTTCTCAAAACCTGTGCCTTTACTTTCTGGATATTAAGTGACTGAATTGTGTTTTTACTTTTTTTTTCCATGTAAAAACATATTTGTACCTTTTATTACAATCATTGAGCATCCTAGGTTTCCTGGAGTTATACAGTCCCAGTCTTTATCTTTTGTCTTTTGTTCTGGTGACCTACATGGTCCTAACCTTCCTCTTTCAACCATACTCATAGTCATCTTTGTTCAGTGTACTTACATTGCTGTGCTATTATCCCCCAAAATTGTTTTCCAAACCTTTCACTCCTGTCTTTTCCTTTCTGTCTGCAGTGCTTCCTTTAGTGTTTCTTGTAGAGCAGGTATCTTGTTCACAAACTCTGTCATTGTCTGTTTGTCAGAGAATATATTAAGCTCTCCCTCATATTTGAAGGACAGTTTTGCCGGATATAGGATTCTTTGTTGGTGGTTTTTCTCTTTCAGTATCTTAAATATAGCACCCCACTTCCTTCTTGCCTCCATGGTTTCTATTGAGAGATCTGCACATAGTCTTATCAAGCTTCCTTTGTATGTGATGGATCACTTTTCTCTTGCTGCTTTCAGGATTCTCTCTTTATCTTTGATGTTTGATAATCTGATTATTAAGTGTCTTGGCATAGGCCTGTTCAGATCTATTCTGCGCTTCTTGGATCTGTAATTTTATGTCTTTCATAAAAGATGGGAAATTTGCATTGATCATTTCTTCTATTATTGCTTCTGCCCCTTTTGCCTTCTCTTCTCCTTCTGAGACATCCATGACACGTACATTCTTGCTTTTCATTTTGTCCTTAAGTTCCCAGAGACGTTGCTCATATTTTTCCATTCTTTTTTCTATCTGTTCTTTTGTGTGTAGGCTTTCAGGTGTCTTGTTCTCCAGTTCCTGAGTGTTTTCTTCTGCCTCTTGAGATCTGCTGTTGTATGTTTCCATTGTGGCTTTCATCTCTTGTGTTGTGCCTTTCATTTCCATAGATTCTGCCAGTTGGTTTTTCGAATTTTCAATTTCTACCTTATGTATGCCCAGTGTTTCATTATACAGTTCATCTCTTTTGCCATATTTTCCCTAAACTTTTTGAATTGACTTAGTATTAGTTGTTTAAATTCCTGTATCTCAGTTGAAGTGTTAAGTTTGTTCCTTTGACTGGGCCATAACTTCATTTATCTTAGTGTAGGTTGTAGTTTTCTGTTGTCTAATTCCTTTTCTCCACAATTCCTCTCCTTGGTTACCCCAATCAGGTTTTCCCAGACCAAAATGGGCTCTGGTCCCAGAAGGAAGAACTATTCAGTATCTGGTTTCCCTGAGGGTGTGTCTTAGAAAATTGGTACACCCTGTGAGGCCTCAAGTCACTGTGCTTTTCTGCCCAGCAGGTGGCGCCTGTCAGCCTGTAGCTCCAGACTGGTGTAAGGAGGTGTGGCCCGTGGCTGTTTTCCCCCAGGCTCTGGGGTCTGGTTCTGAATAGAAGGCGGGTAATAGAGCTGGGCCCCACCCCTTTCCTCTTAGGGAAGATAGACCCCCTAGGGAGAGGTCATTAGCATTTCAATGGTCTCTGTCTGCCTGTGCTATCTCTACCCTTGTCTGGGTCAGAGCACTGGGAAGTGAAAATGGCTGAGGCTTTCTCCACTGAGCTGAAACAGGGACAGAAAGCCCCCTTCAGGGCCAGTCTGAGGCCACCCTCCAGCTCTCCAAGGTCAGTCATCGCCCAAAGCCTCTGTCTGCTTGTTGGGGATTTGTAGCTTGTATCGAGCAGTCCACATTTGGGGCTCAGCTGAGTTGTATTTGCTTGCTTGTAGAGAGCTGCTTTCTAGCACCACGAGGCTTTGCAGGTTGGGCCGTGGGGGAAGGGGGCTCCCAGCTTGGATCTACAGTTTTTACTTACAGATTTTATGCTGTGATCTCAGGCATTCCTCCCAATTCAAGTTGGTTTATGATGAGTGGATGGTCACATTTGTCCCCCTGCAGTTATTCCTGATTATGTACTAGTTGTTTCTGATTGTTTATTACTTGTTCCAGGGGGACTAACCAACTTCCACTCCTCTCTATGCCACCATCTTAGATCCTCATAACAGTGACTTTTAAAATATAATCTTAAAAAGCAATGACATGATGATAAATGGGTATTTCCTGCAGATATCTTGCATAGATAGCATTTCTTATTCTTTAAGACCACTCTCCCTGCCTGAATTCTGGGATTGGAAAAATCTAATTCCTTCTCTCCACAATTCCTCTCCTTCCTCCAACTGGGAACCTACAACTGAATTACAGACCTGATGCCCCTCAGAAACCAGACGACTGATACTCTCCAGCATCACGTCTCTGAACATCTTTCTCTGGGATATATCCGGCAGGGCCCACTCCTCCTGGGTGAAGTCTGTAACTACATCTCTCAAGCTTACTAACCTCAGTGGATGCATTGTCAGTACCTCAGCTGACAACTGTCTTCCTCTAGATTTTCACTCAGTACCAGAGAAGCACTAGGTGAACAAAGCTGCGTGACTAGGCTGCATGCCACCCCTGCTGCCGCCGGCCCCGCTTTGGACTGCCAGCGCGAGCCGAGGTCACCTCTCCGTCCCTCTCACAGGCTATTCTTGCCTGTGGGGACTGCCTGCAGCCACTGCTGCCACACACGTGGCTTGGGATCCTTGGCCACGGGACAGCTGAGAAGCCCTGCCGCCACCGCTGCCAGGACGCTGACATCCTGTTTTTACTTTTTGGATCAAATCCCCATGTTAAAAACACAGAATTGAGAGATCTGATACAGGAAGGGCCATGGGCTCTTGGGAAACAACAGTGGCATCCTTCTTCATTGTCTGTTTCCAGTAGAGATCTTTGAGTACTTTATAAGTGCCTCACTGCACATTAAATGCGATTAAACTTAATTGCATTTTGGGCACCTGGCTAGCCAATGATGCTATCTGACCTGTAGCTGGCAATCAACAAATATTAGTTGAATGAATGAATGAAATATGTAATGATCTTAATTTGTGGCATAGGTCAGGTTTTTCACCTTGTTTTGCAGCTTTTGCAGCTTTTTGATTTTCCTTTTAGTAATTCATTCAGCAAATGTGGCTTGAGTGACTGCTTTTCATCAGGGACTGCCTAGGTGGTGTTAAATCAAACAAGGGGAGTCCCTGTGGGTGTATGTGTGTTTCTTAGATGTTGGAAAGATGGTACTAGGTATCTGAGTAGGAAAGAGTCCTGGGGGCTTGGGTGTCAGTGAATCTGGGAGCTGATGCATTTGAATTTGCTAATTTTAAAAACAAAGGTGCCATGACAAAAGGAATACAATGAGATGAGGAAGCTGCTGTGACCCAAGTTAGGCTCTGTTAACTAGGAAAGGAGAAACTAGTTGTCCCCAAAGCCTTGTGCAAGCTCAAGGTCTGCTTCCGTGACGTCTGAGTGTATTTCCTTGAATATCATCTCCTGAAAAGAGAGGACGTCCTCAACTTTTGAAGATTTTATTAATTAATAACTGGGCCTGTTACTGAGGATCCTTTTTAGATTTGTTTATTTTAACGGCCAAAGCCCAGGCAGAGCAGAGAGCAAAATCAAGTCTTTTTTTTTCTTTCTTTCTTTTTAAGTGACTCCTGGTATGACTGCTTACGTTGAGCAGAACTCTTCTGATTTAACTGTGGCCATATGAAAACTCTCTAAAGCGTTGCTTGTGGGCTTGAAGTAAAATTAATAATTATTTACTAAATAAAAGAATATATTGTTATATATCCTTTCATTAGTCTTTCATCAGTCCTTTCTCTCATACAAAATATATTTTCTTTTTGGTTTCTTCAGGTTTGTCTTTCAGACTTCTTTTTTTAAATAATAAAGAGCTAAACTGATTGCATTTTTTTCCTTTAATGTATTTTTGTTGAAATTTATTCACAATCCATCTAAAGTATATAATCGGCGGCTCACAATATCAGCACATGGTTGTGTATGCATCACCACAATCAATTTTTGAACATTTTCATTACTCCAAAAAAAAAAAAAAAAGGAGAAAGAGAAAACCCAAAACATCCTATATCCCTTATCCACTCCCATTGTTGTTCCCTAGCATTAATATGGGGCATTTGTTACTGTTGATGAAAGAATATTGAGATATTACTCTTAACTGTAGTCCATAGTTTGCAGTAGGTGTTTTTTCCCCATATACCATGTTATTATTGACTCCTTGTAATAGTTGTGTACATTTGTTCTAGTTCATGGAGGAAGTTTTTAATATTTGTATTGTTTATCACAGTCATCATCCACCATAAGATTTACTGAGTTATACATTCCCATGTTTTAACCTCTGGCTTTCCTCTGTTGACATATATGATGCTAAACTTCCCCTATCAACCACACTCTCACACAGTTCAGCATTGTTAATTATCCTCATAATAATGTGCTATCATCACCTCTATCCATTTCCACTCATTTAAATTCAACCTAGTTAAAAATTCTTCACATCTTAAGCCACTACCCCCCATTCTCTAGCCTCATTCTATCCACTGGTCGCCTATATTCTAGATTCTACGTCCATGAGTTTACACAATATAATTAGTTCATATTAGTGCGATCATGCAATATTTGTCCTTTTGTGTCTGACTTATTTCACGCAACACAATGTCCTCAAGGTTCATCCATGTTGTCATGTGCTTTAGGACTTTATTCCTTTTTACTGCTGAATAGTGTTCCATCATATGTATATACCACATTTTGTTATTCATTCATTGGGTGATGGACTCTTGGATTGTTTCCATCTTTTGGCAATTGTGAATAATGTTGCTGTGAACATTGGTGTGCAAATGTCTGTTCGTGTCCCTGCTTTCAGTTCTGGGTACATATCGAGTAGCGGAATTGCCGGATCATAGGGCAACTCTGTACTTGGCTTCTTGAGGAACCACCAAACCATCTTCCACAGTGGCTATACCATTTTACATTCCCACCAGCAGTGAATTAATTTTTCCTATTTTTCCACATCTTCTCCAACGTTGTAGCTTCCTGTTTGTTTAATAGTGGTCATTCTAATAGGTGTGAAATGATAGCTTGTTGTGGTTTTGATTTTCATTTCCCTATTAGCTAATGACAATGAGCATCTTTTCATGTGCTTTTTAGACATTTGTATTCCCTTATTGGAAAAACGTCTCTTCATGTCTTTTGCCCATTTTTAAATTGGGTTGTTTGTCTTCTTGTTGAGTTGTAGGATTTCTTTATATATTCCGGATATTAAACCCTTATTCAAGATGTGGTTTCCAAATATTTTCTGCCACTGAGTTGGCTGCCTTTTCACCCTTTCTGCAAAGTCCTTTGAAGCACAGAAGTACTCAGTTTTGAGGAGTCCCCATTTGTCTGTATTTTCTTTCATTGCTTGTGCTTTGGGTGTAAGGTGTAGGAAGCTATCACCTATCACCAGATCTTGAAGCTGTTTCCCTACATTTTCTTCTAAGGAGTTTTTATGTACTGTCTCTTATACTTAGGTCTTTGATCCATTTTGAGTTAACTTTCAGACTTTTATTTGTCTTCCATCTGTGGGGTTTACTTGTCTGATACCGCACTCACCATTTCCCTCCTTTTGCCCCATCCTCCTGACTTACCATTTCCTTACTTTCCTTGTCCTTATTCAATCTATGTTCCTCCACTACCCTGGGCACAGATGTCATCTTCTTCGTTCCTCATATCCAGTCAGGTTTCGAGAGCTCTGAATTATACCTCTGAGTTCTTTTTACCCCTGCCTGCTTCTTCCCAGCACATCCCCGTCTTCCTGAAGCTCTCCTTTCTTTTTGCCTGGACTGTTCAGCACACTAACCTGGTCTCTGTGTCCAGTCGCCTCCTCTCAACTCCACTGTGTGTGAAAACTGGATCCGTCCTTATAAAGCATGTGATCACGCAGCTTTTCTAACCTCATGTTTTCTGTAGTATTTTACCCATATCAAATGGATACAAATGCATCAGACTGGCTCCCGGGCATCCACATTCTGTTCTTACCTCGATTCCTGGCCGACTGTCCACTGCCCCCGAAACAGCTCCCTTCTCAGTCTGTCTTTTATGGTTCCACGGTCTTTCCCATCCGCCTCTGCTGTAGGCTTCTTGACACATGAGTCAGCAGACACGACTTAGTTACTATAACCTCAGGATCTTGTATAAATAAAGAAAATTTGCATCCTTCAATTAATTAATTAATTTCCTTAAATGTGGTTTGGGGGTAAAAAAGGATCAGATTGAGTTACTCACTTGAGGCGCCTGGAATGACAGATGGTACTGGACTTTTTGTTTTCCGTGGAATGTACAAATTGTGCCTCCAAGGCTTTGTTCTTCCCTTCCTGTGTCTGCACCTGTCACCTCCAGACAGCTTCACTGCACACTAGGAGGATGTTTATGAAGTTTACAAAGTCAGCTGGGGGACATCTCAGAGCCCCACTGGGTTTCTCAGAGGTCACGTGGGCCTTCAGAAGTCTTGTCATCGAGCAGCACAAGGGGAGGGGGCTACAGGTCTAGGATTCCCAAGACAGTTCTGGAGTGGCTGAAGTGGCTGGCCCGTTAGGAGTCTCCTCAGCACTCCAGGCAGACTCACGTCTCCATGTTGCTCACGTTTGCCCTTTGTCTGGAACGTGACACCAGGTTTCCTGCCCTCACACCCTTCTGTGCTGTGAACTCACTTCAAAAAGCAAGTCACATACCACATTGCTAGGAAGTCTTCCTCCATCTCACCAAATAGCCATCCTTCCTCTGGCTGTTCATCAGAATCTTTATCCTCACAGTGCAGTAGACTCAGACGCTAACCCTTGGGGGATGTTCTCAGGAAGAACATACATTTCTAATGTGAACTTTCAGTGCAAGGAAATTCACCAACCTGTATTTCTTTCTTGGGGTTGTTGAGGCCAATATTTTTGGATACCTTAGAATAAAAGTAGCTAGAGCCCAGAGAGAAAACTCTGTTGTCCCCCGAACTCCCCACCTAAACCCGAGGATCCAGGGCTCAGCATTTCCTCCAGAGAAGTGAGCAGGCTCTGGCTCCCTCACTCCCCTCCCTCACTTTCCCACCAGCAGACCCTGCCTCTGTGAGAGCCTGTGCCCATCAGTGGATGCCTGAGGTCCTGAGCTGCAAGACACAGGGTGGGGCCAGAGTATCGGGACTTGATTACTTGCCAAGGGGTGCAGGGTATCCTGGAAAAGGGGTGATTTAAAGGAAGGGGATTTCAGGAGGAAATGAAAAAAAGATGGTGAAGTCACCATGTGGGGTACTGACAAAAGCACTGGGCAGAGGGGGCCAGGGCTCAGAAATCAATTCCATCCATCACCTTCACCCCCACTCTGTCAGGTCCTGGAGAAACTGCCTGAACCCTGCATCAAGCCTTCGCTACTGTTCAGTGGCGGTTGTGCAAGGTGGCATTTGGAATGGGTGCTCTGGCGGCACACCCCCTTGCTGTGCGCTGTGGGGGGAGGGCACAGCCTCCCAACAGGAGCGATAGTGAGAACGCACTCCCCAAGATGACCAGCCGCCGAGGGTGTGGACAAGAGGGGCATCTGCCCACAGGGCTATGATAATTATCCATCCATGTATGCAACAGCATTTTGGAAAACCTATTGGCTTGGGCTAAACTGTGAGTAGCTGGAAGGCAGGTGCAGTATCGTCTCTCTTGCTGCATCCCGAGCACAACCACGGCGCTGACACATGCACGCGCTTGAAAAGGTCACAGAGTGAATAGTGAAGCTGTTGATTTTTGAGGCTGAATTATCGGGCTAGAAGTAAATGCATTCAACTGTTCTGTTGCTGGAAGATGGGGCAATTTCTTTTCCAAACTCGTGTAATTTCTTTTGTGGACTGGAGGAAGGCTGGAGGGAGAGATGGATTTAAGTTGAAAAGCTATGGCCTTCCGGAATTGTCTTGGGAAGACAAATCATAGACTTACAAGATCTCAGAGCTGAGAGACTCTTGCAGCCCACTTATTCCCATCCCTTAATTTTATAGTTGAAGATATTGAGATTCAAGGAGTTTCCACAAAGCTTTTAAAATGTGAAAAATATTCTTTTAGACTCTTGCCAACTGGCAGGTTATTTGAAAGGGCTGGGCTTTGTGGTTCAAGTTCTCATTTAGTTTCTCAAGTTCATGAGCCCTTCCCACTCGGAGCAGGTCTGGATGGAGTGCTCACTGCTCTTCACGCTTTCACCCTGCTTCTTTCGCCCACTGACTGAGAACGCGGCTCCCTCCCACCCTTTGCCTCCTCTGTTGTGACTCAGGCCAAAGACTCCCTCTGATTTCTCCATACACCCCACCATCCCCAGCTCTGCACTTCCCTCAACGTCTAGGAGACTTTGGGGAAGACAGTGTCATTTAACTGAGAAAACACATAAGGTTTTTTTTTCCATATGTGAGCATTTTCTTTCATGAGAGGAGTAATTAGACGAAGAAGCTTCTGAAGACCGTGGCAGTGTTTTTTAAACTGTGGTTCAAATTACCAGATTCATCTTGGAGTTTCCGTGGGTCATTCAAGGAAACACTGAGCAGCTGATTTTCATGGGTTGATGGAGCAGAACATGTAGGAGTTGAAACAGAACTGACCAGACGCTTCTCTGCTTCCTTTTGGGATCCTCACGGGGCCAGGTGCCAGAACCGTGGCTTTCCCCGGGGTCCCGGGAGACTCGCACCCAGCTCTGCTTCTCCAGCCCACACCCATGGCGGAGAGACGGCCCCCAGATCCAGCACCCCGTGATCTTCTGTCCTGGCTCCAAAGAATGAGCTGGGTGTACTGATTCATTAGTATTAATTAATTGCTTCATGTTTCCGATTTAAGTGGCAGAAAACTCAGCCAATAGTGGCTTACACCAATTAGGGTTTATTTTTCTTCCATAATGAGAATGCTGGAGGGTTGTCTTAGTAGCTTGGTGATGTTGGGGTTCACTTCGGCCTCTGGGGGAGGAGGGCACTCAGAGGTGGAGGTGGCTGCCATGTGGGGCGGGGCTAAGCTTTCCTCCTTGTAAGGGTCTTTTTTACTGGGGGTTGGGGTGTCTTCCTAGAAGGCAGTCGCCTGCTGAGCCTTATAACACTCTAGATCCTCAGGAGCTCCTTCTGGAAAGCTGACTCTGGGAGTCTGGGTGTGTGGGTGGGGGCTGGAATCTGCAGCAGGAGGAGACGCAGGTTTTGAGCCATCATTGCCAGCAGATGCTGGGTGCTGCTTGTGCTCCGGTGGCCGCCCAATTATTTGAACACTGTGGGGTGTGTCGGCTCAGATTCAAGATTGATTCTGGAGTCCTGATGCATAACCAGTGTTCTCAGAGCTTGTGTGGGCTGGCTTGTATGTAACATATGTGCCCGTGTCTGCATGTGAGCTCATCACGGCAAGGCCCTCGTGATTAGAAAAGAATGCTTTAAAATCACTTCTGTGTCCAGCAGGGCTACTGTGTTATTAAGACAGTAATTTAGAGAGCAAAGGACACTTTGCGTTCAGTTTGAGGTGATGTTTTAGTGCGGTTAATAGGGTGTTTTTTTAGTCAAACTTGCATTTTGCGGATTTTGTGAAGAAAAGGGAGGTAACCCAAGGGTACTGGCCTACATAGACGATGAAAATATCGAGCAGACAAACCCTCGCCTGAGAGACGGGACTGAGAGCAGGTCCACAGCAGCTGGTATCGGCAGAGGGGTCGGGTATCGGCCATGTCACCGCGCTCACCTCGTCCCCACGAGACTCACAGTTCTCATCTGTCAAATGGGTGTGAGGTCCCACACTTGCAATGAGAGAACACGAGCCACGGTGCCGAATAACGGAGGAAAGAATATTTTATGCTTTCCAAATAGAAGGATGGACAAAAGAGGGTCAAGTCAGTTCAGCCCCTGGATGGCCCCTCACTGCTGTTCTCTGTTTCTCAAACATTAGGCAATTAGGATCTGCACCCGCCCTCACGGCTCGCCCTGCAGGAGGTAGGTAGATGGGAGCTCTTACTAGTGGCAGTTCCCAGGCAGGGCCCATGCTGTTTCCCAGAGATGGGACGTTGTTCTTTGCTTCATGCATGATTTTGTTATATGTAATTTTTTCTGCCACCTTTTCTTGTAGAATATACATGCTGCAATGAGATAAACAGTTTTGTTACTACTCCCATGGAGGGATGTACGTCAAGACTATTTGTTCCTTATGTTAAGTGTAGCTGTCAAAGGAACTGGGTAATTGAAATGTTAAATTCTTCTGCTCTTCGGGCAGTGAAAGTTTATAACAAGGAGACCAGAGATGTCTCCTCCAGTCCGCCGTCGGGGAAACGTAGGTCAAGATGGAGTGGCCACTGTGAATTGCTTCGTCTGAAAACGACACGACCATTTTAGTATAATATGGGCTGGCATCTTTGTCTTGTAAGCCCAGGCTTAAGAATATTTACAACCCATTGGCTCTCGGGTCTTGGGGGATTTTACTCCCTTCTATCCCACAGTTGTTGCTTTTTCTGACATTGATTTCTGTAGTTGCCCTCAGCTTTGTTCAGCACAGGTGGACTGTGGCTGCCCAAGTTTAGATGGAGAATAGGTTTTTAGTTTTTATTTTATTTCTGTTGTCATGAAGAGATTCTGACAAGTCTCTACCTAGTGAAACAGCTCATTTTCCAGAGACCTACTGACTACATTGAAATCAAGAGAAGCAAAGAAAGATTAAAAAAAAATTCCTTTCTGGTTTGTTGCTCATGTTTCCAAAACTCTCCTTGCTCAGGAAGTGCCAGGGTGGGGGTGGGGGTGGGGGGCTGAGATCCCACAGCACAGAAGGAAAGGGGAGGTGGGACGGCATCGCCGCTCAGAGGCACGTCCCTGCTGCCCGGGGTTTTATACTCACAAATCCTCATGCTTAAATGCTCCTGAGGGGACGGTTTTTCATAGAGTATATATTTAATCTTTCTAACTGCAGGTGGAAGTGAGGAAAGCTGCTTTGTCTTTTAGCTCACCATCTAGGTAAATTTAGCCCCAATGTTTTTGTTTGTTTATGATTCCAAAATTAATCATTCCTTTAAACCTGTTCTCCTTCCTTGGCTGCTTCTGGCTCCGCCATGCACTGAGACCTGTCACTGAGAGCTTTCTGACATGTGCTCACCTCTCAGTTTGGAGACTCTGCTAAGTCCGGGAACCTCTCCCAGTAAACACGCCAGGCCCAGGGATGCTCATTTTGAAAGACACCCCCTCCCAATAACTTTGGAACATGTAAGCCCAAGGATGGACCCCTGCCAGGAGCAAGGCTGCAGCCCTGTTCCTCCTGCGCTCCGGTGTCTGCCTCAGTGACACCAAATCAGAGAGCACGGCCTCAACCCTCTCGTCCCTCCGCTGGAGAGGCGGCTCGGCACTGGTCAGACTCCAGCCGATCCAGGGAGGTGGGCTTCTGTCCGCCCCCCAGGTCTCCAAGCTCCCGGTGAGAGGGGCAAGGGAATCCAATGAGCTCAGTTAGATTTAGAAGCACATTAAGGCTACTCTACTCCAGCACATCCACTGTGTTTGCAGATGACCCGAAGCCTCGGGGCGCTGGGCACTGTCGTCATTTCGTCATTTCTCCCGGTGGAACCTCACCCCTGGCCCCTTGTGATCGTGGACACTCACGGGCCCTGGGCCGAGCCGACCAGACCCGGCCCCCCGGGTGCGGCTCAGAGATGGGGCTCTGGTTGTGTCTGAAGCGCCCTTTCCATGTCCGACGTCTTTCCTTGTCTCTCCGTCTGTCTGTCTCTCCAAATTACAATATCCAGGTGCTCAAGCCACCCACTGAGCTACAGAACGTGAAAGCAACTTCATAACCTTTATTTCCATTTTCTCAGAAATTCATCAACCGCTCACAGATAGGCACTGAAATCCAGTCTTTAGGTATTTGAAATTAAAGCATTTTAACTGTTCATTTGAAACTATTCCAGACTTAAAAAAAGGTGCAAAATAGTACAAAGAATTCCCATATATACTTCACCCAGCTTCCCCAAATGTTGACATCTCACATAACCTTAGTACCATGATCAAAATCAGGAAATGGCATGGCATGATGCTATTGGCTAATCGACAGATTTGTTCAAATGTTTCCAGCTGTCCCTCTCGTATCTTTTTCTGGTCCAGGACCCAATCCAGGGCCTCACATTGCATTGAGTTGTTAGGACTCCCAAATCGCCTACAATCTGGGACAACTTCTCAGTCCCTCTTTGTCTTTCATGACCTTGACAACTTCAAAGACTGTCGGCCAGTTTTTTGTAATATGTTTCTCAGTTTGGGTTTGTATGGATTTTCCTCACGATCAAATTCAGATTATTTTGACAAGAATATGGCAATGGTGGTGTTGGGTCCTCTCAGTCATGACATCAGGGTGCACGGTGATGACGTCCCACGCGAACTTGGATCCATCGGCCAAGGTGGTGTTGCCGCGGCAGAGCTTCTATTTTTCTCTTTGTAATTAATAAGCATGTTGTGAACAGGTTCTTCAAGGGGATGCAAACCTACTGTTGCTCATTGTACTTATCTTTTTGGATTTCTGCAACTGAAAAATGTTAATGGGAGCATGTCATATTACTTTAAAGCTATGCCACAAAGATAAGACTGTAGAGGTGAGAATAAAGAGCTTTAGGGTCTAAATCCCATTTTGTCATTGTTGTTACTGTTCTTTGTTTTACTGATAGCAATATTGTAGCCTGTGATCTTTGGAATATATGTGACATGAGCAAGGATGTTGTCTCAAAAACTCATTGAATCAGGTGAAAATATATGTATTCTATATGTTTAGATCCAATTCCTTTCCTTCTTTCTGTACATCCTTCTTTTCTTTCCTCCCCTCCTCCGTGCTCCCTCCTTCTCTCCTTCCTTTCCTTCCTTCTTTCATACACTAGTTGAGGTCTGCTGTATGCCAGGCACTGGGTATAAAACGGTGACTAAATTGTGGGCCTGACTTTGGGAAGGGCTCTGATAGTCAGCAGGATGGCTCTCCCTGGGTGCTGGGGGTGCTGGCTGTGGAAAGGCAATCCGTGCCCCAGCTGAGCCCTGAAAGCGTGCTCGGATGTGGAATGCAAGTCAGCCTTATGCAAGGCTATTCTACCTGCTGAGAAAACACAGACTGTCTACTATTTATGCCTGGGGACAATTCATAATAATCACTGCTACTGAGAATGGTTTTAAACTCCTATCTTCCGATGGTGGTGTGCATTTAATCAGATGCGCCCACTCTACATGGTCACCATCCAAAACCATGAATTCGAACACAGACGTTTTAAAACACATAGGCAATGGGGAGCACTTGACTACACCAATGAAATGATGAAGTAAATATTTAAATATGTATGAGGTTTTGTACTTGTTGTTATGTTTCATATGCTGTCTGAGCCTGAGAGTGTAGAATCGCTATGTGGCTTCAAAATTTTATTTAAATCATAACTTACATAATCCAGCTCGTGTCTTGAGTTGGTTTCCCCAGACACAGAGCCTGAGTGGGGATTCTTCTTTAAGTGGTTTATTGGGGGAGGGCTCTCAGGAAAAGGGGAGCGAGAGGCAGGATAGTGTAGGGGAGAAAAGCTGACCACGAAGTCACCCGAGATTCTGTCCCGCTTGGAGGTAAGGGGCTAGCCTTTTGAAAGCTGGTCCCAGTCATTGGCCTCAGTCTGTCCAATGTGTGGGGGGAGAGTGTAGCTCCCCATTGGATGTGAAGACGCTCCTGCTTGCCCGAGGGCAGTGCTCAGAGAAGGGGGCAGCTGAGGGTCGTTGTCAATCAGAGCAGCTGGGGTTTGCACGCACTGGGTGCTCCAGGGGATCTGGGCAGGACAAGATCACCCAGTACATCTGTGGTGCCCAAACAGGGATCGCTGAGATTATTTTCAGATACTCTGTCTTGGAGTGTGCTGTCCATCCTCTTGGTTTCTGGGCAGAGATACTGAAATTGTTGCATTTTTGCTAGAAACTCAAAAGGATAATAGGTAGTAAAAAATGCAAACTAGCAGTGTTATTGATGCAGATTACTGACACTGGGTCATCTGTCATGTAAATAGGTGAACAGAGGCTGCGTTTGGTCTAAGACCTTCTTAACCTGAAATGACAAAGTGAAAATCAAGGCTCAATGCTACGAAGGATTGAGGTGAACCAGGGGAAGGTTGGAATCGTCCAGAAGCAGTGCTTAATGAAGGGGCTTCAAGTGCATCTGTCTTGTCATTGTGTGGTCCAGACACAGGGCAAATTGCTCTTGGTTTCTGCAAAGAAAAGAAAAATCAAATACACCAAACACGAACGTGATTGAATGGGTGTCCCTCAGAGACACGGAACACAGTTTGGCTGCCTCTGGACTAGCACGGAGACAAAGAAGCTCGATGGCGCTCCTCAAAGTCCTTAAACCTTGACCAAGGACTTGTCCTTCTCCACTTAATCTGGAAAGAACATGTGCCACTCAAAAGAGCGACTAAAGAGTCAATGAGCTATAAACCTTGTTGTGTTACTAAAGAGTGCCAGCTCTCTGAAGGGGTAAAAATCCATCCTATAAAATGATGAATAATGAGGGAGAGCTGAAATTATATGTTTATCAGGTAGGTGTACAGCAACATTTCATGGGGAAACGCTTTTAGAAGCATGGAAAGAAATTCAATATATCTGTAAAAATGGAATAGAATAATAGTTATTTGTCATTAAAAAAGGGAGATTCTATACCATATCCTGGATTTCTTTAGACTGTGTAAGAAAGTGGAAAAAGATAGATGCCATTCATTTTACCTTACAGAGTGACATATTGGTCAGGTCATTCCCTGGGATAATAATGCACATCTGCAATCATTCTAGCTCTCTCTGCCCTTCTGTTTTGATTTGGTCAACCCCTCTATCCCCCTTTTTAAGAAGGTTGAACAGACATGCATTGGAGATCAATAATAGTGATGGCCAGTGGAATGACTCACCCAGAGCCACTGCCTGGGCTCCAGAGGAAAGCTGGAGTCCCGGGAACCCCACTCCCCGGTCGCTCGGGGGCATGCCCTGTCCTCTGGGAAGTGGGTTCTGGGAACCCCAGAACTGCTCAGGGGTCTGCCGTCTGCTGATGGGGCACAGGGCCGCGTTCCTCACGTCCTCCCGGGTGATCTCAGCGCCCCACACCGAGGACGGCAAACTTGCTAGACTTGTCCGTTGAGAATTTCGTTCCTTCTGCATCTCTGGCCCGATGGTTGTGTTGCTCATTATTGGAAACCTGATGCTCCTCCCAAATGTAAATTAATAGGAGGGCAGCCTCGCCAGCTTGAAGAGAGCAAAAACCTTTTCATAACGTTTACATTCAACATAAACCAACATTTCTAGAGAGCTTAGATGTAACTCAACTCCTTTGATGAGGCAACATGCTATTTTCAGATAAAATGCTCAAATAACCGAGGTCCACACCCTCCTCCTCCCCACCCTCCCTTCCCAGCCCCTGCTCCTTTCAGCGGCCTCTTTGGACATTATTCAGAGTGGGACTAATTAGCCCGACTTTGAAAATGTTACCTCTCCCCACCTCCTTTCCCTAAGAAACATTTGACTGTACTTTTCTACTTGGTCTGAACTGCTTTGAAATGTTTATTGGTTACCAAGCAGGATTACACAAGGTAAATGCTAGCATTTTGCCCCACAGTTAGTGGCAAAACTAGAAAAGAAGGCCAGGTGGAAATGCGATTGTGTTCATCGACTCATAACCGGTGACAAGGGGCGCGGCCGACTCTGCGCCTTTGACCGTCAGCTGAGGGCGCGTGCAGCGGGCAGACCTGGTGGTCTGCAGCGGAGAAGGGGATGCAGGGTGGAGGGAAGGTCCTTTCCGGTGGTCGGAGTGAGCTCTCCTCGGAGCAGCCTGGCCCCGTGGGTGTTCCAGGGCCCCGGGGTGGAGGCTGGGGCGCGGGTGGGCAGTGCCCTGGGCAGCCAGGGGGTTGTGGCTGCAGGGGAGCCTCGACGGCCCGTTGCAGACCCTGCAGCGTGAGCATCTGCAGAGCCGCTCCGTGGGCCGCCCGCTGGCCCCAGCTGCACCTGCGTCGCTGTAATACCCCGAGGCCTGTCCCCATGCCACACCTGGACACGCGTGCCTTTATCTGGGAAAACTTACTTAATGTCTAGTACATTTTGGTTGGGATGGATAAGCAGCCCAGAAGGCCTGGGCAAGCTTTGAAAGTCCTCTTGACAGATAAATTGATGAGTGAAGAAAACGTGTAAATGTGACCCCATTGACAGACTTTTTTTGGGTAGAAATATTCTGACATTTTTAAATAAACATACAAAGTGAAAAAAGAATGCAAAACTACACATATACTGTAATCATGACTCCAGAAAATAAACAAAAGTTTATGAATGTTACTAAATCTGGAATAAAATGCAATAGAATGTTAAAAAATGCTATTTCTGCATGGAGGGACTATGGATGGATTTTGTCTTCTTTTCACTGTTTGTTATTTCCCACATTTTCTATAATATACTTGATTATCTGCTCATAAGGAAACATAACCAATAAATAAAAACACATATACACATGCATGTGCAAGAGGGCTGAAAATACATTCACGACAAGGATTTTAAACCTCAAAAGTCTGAACTATTGGGTTTATGTGGAGCCTGAATTCCCTTCACAATCCCTCCCTTTTTGGTAATCTTCAGGGAGATTTCATTTTAAAATATAAAATGCTACATAATAGGGGAAACGTTATCCATCACCACTTTAGTATGAAAAAGTACCTGAGTTTCCAGCCTGGCAGGTAGACCTTGGTGGAGAAAGGCCCAGGTCGGCCCAGGTCAGCCCACGGGGACCAGGCTCTCCAGGGAAATGTCTGTGAGGCTGGGGGAACAGAGGAGGTCCTGATGGTGGGCAAAGCTGGCACGGGGTACGGGGAGGGTTAAGAAGAATGGGGGGGTACAGGGGTGACCTAAGCAAACTGTTGTTCATAAACCTTTGGGTGAATCTTGATCAGTTTTTCAGAATAAATCCCCGGATGTGGACATACTGTATCTAAGGGTGTGGGCAATTCCGATTTGTGAAGCCCACGTCGTGCACGTTCTAGCTGCAAAGCTCTGTGCCAGCAGGAGACACTGGCCCTGCCGCATTTCCAGAGACTCTGAGCGAAAGGCAAGGCCGGTCGTTTCCAGGACCAACACACAGACGCCTCTGAAGGGCCGTGTGAGTTCTTCTCTGGGGAATGCCGGGACTTCCAGGAGGACTTACGGGTGTAGAGCAAGTGGATTTTTTAAAATGCAATTTTGTGGAGATATACTCACACACCATATAATCCATCTGAGGTAGACAATCTGTGGCTCACAGTCTGTTCAAATAGTTGTGCATTCATAGCCACAATCAATTTTTGAGCATTTTCATTACTCCAAAGTAAAGAAAAAAAATAAAAAAATAACAAAGAACACCCAGACCATCCCACACCCCTTATCCCCCAATATTATTTATATATTTTTGTCATTATTTTATTACTCATCTGCCCATACACTGGTTAAAGGGAATGTCAGTCACCAGGTTTTCACTATCACACAGTCACACAATAAAAGCTCTATAGTTACAGGATTATCATCAAGAATCAAGGCTACTGGGTTACAGTTCAACAGTTTCAGATATTACCTTCTAGCTAGTTAATACACTAGAAAGTTAAAAGGGATATCTATATAATGCATAAGAATAACTTCCATAGTGACCTCTTGACTCCATTTGAAATCTCTGAGCCACTGAAACTTTATTTCATTTCTTTTACCCCTTTTGGTCAAGAAGTCTTTCTCAATCCCATGATGCTGGGTCCAGGCTCATCCTCGGGAGTCGTGTCCTATGTTTCCAGGGAGATTTACACCCCTGGGAGTCACACCCCATGTGGGGGCAGGGGGGGAATAGTGAGTTTATTTAGCAAGTGACTTTGAAGTCACTTGTTTGGAGGATCAGCTGAACACCTTAAAGTGTACATGAAACATGGGCTCTCAGCAGGGCTTCCCAAACCAGCGCTGAAGCCCAGCGTGTAGCTTGTGTTAGAGCAAATCTCTGTTTACAACAGTCAAATACAACTGTCTACCAGGGATCAAATTAACTGAAAATAAGCTCTGGAAGGCTGGCGGCTCTAATTGTCGTCTAATAGACCGATTTCCTTAACTCCCTAATATCTTGTGTTTACTATGATTGTCAAGGGTCCCACGAGTAAATCTAATTTAAATTGATGCTCAATTTGGCTAGGATTGGGGAACTCCTGTGTGGCAATTGTGGAACAAAACTGGGCAAAGCTCCTTTCATCTTCTGGTGGTTAAAGTACTTAAACTTTAATACTTACCTACACTCCATCTGGAACCTTTAAATTCAAGTTTTAATTCTCTGAGAAAGGATTTGAAGGTCCCTTTGTCTTCCACTGAAGGTTTTAAAAGGCAGTCAGCAATTAATAAATGAGATCATAGGCAAAATAAAATTCTATTTTAAATGGGATTTTTAATAGACTCATATCTCAACCTTGGCAGAGTCTGCAGTGTTTAGGAGGAAAGGATGCTGGTTATTTGTTTGACCTCTGGGAGACCTATGATGACTGGGGAGAAAGAAATTAGAATCCTTCAGCCATTCATGCCTGGAAGATTACTTTCAATAGGTACATAAATTATCCGTGTCTTGCTTTTCTTTGGGGGAACATTCAGGGGCCGTAATAATAACCAGAAAGTTTATAATGGATCGATATTGGCTGCAGTGTTCTTTTTCGTTCCTCTTGCCTCCAGCTCTCTATTAGGTCATCCTTATCAGTCAGAGTCTGCAGAAAGCCTCCCGTGCCAGCATCCCTCTGCTCTCCCTGGGCTGTCTTCTGCAGCAGACGCCACGCGCCATTCCGTACTGTATGTGGCTCCCATTAAACCTTCACGTGAGACTGAGTTCTGCACATCAATTAGAGGAGCTTCTCTGAGACCTGGTGAAGGATTATATCCTTTGTACGGCTGGCAATCTGAAAGGAGGATCATGGCAAGTGAGACGCAGACGTGATGGACACGCTCGTCACCGGCCTGTGGCTGAAGGAGGCCATGCCACGGGCTGTCACATGCAGCCTCCGAGCCCCGAACACACACATTTTCAGCACCGACATCCTTCAATATAATAGTTGCATTGGAAACAACGCTGTCATGTGCAAAAATCTTTTGAGAATGATGAAGTGGTGAAACCTCTAAAAACTAGAGTGTAATATACCATCCTGGGTTATAACGAGAGGATGATGTGGTAGGAAAATAAAGAGTTATAGGTAAAGTCTCACACAGAAAAATAAAATGAATTTCTGACAATAGCTCACGTTTTTGTACGTATTTAATTTTTTCTGGTTTTGAATGGACTTTACTAAAAGCTCTTTCACAAAGCAGCTATTGTGATTTAAATATAAAACCAGTGGGATTTACTGTGAGAAAATTTCCTGCCCTCACGTTTGCTTATTGGATAACAGATTAGTATATAAAGGAACAAGTTTCATTTTTACTTATATGATAGAGGATGTAGAAAACAATCATGTGAATCTGAAATAATTAATTTTTTTAGACTTCTAACAAAACCCCTGGTCAGCCCTGTGGTTGAGGAGGACACTGCAGCTTCTTTCCCTGAGAGTCAGAGGCAGGGCCGTGAGCTGGAGCTGTTGGCTCATTTGAAGTAAATTGTCTTGACAGTGCCTGAGACAGAGAGGAGCATGGAGATAATTGGGTTCAAAACAAGTGTTTGCAGAATGCAGACAGGGAGCTTTTTGTACAGATTAAAAGATGCGTAAATGAACCCTTGGGTTAAAGGTTGTATCAGGGAAAAGAGACACAAATAGGGATCCACATGCAGTCAGAGGAGAAAAGGGGGAGAGTGGTTGCTCTGCAGCAGGCAGAGCTGCCCACTGTGTGCAGGCCTGAGCGTGTGGGAGATCCAGGCGTGTGCTGCGGTGCTCCTATGGGCATCCTCCCTGCTGTCCCGTGGCCCTCTCTGAGGGTCCCCTCTGGTTTTGGGGGGGGGCACTGCCATCCTCGCCGAGGACTTCCTGCCTCGAGCCTCTGGGTGACTGCAGTAGATGTTCTCCGGCCCGGCATGTCCCCTGCCGGTGTACTCTGCACCCGGAAACTCTGGGATCTTCAGAGGGGACTCAGAAGTCACTCAAACAATGAGAGTCGGGAGTGGGTGGCCAAATACCCCAGTTCCTCATCCTTTGGGACGTGAGAAGCAGCATTTCAGAAGGTCCCCAGCTGGGTGAAGTGGTTGTCTGCGATGAGAACCTGCTCATTAACTCATCCCCTCTTTGTTTTCCAAACTTCCTTGTCCACTGCCCCAGAGCCACACTTCCTGGCATTGCTTCCCAGATAAGTGGGGCCTCAGGGTCTGCTTTGTGGAGAACCCAAACTACGACCTCTGCTGTGCAGATGTTTGGCTGAGGGAGGCATTTTTATATAAAAATATAGATGTTGTTTGATTTGCGTTGGGAAGAACAGAGTTTAACAGGGAAATGGGGGTGTTTGGATGGAAGGGATGGAGAAGAAAAGTCACAAAGAGGAATGTTTGCAGGAAGCAGCAAGATTTCCCCCAGACTGGCTGTGAAGTGTAATGATTGAGAGGTTGGAGCGGAGTGTGGTTCTGGGCTTTGGGGATGGCCCCAGCGCTTGCTCCATCTGTAAAGGCTGACAGCAGAAACAGGAGGAGAACCGGCCTCAAGGGGTGCAGGCGTTTGCTGCCTACTTCATGCATCTCAAGAAACAAAACAACACCCGCTCTATATGTCAAGTTGACAAGGACACCTTAGAGCTGTTTATTCTTTTAGGTATCTTAGTTGAGTTAGATGCTCTTGGCATCCAGTGCTGCCTGATAATCCAGGCGGTTTTTGAAGCTGATGGCACAGTCTGTTCCTTGTATCGTATTAAAACTCTTTCCCTACTGAGGCTTTTTACCACTTTATAGTTCTGCTTTGTGTTAATAAGGGGATTGCTTTTTGTTAGAGAAGTTGTAGACTTACAGAAAACCATGAAGAAAATACAGCGCTCCCCTATACCCTCCCTGTTGTTAACACTTTGTGTTAGTGTGGTCCGTTCTTTATGATTGATGAAAGAATATTATTATAATGGTACTATTACTTATAGTCTGTGGTTTCCCTCAGAGTTCACTGTGTGTGTTGTCCAGCCCTCTGGTTTTTTAGATTACCTTTTGGAGCCATCTTGGTGGGTTTATAATTGGTGGGATCCAGGCTTGTTTTCAAGGTTATGGGTTGAGTTAGGAGATGACAGGATGACAGCAGTGAGATGGGAGCAATTTTCCCAACCAGCCTCTCTCACCATCTGATGTGTGGAATTTCTTCCAGCGTTCACAGCTGAGGCCTTGCTAATTGTTGGATTTGCATTAAGCTTGCAAGCTCTGGCAAGCCTGAAATTCACTTTGGCTCACTTCCTCAGCCTCGTTCCACAAATAGTATCTTCAGCCCCAAATGCTGAGGCTGGAGGAGAAAGATCCTGGGCAGAGGAACGCAGAGCTTTGGCTTTTTCCTTACTGTAGAAAGATGCTTCGGGTGGAAAGAAAGGGTCCTAAAAATTGGAAGTGCTCCCTTAGCAGTACCGACACGTGTCATTGCAGATCACGTGACTTCACGCTCTATGGGGGCGTGATTGAGTTGTTTTCACACCAGAACAATTTGGGCGGGGCGTGGGGGGGTGAGTTCTTTTTGGGGAATTTTGATCATTTCCTAGAGACAGGGGCTATGTGGGAAGGTCTATCCATGTTTAAATCAACACTGATTAAACAATATATTAAAGTTTTTCTGCAGAATCCATTATGTGGTGATAGCAAAAACAATTTCAAGGATAAATGAACATTTTTTGAGAGTGGGAATATTTTGATGCTGAAAATACTACAGTGGATGATTGTGCTTCTCTGAGTTATAAACTCAGGTTTAAATGCCACGATTCTGTTCCACCTATGATTTTATTGCAGATGGGATAGGGGATGTTGTCGGCAGGGGTCACACTGCAAACCCACTCCTGCTTTCTCCCTTTAAGAAAACCAAATACGGTTCCTTCCCAAAGAGGAATTAGGATAAGCAAAAATGTCAGGAAACAAGCTTCCAGGGGCATCGGTCTGTATTCAGGGATTTTGTAAACACCCCCAAGCTCACCTCCCTACCTCTGTCATGATGTTCGCAAATCTGATCGTTTCTCCTCTGCGTTCTTCCTAGACTGAGGAGCTGTTATTACTTTATGCTCTTGACGAATGAAGTCCATTTAGATGTGAATTATCAAATCAGCAATCAGTCCCATCTAACACCCAAGATAAGGATGAAGGAAAGGATAACACCAAAGCAATCCCCTCCTCTAAATGAGAAGCTCAGCAAAATATAGCTTGTTCACTGGATTCTAGGCAGAAACAGATTCGAGACCAATGAATTTAATTTTATTCCATTTTTTGAATTTTGATTTGTTTGGGAATGATGTAGAGGCTTTTTTCGGGAATAGCAGGGATATAATTAAAAGAAACTGGGACATTCATCCTCTTATTTATTACAAATGTTCAGATGTGAGTAGGAGGGAAAATCATCAGACTAGGGTTATCTATCTCTTGATGATGAAGACAGAAAACAACAGAAAACCTTGTGATCAGCCTCTCTGGATGCCTCAGTTTATAGTAGACACTTCCTTTGAAGGAAAGGACTGCATTTGTGGACCTAACTTTCGGAACGCAGACTGGAAGCAGAATTGGATAGTGGAGGTGGGGCATGAAAGGATGATGCTGTGGGTTATCCATTGTGGCTTAATAAGTCACCCCAAAACTTAGTGGCTTAAACAGCAATCATTCTATTTTCCCAGAACAGCTGTGAGCCCAGGATTCAGGAAGGGCTCAGCTGGCTGGTTCTGATTTGGGATCTTCAGTCCAGAGGCTGGAGCTGGAGGAGTGCAGGGGCCGGAGGGGCCCCGCGGTGGCTCCTGAGGCAGTTTCGGGGTTTCTCTTGGAGATCTTCTCACACGGGCTCCTCTCACACGGGCACCCCATCAGGTTTCAAGGCAGTCAGGCAGCTTAGCTGGCTCAGGCTTCACCCCAGGAGTTCCGCAGAGCAAGGTGGGAGCTGTGCCAGCGTTGGTGGCCTGGTCTCAGAAGCCACTCAGCATCACATCTTCCACATTCTACAAACTGCCCAGATCCGGGGGAAGAGGAATCAGAAGCCATCTCCTGATGGGGGTGTGTGCCTGTGTCACATTTCTAGAAACGCTTGTGGAACAGGAGGAGTTCGTGTAATCATCTCTGGAACATCCAGTCTGTGCAGGTGGCCACGTCAAAGCAAGCCAGGAAAGTGGTGCCGCGCTCTGCAAGCCTCACCCTGCCCGTTCAGCCGGGTGTGCCCGTCGTGCCTCCCCTTCTCCTGCCCACCCCGCTGGATCCCGGCCTGCTTTGGCTCGTGTTTACTTTCCTAGCTTTGAATTTGTGGATACAAATCTGGACTTTGCTGCTGCAGCCCCCTGGCTTTGTGCATGTTCTAATTTATGCATCAAGGCTCGATGTGGTTTCTGGAGAAGCCACCTTTATTCCGAATGCCCCACGTGCACCCTGCTGCCGTCCCTCCTCCCCGATCGCGGTTAGTCCCACTCGTGACACGGGAGAGTCAGGACAGTCGGGAGGAGAATATTGATTTAGTCAGGACTAGAGAAAGACATTTCAGCATTTGCATTTTGTACCGTCTGGGTCTTTGAAGAGTTGGTGAAGAGAAAGCTGGAATAAAGTGCAAAAGTTGATGCTGTACATAAAACGTTAAGGGCATAAGAATCCTAAAGATCGTCCAGTCCACATTTCACAGATAAGAAAATTAAATCCCAGAGAAAGCTGCCGGCTCTCTGCCTGATGCCGTCACCGGTGCTGGGGGGGAGGCGCCCTGGCCGCTGTGCAGGTGCGTGCAGAAGAGCTGTGCGTGCCCCAGACACAGGACCCCAGCAGTACACTGTGAGTTTGTTTTATTTGTCTTAAGAAGAAACTGTCAATAAATATTTGAATACCTTTAGTAATTCTCTTTCTTTTAAACCTTACGAGGAAGTAGTGTACTTGTTATTTAAAGCACGAGAGTCTTTCAGGTGTTTTGGAACGATGGGAAAGGATTCTCTTCTTTGAGGCAGACACTACAGGGGACTTGGGGACAGCCTGGGCATCTCCCGGGGCCTCACCCTTAGACGGCTCTTTCTGTCATCAGATGTAGCTTGTACCTCAGGGTTGATGGAAATGAGTTAGGATCAACATTTGTGGATAAATTTGCTTCTGAGTTGCAGCCAGAACCCGGGGCGCCTTTGGGAGTGAAGCTTTGGTCAAATGGCCCTACTGGATCCCCGGAGCAACATAGGTAGAGCAGGCTGCTGGAGAATTCTAGAGGAACCTGCCCCTCCTCCCCAGGCTTTCCAAAGTACAGGAGATAAAAGATGGCCAAATGGTTCTGTGAGTAATGTCTGACTTGCTTTCCTTAAGGAAGACAATGAGATAATGCATGTAAAATAATAGGCAAATGTTACAGAGTTAAACACAGGTTAGTTATTGGGGTGGCAGCAAGGGACAGTACAGGGATTTGGAATCAGAGCCCCAGGGATCCAGTCTTAGCCACACCAGCCGATGGCTGGGCGATCTTGGTAATGCAGTTTTCTTTTTTGAATTTTAGGTTCCTAACTTGTAAAATGTCATCATGCTTTTGGAAAGATTTTAAACATTCTAAATCACTATAGAAGTAAACAATTATTAGTAAAATAATATGAATAGCCACTGTCCCTAAACATTTTGTGTCTGAATTTTTAGGAAAAGGGAAACACTCTAGGTTTTGTGAATTCACCGAATTCCAGATGCTTATTTTATTTGTGTTGGATAGACAGTAGCTTTTCTAGCCTAGACTTTTTAATTCAATGCTTATTTATTCAAGCACCTGAAGAACTGGGCAGTGCCTCACAGAGCCAGGCAATTGCGTGCAAAATGTGTTTGTGGAGTTAAGTTGGGAGAGAAAGTTCTGTACGTTGATCTTTTGGTCTGGGAAGGCATTTTGGAGTCTGCGAAGAGGACAGTCTTTTGAATCCATTTCTAAGCCTTTCACAGCACAGATTAATTTAGCAACCTCCTCCCTGCTTCCTAAGCTGTGTTCTGTTTTCCTTGCACAAGTTCTCATGAGCTCTGTCCCCATCAACAGAAAGGGGTTATCAAATTGGAAGCTGAGTATGAAAAGAATAAATTCTTCAGTAAATTTTGCATGACACCCAGTTTATCATTCAGTAAAAAACACGACAAAAAGAAAAAACAATCCAAACTATAAAGACCAAAGCACTGCATTTGATAGAAATGAGCGACATAAAAATGATAGGGAATCAGAACAAGTTATTATCAGTAGAGTGCTTTGAGCAACCTGGGATGAAGGCAATTTATAACTACAAGTGGTTCCTTGCTAGTCCTATTAATTGAGTTGCCCTTTTTAGGGGGTTAAAGCTGTGGCATCTGAAACTCAGGATAGTGAAGGCTGGTGACCATCACCCAAGAAACCGTCCTCCTGCAGGACTCATCAGGCGTTTCATTTCTGTAACTTCCAGAAGCAATCATTTCCTTAGGCATTTATCACTGACCTGAGTTTCTAAAAATGAATCCTTTAGAAAAGGTAAGTAAAAAAGTGCTTTTGCATAAGAAAATATGAACTCAAAATGGCTTTAAAAAATGAGTTCCAGAGCTGTAACTCATTGAGGTTAGGGCAAGGTGAAATAAGGAGATAAATTAGACTGGGGAGAGCAGTGGTGCCCAAGACTGGGAGAGATTTAAGCCTGACTTGCCAGAGGTTCCACATGTCTCTTCCCTTATCTTTGTACCTGAGGCAATTACTCCTGCTGCTCGGGAAATGTCGTTCTCATCTTCCCCTGCTCCTTCCTCCCACATTCTCTCCCCAGGCACTCAGGAAGGACCATCTGGTCATTGATGTTTGTGGCTTTGGGGACTCTCTCTTTAGTAGCCCACTCCCCAAATGCCTGGACCATTTCAGATCTTCAGGGCGTTTGTGGGGTCCGTGGGTGCTGACCATCTTGGATTGGCTTTGGGGGAGTGGGTGGCTATCAGTGGGTAGGTATTAAGAGGTGAGATGGGTCAGTGTTGGGTATTTTTATTTGTCTTGAATTCTTGTTAGCAGTGAGGTCCGTTTGAGTTCGGGTGGTTGTGCGCCTAAGGGATGTTAGGGTTGGGTTAGCCCAGACTACTCTTTGCATCAATAAAGGAATGCTTTCCCGAAGAGTCCTTGGATGGTCCAACCTGCTGTCACCAACACATCTCCTGGGGAGCAGGATGAGCCTGTTCCAAACAAGGCAGCCGGGGAGGAGGCAATGTACATCCAATGTTAAGTTCCTCAGATAAGCACTTGGGTATCACTTTCCCACGGGACACTGAGAAGACCCTTGCTTCAAATGGCTCCTTGGGGACAGATTGAAGAGGTTCCGGTTAGTCAGCCTTCCAGGGCACATGCTGGGACATTATTATTCTATTTTTTCTCATTTTTGGTTTTTGTTTTGAGTGTTTGTCATTGTTGCTTTAATCTTACAACAGAAGAATTGCATGTCCATTTTAGGACACTGAGGAGATAAAGATAAACATAAACAAGACAGTAAGAGTGAACTGGCAACTTTCCACCTGGGGAAAACCACAGTTAACATGTTTGTTCCCATCCTCCCGATCTTTTTCTCTATGCACATACATTCACAGACACACACACACAGCAAGCACATATTTATCCAAATGGGATAATTTTATTATAACTATTTTCAGTTTTACAGTTCTGTATCAGCCCTTTTTAAGTAGGTACCACAATTTATTTAATTAAGTCTCCGTTGGGCACTTCAATGGTTTCTGACTTTCCCCTAGTATAAACCACATTGGCCTGAACATTCCTGTAACTAATTATGTGTGTACACCCATTATTATTTCCTTTGGATAAATTCCCAAGGAAAATCAAGAACTTTGGATGCACAATTGCCAAATTGCCATCCTAAGAAGTTGTGCTTATTCATCATATGTTCAACACATGTTTACTTATTGAGTAATCCTTCTATGTGCAACATTGTATAATTAAATGGGGATAAAAAGCAGTGAATAAGACAACATAAACCATGCCCTCATAGAGACAGACATCAACTCTGTCAATATAAGAGGGTTAAATGTCAGACAAAGGGAAAAACAGGCACTCAGGGAGCTCTAGGAGGAAACCACTGCAGACTCCACAGCAGCGTGTGGGAGCACTTGTCTCATGGAATCCTACTAATATCATTTCACTTCCATTTTATATTGAAGTAAACAAAAAGGAGGATCCCAGATAAGACTGTGCTGTGCATTTGTATATCTGTACGGTCCAAACATAAGCCTTGATATAAATTTTTATGATTCCTGCCCCATTCAGGGCTTGGACTTACCAGCACCGTGTTCTGAGATTTAAATTCAATAAATCGTATCATCAGCCTGGTGAGGGGACTGTTTCATGAGCTGGAGAGCTGGGCCTTGTCTCCTTCCTCACAGAATTAGTTACTTGCTCACCTATAGGGAACATTTCTATCATTCTTTTCTTAGGGCACATAATGAATTTGTTGTATTTTTCTTGGTATCGGTTTCTTTTTGTAAATTGTGGGCTACTTAACGATGGGGATGAATTGTGTTTAGAGTTGAGGGTCCAGTAAATGCCCCCTAGATTGTCGATGAATGGACCACACAGCTCGGCGAATGTCACCTGGATGTTGTACTGCTCCCTGGGGGCTTCGGTTAGGATTCTGGGTTTACAGAACTCAAACTTGCTTCAAGAGCCTGATTGCTCATGTTTTGTGAATATTAAAGTAATATGTTTAAATGTTCCTCTTGAGCCTTCCTTTATGGTCCCAGGTTATGAGGAAGATGGCTGCTCACCATTTCAACACGACAGCAGGCTTGAAAGTCAGGCTTGGGGAGGAGAACTTAGAGGTGTAGGTAAGGGAAGCCCAATGAGGAAGTCAGGTGGAGAAACCCACCCATCCTGCTTCAGGTAGGCATGGAAAGAAGAGAGGAGTCAGAGATGGGGGAGGGAAGCAGTCCTGCAAGTGCCTCGAGAGGAGCAGGCATGTTGAGTGAGTTCAAGGACACGCTGAGGACAAAGAGTTTCTGTTTGAAACCTCAGGAGGCTGCAGGAGCTGGAGGAGGTGCCTGGTCCAGCAGGCTGGAGGGGGAGCACAGAAGAGGCTCACTGCATCTACAGCCAGCAAGAGTTGAGTTGGGAGGGGTTGGCGGTGGGGAGGGCTACTGGGGTACAAGGAGAGAAAGAGGCTAGATCATGGGGTACATGCCCCAGTGGCTTCAGCTATGAATGTTAACAGGGTGAGCAGTGATTGGGTGGGCAAGGGACACCCTACCAGAGGCCAGAGGAGCTTTGGTGATTTGAGAACCACGAGGTCAAGTCACAAGGTCACTTGAGCTCCCTCTCCTCTCTTCAACCTAATACCATTAGGAGTGGTTTGCAGGTATGGGAGAGATTGAGCACTTACCCCAGGTAAAACAGTATCAAGCACATTTTCTCCCCACTAAAACCAGATCAAAATTTATATTTTCTCTGACACATGGGTTATAAAGTGAACAATTTTGCAACTTTATTATACTACCTTATGCATAAGGGAGAATTTATTGGTTCACAGAGACCAGAGAGTGGTAGAGCAGGCAATCTAAGCTGTGAAGAAGGTATAGACACAATTGGAGGCAGGAGCTCAGGATTCTACCTTTTCCACTAATTTCTGCTTTGCTCTGTCTACATATCAGCTTCCTTTTATCTCACTACTGACCAGCTCTTCCACATGGATGATATAGTACAATTACTTAATGAAGAAATCTCTTCAGTTTGTTTGTTTTGGTCTCAAGTTCAAAATCCTTGGGAATGATTATATTGATCTAGTTTGGGTCAGGTTACCCACCCTTAGCCCAGTCATTTGTAGATGGGTATTGGTATTTTCAAACCCCTCACCCTGGGGTTCTGGGATATGTAAATCCATGTTGGTTAGTGTCATATGTTGGGGGAAACAGTTACTTGGAGAAAGGAAGAGTAAGGATTATATTGAAAGGGAGTCCCATCAATATACAATACAGTGTCAACCCTTGGCCAGGACTTCACTTCCAGGATACTCTGGTTTCTTGGAAACAACGGAATGGTCCACAGTAATCCTGCCATGGTGCTGTAGCCAGCCTCTAAGATGGATCCAATGATCCTGCACATCTCCTTATGTGGTTTAATCCCATGTTGAATCAAGGCTGGCTTGTGTGATTGACAGGGTGTGTGGAGTTGAGCCTGCATGGCTCTCATGACTGGATCAAAAAGGGCATAAGGCTTCCAGCTGCTCTCTTGGATCACCTGCTCTGGAGGAAGCAGGCACTGTGTTGTGAGTACACTGTAGCGTCTCTGCGAGAAGCTCATGTGGAGAGAACCTGTGACCTCCCACCAGTAGTCAGCGTCAACCTGCCAGCCATGTGCGTGAGCCATCTCGGACGCAGATCCTCTAGCACCATCAGGTTACTGATGGGTCATTGCAGCCCTGGCTGACATCAGACTGCAGTTTAATGAAAGACTCCTCTAAGCCAAAAATGCCCAGCTTTGTTTACTTAAGAGGCAGTGAGGAGTCTGATGTCACCGAGATGGCAGAGTGAGGTGCTCCTGGCTTCCCCACAGAAGCTTTAAACAACAAGCAGAATCTGGCAGAATGCTCTATCTCAGATCTATCTCCAGAAAACTCTGAAAGTAGTTACAGGGTTGTAGTAACCGGAAGACCATCACATCAAGAAAAAGGCAACTGAAAACCAGTAGGAAAACCTTGTTGGGCCCTTGCTGACCCTTCCTGCACTCCCTACCTGGCTTGATGTGGAGCCAGCCTGCACACCCAGTGGGGGTTCCTGGTCCTTGTTCTGGAGGGGGAGAGACATCTTTGTGCACAAACTGGGGGGCAGATAAGTCTGTGCCAATCTGTCTGGTGACAGATTGAAAGACTAAACCAGGGCACTCGTTGCAGGCTTATCCCAGCGCTTTCCCTATGCATAGGCAGCTAGCACGCTGCTCAGCCAGAACAATGTCAAATGACTTCGTCAAATCACAGGTGCCTGGGAGGCAAAGGATTGTCAGCTATGAGATATACCGTGTAGTACCCAGGACGGGGAGGAGACACTATTTTCTAGGGGAAAAGAGGACATTTGGATCCATGTAAAGGGGGATTTCCTAGGGCCAGGTGATCAGGCCAGGGTAAGATGCATGCTCAGAAAGGATTATGAGGACCCCATGCTTTTGCTTTGGGCTATTCTTTAAACTCATTGTTAGACACTTTGCAGACCAGTCTGAAAAGAATGGAAATGGTGTTTTCGTTATTTCTCCCTCCCTCCCTCCCTTCCTTCCTCCCTTTCCTAGCTATCCTGACATTCAAGGAAATCTTTCAGAACACTAGTTGGGTACAAGCTTAAGAAAGAGATGCCTTAGAGATTAAATTCCAGAGATAACACATGAAAATATCAAAATGTCCAGTTGCAAACCGCAAGGAATGTAAAGAAATAGGAAATGATGGTCCATGCATAGGCACAAGAAAGCATTGGAAACCATTAATGAGAGAACCAGATTATGGACATACCAGATAAAGATTTTTCTTAATTGTCCAAAATATGATCTAAAGAAAAACATAGACAACAAACTAAATGAAATCACAAAAAATGATAGATGAACCCAAAAGATAGTATCAATAAAGTGATAGAAATCATAAAATGGAATGAAACAGATTTAAGACCACAGTAACAGAAATAAAAAATTCCCTAGAGGGGCTCAAAAGCAGATTGGAGCTGGCAGAAGAGAAAGTCAGTGAACTTGAAGATAAGACAATTGAAATTATTCAAACTGAGGAGCAGAAAGAAAAAAAGAATGAAAGAAAGTGGGCATAATCTGAGAGATCTGTGGGTCACCATCAAGTGTCTAAAATACACATTATGGGAGTCTCAGAGGGAGAAGAAAAAGAGAAAGGGGTAGAAAGAATATTCAAAGAAATAATGGCTGAAAGTATCCCAAATTTAATGAAAGACATGAATATTCACATCCAGGAAGTTCAACAAACTCCACGCAGGATAAACCCAAATAGACCTACAACAGGACACATTATAATCCAACTGATGAATGGCAAAGATAGGGAAAGAAGCAACACGTCATGTTCTAGGACCCTCAGTAGGAGTAAGAGCTGATTTGTCATTACAAACCGTGGAGGCAAGAAGGCAGTGTGAGGACATATTTAAAATTCTGAAAGAAAAAGAATTATCAACTGAGTGTCCTGTATCCGGGAAAAGCATCTATCAAAAATGAGGGAGAGATTAAGACATTCCCAGATAAACAAAAGCTGAGAGAAGTCATCACCACTAGATCAGCTCTACAAGAAATGCTAAAAGGAGTTCTTCACATTGAAAGGAAAAGACAGTAGTGAATAGAACATAGCTGCAAGAAGAAATAAAGATTTTCAGTGACGTTATGACATGGATAAGTATGAATGCCAATATGATTATATTTTTGGTTTGTAACTTCACTTTTTACTTCTTAAAAAATTTAAAATGCAAATGCATAAAAAGTAATTATAAATGTATGGCTTTGAACTCATATAAATGTATAATTTTTGAAAAGAATATATATAAAGGTGAGGGGATGGCACACTCAGGAATATAGTTTATAAATGCTATTGAAGTTAAGTTGTATCAAATCAAAGGAGATTGTTATAGATTTAGGATGTTAAAGTTCAACCCCATGGTGACCACAAAGAAAATATTGGAAAAATATGTGCGGAAGGAATAAAGCAGGGATTCTGAACAGTTTATTACAAATGATCAATTAAATACAATAATAGGAAGTAATGGAAGAATTGAGGGACAAAAAGGCATGACTTACAAGCAGAAAGAAAGTACTGCATCATCAGTAGTTACTTTAAATGTGAGTTAAATTTTCCAGTTAGAAGGCAGAGATTAGCAGAATGGATTTTTAAGAAAATGACCCAACTGTATGCTGTGTACAAAAGACTCACCTTAAATTCAAGGCTGAAAGTGAAGGGATGGAAAACATATTTCTTGCAGACAGTAACCAAAAGAGAGCTGGGGTAGCTATACTAATACTAAATAAAATAGGCTTTATGTAAAAAATTTTTATGAGGGACAAAGAAGGTCACTAAATACTGATAAAGGGACCAACTCAACAAGAAGACAAGTCAGTTTTAAATATTTATGAACCTAATGGCAGAGCCCCAAAAACTGATGGCTTTGAAGAGGGAAATAGATGATTCTATATTAGTAGGAAGAGACTTCAATGCAGCACTTTCAATAATGGTTAAAACATCTGGACAGAAGATCAGTAAGGAGAGAGAGGACTTGAACACTGTGATAAACCAGCTAGCCCTAACAGACACAAAAGAACACTTTGGCCAATTGTAGCAGAATCCAATTCTTCTCTAGGGCACACTGATCATTCTCTAGGATAGAACATACGTCAGGTCACAAAACAAGTCTCAATACATTTAAAAAGACTGAAATCATAACAAAGTATCCTCTCTGATCACAACAAAAGCAAGATATCAGTAACAGAGGGAGAATTGGAAGAGTCACAAATATGCAGAAATTTAATAATATACTCTTAAACAATCTATGGCTCAAAAATCACAAGGGAAATTGGGAATATCTTGAGATGAATGAATATCTTGAGATGAATGAATATCTTGAGATGAATGAAAATCAAAACACAATGTACACAACTTACAGGATGCAGCAAAGGCGGTGTACAGTTAAGTTGTTCCCAAATTCTTGACCCGGAGAAACTGCCAAAGATAATAGATCTTTATTGTTGTTTTATACTATTAAGTTTTAGGGTAATTTGTTATGTGTGGCTAATTAATTTAGGTACATTCCTAAACCAGGCCTCCAGGGTCGACTTTCCAGGCCTGAAGTAGCTGTTATACCCATGGGAGCAACTGCCAGAGATCACTGTGCTTTTTAAGTTGGGTTTCACAGGTAAACTGTCAAAAAGAAAAAGAATAAAGAATAAAGAAAGCAAAGGGTTCAAGACACACTCTTTACATAGTTCAGTAGCATCTTTGGAACATTGGGATAGGAAATGTTGCAGCATAGCACATTGAGGGGAAAAAAACACTGAGAAAGTATTCAGAATATCTGTTTTCATCTCAGTTCTGCTGGTTATTAGCAAAGTGACCTTGGTGAAGTCATGATGACATTTTCATCATTCTGTTCCAACCTCCCTGGGTTGCAGAAGGATCACATGAGGTAAAGAAGGTGAAACTCCAAAACGTGTAACTCCTTAGAAATGTCACGAGACATCATCACAGTCAAGAGGACAGAGAGCACGAATGCGAGTTAGAATTAGGAACTGGGAGAATGAAGAGAGAGAAGTAGAAACAGGAGAAAAACTGCTTATTTTTTTTTCCCTAAGAAATTAGCATCCTCATAACAGAAAACAATTCCTAGTCAGTTTTGGATATTACCTTATTATTGTTTGGGAATATCTCTGTACAAAGAGAAACTGTGAAATCAGATCTCAGTAAGGCCTGTCAATTACAGAGTTAGCAAGCTGATTCCTGGCACTTTCCTGGCATCCTAGAGCATGATGGAATTGCAGCTGGAAAACGAGGGTCACAGTTTTTGGTAATAGTGTGAAGCTCACTGATGTACAACCTCACTCCTCGGAATCCGTTATCTGTATCTGTCCTCCCACAGGGACCCCTGCCACAGCAGTTCAATTTCATGAGTGGGGGTGTAACAGATGAATCTTCTAATTTTATATTCTGAAATGAGGTGATAAAATGCTAGATTTATAGATAGCTTTTCATTGTGCACAACACTCACGTTTCTTGTTCCCATCTGGTGTGAAGAAAAGAAATTTGTTCTCCCTTCGACGTGCCGTGCTGCTAAATGTGAGTTACTTAGGATCTTGCGCAGTTGGAGCATAGCTGTCCACCAGCATAAAAGATACAGTGCTGTGGGCAACACTTTAATTCTAGCAGAGCTTAACCAAAGGCTTTTTATTGCCGGTGCAGATATTTTTATTTTGGAAGGGGAAGATAAACCTTAATGTCCTGGTTTATTTAACAAAATATGTCTTCAAATTAGGACAGGCTTTCTTGGATACACACTTGCCTGTCAGTTCTCCCCCAAATGCCATGCTGTTAAATGTGCGGAACATTTCATTGTCCTACAGTATCCAGAGTTCTGCCCAAGGAGGGCATCTTCAGCTGCTGTCTTATCAGGGGGCTTTCCTATGCCCAGCAAAATGGCTTCTTAGAGAGTTCAAGGAATTGAAAATGCAAAACCAATTTTTCTCTCTCTGGAAACCAGAACCAGAATTTCTTCTCTGTATCTTCCAGGGACTACCCTTTCTGACCCACGACATCCCACAGAAAGAACATTTCTTCACACGTACTTTTATATTCCGCATATGCTCATTAATGTGTCATTTTTCTTATGGGAGGACAATTAGGCATTTATCTCATCACAATAGGGTGGATACACAAAAACATGAGAGTCACAAAGGAGATGAGAGAGGAAAATTACAGGGGAAATATGTGTCTATATTATTCAAAATCACTCCATTCAAATAATATTGTTTTTTATATAACTAAAACCTCTCCCCCAACAAAAGGAGGCAATGCGTAATGAATTTGTGTAAGAACTCTGTGAAGGAATGGAACTATCACATGGCAATTTCTCTTTTAAGAATTGGCAAATTTATACATATTTAAATTGGGGGAAACTCTACTACTCTTTGTTTTGCTTTATTTTATTTTTTTATTTGCCCTTTTATTAAATCAAGGAGGTATAAAGTTTAACAACCAGTTCTTCTATGAAATCTTTATGATTGCTATTATGGGGTGCTCTTTTTGTTCATAAATTATTGGATCTAGTTTGCTTTTTTAAAAAATTCAGTTTTATTGAGATATATTCACATACCATACAGTCATCCAAAATGTAAAATCAGTTGTTCACAGTACCATCGTATAGTTGTGTATTCATTACAACAATTTTTGAACATTTTCATTACTCCCAAAAAATAAGAATTAAAAATACAAGTAAATAAAGAACACCCAAAACATCCCACCCCCTAATTCCCCCTTATTATTCATTTAATTTTTGTCCCCACTTTTCTACTCATCTGTCCATACACTGGATAAAGGGAGTGTGAGCCACAAGGTTTTCACAATCACACAGTTACACCATGTAAGCTTCATAGTTATACAATGATCTTCAAGAATCAAGGCTATTGGGTTGCAGTTTGACAGTTTCAGGTATTTCCTTCTAGCTATTCCTATACTAAAACCTAAAAAGGGATATCTATATAGTGCATAAGAATGCCCTCCAGAGTGACCTCTTGACTCCACTTGAAATCTCTCAGCCGCTGAAACTTTGTTTTGTTTCATTTCTCTTCCCCCTTTTGGTCAAGAAGAGTTTCTCAATCTCATGATGCTGGGTCCAGGCTTATGTCCCACATTGCTAGGGAGATTTACACCCCTGGGAGTCATGTCCCACATAGTGGGGAGGGCAGGAGTTTATCTGTCGAGTGGGCTTTGAGAGAGAGGCCACATTTGAACAACAAAAGAGGTTCTCTGGGGGTGACACTTAGGCACAATTATAAGTAGGCTTAGCCTCTCTTTTGTAGTAACAAAGGGGAAGCCCCAAGATCAAGGGCTTGACCTTCTAAATTGGTAGTCCCCGGTGCTTATGAGAATATCAGTAATTCCCCAGGTGAGAAAGTTTAATATTTCCACATTTTTCCCCAGTCCCTCAAGTGGGCTTTACAAATACATTTTTATTCTTTGCCCAAATTACTTTGGGATGTATCAGGGCTTCACACTAACCTGTACAAACTAATCAGATCTCACTCCCTATTCAAAGTTCCATTAATTATGGTATTTGAGTAAACTGACCACACAAGTTAAATTATGTAGTGTGCTACAGAAAATATAGATTTTTGCACCAAATAAACATCTTTTCCATTGGTCTCACACAGAAGTTGAAGTTTTAAAATGCCATCAATATCATCCTTTACCCTTCTGCCAGTCTGGATGTATTATGTCCCCCAAAACACCATATTCTTTAATGCAATCTTGTGGGGGCAGACATATTAGTATTGATTAGATTGGAATACTTTGAGTGTTTCCATGGAGATGTGACTTATCTGTGGGTGAAATGTTTGATTAAATTATTTCCATGGAAGTATGGACCCTGCCCATTCAGGGTGGGTCTTGATTTAATCACTGGAGTCCTATAAAAGAGCTCACAAACAGAAGGAACTCAGAGGAGCTGAGACAGACATTTTAGAGACAACAATCCTTTAGTCTGATTAGCCTTAGTCCAAAGCAGATCTGCTTCATTCATATCTCTAATTGAAGTCTGAACTCTTTTCAGCTTTTTTTTAACAGTTGATATATGGGGTAATATTGACATTCATAGCTGCCAACCTCTAGCTCTGTCTTAGGTGTTGTTACAGTTTGCAAATGTTGCCTTTTTGCAAAATACCAGAAGTGGATTGGCTTTTATAAAAGGGGGTTTATTTGGTTACACAGTTACAGTCTTAAGGCCATAAAGTGTCCAAGGTAATGTATCGACAATCGGGTACCTTCACTGGAGGATGGCCAATGGTGTCTGGAAAACCTCTGTTAGTTGGGAAGGCAAATGGCTGGTGTCTGCTTGCTCCCAGGTTGCATTTAAAAATGGCATTCTCCAAGGACATTCCTCTCCAGGCTGCAGCTTCTCTCCAAAATATCACTCTCAGTCGCTCTTGGGGCATTTGTCTTCTCTTAGCTTCCCTGGAGCAAAAGTCTACTTTCAAAGGCTATCTCCAAAATGTCTCTGTAAACTGCAGCTCCTCTCTCAGCTCCTGTGCATTCTTCAAAGTGTCCCTCTTCTCTGTAGCAAGCTCACTCCTTCTGTCTGAGCTTATATAGTGCTCCAGTAAACTAATCAAGGCCCATGCTGAATAGGTGGGGCCACACCTCCATGGAAATTATCCAACAAAAGATCTCGCCCACAGTTGAGTGGTCACATCTCCACAGAAAAAACATCCAATCAAAAGCCTCCAACCCAATCAACACCAATATATTTCCTGCCCACACAAGACTGCATTAAAGATAATGGTGTTTTGAGGGATATAATACGTCCAAACCAGCACAGGAGTCATGCAGATTCCCAAAGTTTGAGAGAATGACCAGGTTATACACAAAGAGTTCAGCATCTCAGAATTTAGAGACAACCATTATAACTCAGCAATGGATGTGGCTGCCGTAAGAGCTTACAATCTAGGGACCTTTACAATAAGCCTTCCCCTAATAACCTATGCCTTAAGATTTAATTCTCAGAATTTGCACATTATAGTTAGTCCATATTAGTGAGGTGTTATAATGTTTGTCTTTTTGTTTCTGGCTTATTTCACTCAAAATACTGTCCTCAAGGTTCATTCACCTAGTTGTTTGCCTCACAACTTTGCTTCTTCTTGCAGCCACTCAAGATCCTATTGTATGAATACACCAAAGTTCACCATTCTGTTCATCAGTCAATGTACCCTTAGGCCACCTACATCCATTGCGAGTCATGAATACTGCCACCATGAACACCAGTGTGCAAATGTCCATTTGTATCCCTGCTCAATTCTTCCAAGTATATACCCAATAATGAGGTTGCAGGATTTTATGGCAACCCTATTCTTAGCCTTTTCTGGAACCACCACTCTACCCTCCAGATGGGCTGCATCATTCTACTTCCCAACAACAGTGAATAGGTAAACATCCCTCTCTCCACATTTTCTCCAGCAGTTGTATCCGTCTTTTATTTTTCCCCCTGCAATTTTGTAGAGATATATTCACATACCATACAGTCATCCACAGTGCACAATCAATTATTCACATTATCATCATATAGTTGTACATTCATCACCACAATCAGCCCTTGAACACATTCATCACTCGAAAAAAATTAAAATAAGAATAATAAAAAACCCAGTATTTATTGTATAACTCAACATCTGTTTCCTTATTGATCTTCTGCCTAGATGTTCTATCCATTGAAAAGAGCAGTGTATTGAAGTCTCCAACTGTTATTGTAGAGCTGTCTACTTCTTTCTTTAGAGTTGTCTGTGTTTGCCTCATGTATTTTGGAGCACTTTGTCTTGTTACATAAATGTTCATGATTGTTTTGTCTTCTTGATGAATTGTCCCTTTTATTAATATATAGTGTCCTTCTTTGTCTCTTTTAATTGTTTTGAATTTGAAGTATAATTAGTCTGATATTAATATAGCTACCCCTACTGTTTTCTGGTTGTTGTTTGCATGAATATCTTTTTTCCAACCTTTCATTCTCAACATATTTTTGTCCTTGTGTCTAAAGTGAGTCTTTTGTAGATAGCATATAGATGTGTCCTGTTTTAAATCCATTCTACTGGTCTATGTCTTTTTATTGGGGAGTTTTAATAACATTTAATTTTATTACTGTAAGGGCAGTGCTTTCTTCTACCATTTTGTCTTTTGAATTTTATTTATAATATCTTATTTTTTTCTCTCTCCCCTTTTACCCTTCCTGATAGTCTTCATTTCTACATTCATCTCCAATCCTCTTTCTCCTGTCTTTTCCTTTCAGCCTGTAGCACTCCCTTTAGTATTTCTTGTAGAGCAGGTCTCTTGTTCACAAACTCTGTCAGTGTCTGTTTGTCTGAAAATATTTTAAACTCTCCCTCATTTTTGAAGGATACTTTTGCTGTATATAGAATTCTTGGTTGGCAGTTTTTCTCTTCAGTATCTTAAATATATCTTAAATATCTAAATATATTATATGTCTAAATATATTAAATATATATTAAATATCTAAATAAATATATATTTATATCTAAATAAATATATTATATTAAATATATTTTACATATCTAAATATAACTTAAATATATCATACCACTGCCTTCTAACCTCCATGGTTTCTGCAGAGAAATCCAGACATAGTCTTATCGAGTTTCACTTGTAGTTGGTGGATCGCTTTTCTCTTCCTGCTTTTAGAATTCTCTCTTTGTCTTTGAAATTGCACAATCTGATCAGTAAGTGTCTTGGGGTAGTTCTATTCAGATCTATTCTGTTCTGGGGTTCACTGCGTTTCTTGGGTCTCTATTTTTATGTCTTTTATAAGAGTTGGGAAATTTTTAGTGATTATTTCCTCCATTATTCTTTCTGCCCCCTTTTCCTTCTCTTCCCCTTCTGGGACACTCATGACATGTATATTCAAGCACTTCATGTTGTCATTCAGTTCCCTGATACCCTATCATATTTTTCCATTCTTTTCCTTATCTGTTCTTTCGTGTGTATGATTTCAGATGTCCTGTCTTCTACTTTACTTATCCTGTCTTTGGGCTCTTCAAATCGGATGTTGTATGTTTCCATTGTGTTTTTCATCTCTTCTATTGTGACTTTCATTCCCATAAGTTCTGCCATTTGTTTTTTCAAGCTTACAAATACTTGATAGTCACCCAGTGTTTTCTTTATATCCTTCATCTCTTTTGCCACATTTTCCTTCAGCTCATTGATATGATTTAGATTTGTTTGAACATCTTTAATTAGTTGTTCCAACTCCTGTATCTCAGTTGAAGTGTTAGTTTGTTCCTTTGGCTGGTCCATATTTTCGTGTTTCCTGGTATGGCTCATTATTTTTAACTATCTAAGCATCTGATTTTCTTTACTAGTTTATTCTGGAGCTCTATTTTACTCTTTTACCTAGGGTTTTCTTATTGGTTGGCTTTGTTCTCTATCTTTTCTTTGGTGTTAACTTCAATTTATTCTAGACTTCTAGTATAGCTTCTGTTTAGTTGATCAGAACTTTTCATCTCTTTTTTTTCCTGGTTCTTGCCCTGCCTCTATGTAACTTTTTTTGTGAGGGTGTCTCCCCAGATATGATTAATCCCAATCAGATTTTCCCAGTCCAGACAGACCCAGGTCTCAGGAGGAGAGTGTAATCTGCATAAAGTTTCCCAGAGGATGAGACCCTGCAGGTTTTCAGACCCTCCTGTGAAGCCTCTAGACTCTGTGATTTTCCTATCCTGTCCAGCAGGTGGCACTTGTCAGCCCCAGCTCCTCACCAATGTAAAGAGGTGCCATATGTGCCTTTAATTCTCCACAGACCCTGTCCCTGCCAGGCGTGTGACTGACTCAAGCTGGTTTCTGTTTTCTAGCACCTGAGGTCTGAGTTCTCTGAAGGAGGGCAGCCACTTGAGCTGGGCCCTGCCCCCCTTTTCTTGGGGATGTTATGACCTTTAGGGAATTATCTACCCACTTGACTCATTGCTTTCTCTCTCAGACCTATCTGAATCTGAGCTTTTCCCTTGCCTGGGTCCGGCTGCCAACTGAAACTATTCTTTATATCTTTCTTCTCTTTTGCCACATTTTCCTTCAGCTCATTGATCTGATTTAGAGTATTTGTTTGAACATCTTTAATTAGTTGTTTCAACTCCTGTATCTCAGATAAAGGATATAAAGAAGACACTGGGTGACTATAAAGAAGAATTTGTAAGCTAGAAAAAACAAATGAGGCTTTCTCTAGTGAGCTACTTAGAATAGTTTTTAAAAAAGAAGAAAAGCTAAAAAAAAGAAAAAGAAAAAGAAAAAAGAAATCCCTTTTCAGGGCGTTTCCCTGGACTCTGACTTTTTCCATTCAAGACCTGGAGTTGGTACTGGCTCTGTGAAGCCCCCTTCTTGGAGCACAGCACCTTTGCAGCACTCGGAGCTCAGCTGACTCCAAAAGCCTCTGTCTTTATTCTTTTTTATTTTATTTTATTTTTCTGTCAGCCCTGCCTTCTCTCTACTGGGATTATAGCCATAGTTGTAGCTCTGCTGAGCTACTTTCCCTCACTCCCAATACAGACTACTTAAAGTTATACCCTTTAGGGAATTATCTCCTTCACCTGACTAGTTACTCTCAGACAACTTTAATTCCACCCTTGCCTGGAGTAGTGCTAAAACCTGAGAGTTCCAGCAGATCTAATGGGCTATTGAAAAGTAAAATAAAATAAGAATAATACTAATAGAGAAATTGAGAGAAAGAAGAGAGAAAAAAAACCTTTTCAGAGCTGGACCTCAGCTCCCGAGTTTGCCAATCAAGACCTGGAGTTGGTAGCTATTTCTATGTGCCCATTTTTCTTAGGGCCCAGCCCTTTTCCAGTATTCTGAGCTCCTCCAACTCCAAAAGTCTCTTTTTGTTGTTGTTGTTGTTATTAACCTGCCTTCTCAACTGGGGCAAAACCTCCTGGTTCCTTTTATGTGTGCCCTTGATTTATCTGTGCTCAAAGCTTTTATTCAGCAGTCTGAATTTGTTGATTAATTCTGCAATTGGAGCCTGGTTGAGCCACCCTCCTTTCTTCCAGGAGAGATTGCTTCTTTTTCCCTTGGGAACCCAGCTCCAAGACAGTCTGCCATGTCTGTGGGGGAGGGTTGCCAGCACTCTGTCTGGGGAAACTTACAGTTCTTCACTGCAATCACAGCCATCCTGCCCATTACAGACTGGTGTATGATGTGTTTCCAGTCACAGAAGTCCCCCAAACAGTTGTTCCAGACAATTCCTGGCCATTTACCAGCTGCTTTATAGGAGTAACTAAATTCCACACCTCACTACTCCACCATCTAGCCCTGCCCTCTCCTCATTTTATTCTTAATAAACTATTATTCTGGTTTGCTAATGTTGCTGTTATGCAAAATACCAGAAATGGATTGACTTTTAAAAGGGGATTTATTAAGTTACAAATTTACAGTCCAAAGGCCATAAAAGTATCCAAACTAAGGCATCAACAAAAGGATACCTTCACTGAAGAATGGTCGATGGTTTCCTAAACACCTCTGTCAGCTGGGAATGCACGTGGCTGGTGTCTGCACTTCTTCAGGGTAAACTCTGGATTTTATCTCTTAGCTTAGCATCTCCAAAAATCCTTCTGTCTGTATCTCCAAGCATCTCTAAGCATCTCTGTCAGTTCTGGCTCCTCTTAAAGGATTCCAGTGATCTAAACAAGACCCATCCTGAATGGGCAGGGCCCATACCTCTATGAAAATAGCTAATCAGAACGTTTGACCTACAGTTGAATGAGTCACATCTCCATGGAAATAACCTAATTCAAATATCCCACAAGACTGGATTAAAACTTGGCTTTTGGGGGACATATTATATCCAAACTGGCACAACCACTAATATGTTCATTGTAAGTATGTGAATATATGTATTATATATCCTCATTGTAGAAAGAGATTCAATGACCTATTCCATTTTTACACCAAGAAATAATCTGGTTTTCCCTAAATATTGGTGTATATACATTTCATCATCTTCAACCATAATATTTATCTACTATTTACAAAAGACTTTTGAAAGTTCTCACAGTGACATTAGAAAGAGAAAAATACATGTGTAGCAGAGTTATTAGGAGGGGGCATGACTATAATTTTGGCTGGTATTTATTCAGCACTTATTGTGTGCAAGTCACATATACATTTATTATCTCAGTTGAATGTCATCACAATTCTTGCAAGGCTTCTAGGAGGAACAGATGCTCATGAAGATTAAGAAGCTTGATGAACATTAAGGAATAAACTGGGCAAAATGACAGTGATGTGGGAGGTAGATGGTAGGGTCAGAGAAGGCTTCTTTAAGGAAAAATTTGGAGACGAGCACCTGAGGGGGAGGATGGTAAGATATGCTGAGTGTCTAGCTGTGTGCCTTTTGCTCACAATGGTGGGTGGGCATCTTTCCAAGTAAATAAGTAGGACTATGTGTCACTTTTAGTGGCTCCCTAGTATTTTATTGTATAGTGGCGCCATGGCCTATTTTACCAATCTCTTACTTTTGAACATTGATTTCCATCCTTTCCTCAATGCTACGGTGGAAAGCCTTGCTTGCACGTCCTGAGCCCTCTCAATTATTCCCCTTTGATAAATTTCCCACGTGGCAACCATGTCGATGTGCCCAAGCCTCAGTGAGAACCCTGGCACTGAGGCTCAGGCGAGCCTCCCTGTTCACGACACTCCAGGTGCATTGCCACATGTTGTTGCTGAGAGAAGCACGAGTTGCCTGCACAATCCTGCTGGGTAGGGACAGCTGGAAACCCTGCATCTCGTCTCTCCTTGGACCTGCCATATGCACCTCTTCCCACGGCTGGTTTAAACCTGTATCCTATCACTGTAATAAGCCATATCATGAGTATAAGAGATTTTTGCATTCTGTGAGCCCTGCTAGTGAATCACTGGACATGAAGGTGGTCCTGAGGACCCCCAAACTGCATCAACTCAAAAAAAACCCAGGCTTTCTGCCTATGTCCTTGTGTTCATTGCAGCCACCATCCACCCAGTCATCGAGGCAACTCCCTGGGAACTGTGCTGGGCTCTTCCCTCTGTTCCCCATCCATGTCCCATCAGAACTAAACCTGTGTCCATGGCTCCTTTCTGGAGACTCTACCTCCTTTCCAGCTCCACTCCCTCCTACTTGCTGCAGGTCCCCTAATCGTTTGTGAACACAGTACTGCAGTGATCCCTTGGTGCACAGTATTCCAGACCTCCACATCGCCCCCGAGGGATCTGTGTAAGGGGAAATGTGTGGGAAAGGGCCACAGAAGCCCGAGCTTCCATTTCTCAGTGGCTCCCTGTTGCTGCGATGCCAGTGCCTCCACAGTCTGGTCCCCGGCCGCCCCTCGACCAGCAACCTGGAGGCCCTCGGTCCACTCCCTAAGCCTTAGCCCCGCGGCGGCATTTCTAGCCTCCGAGGGCCTGTCCTGCCCTCACCTTTTCTGGCTTTGCTCTGCCTCTCAGTCAAGCGTTTCTCCTGCGGGAAGCATCACTGACTTCCATGGTCACTGCTGGGTGCCCTTTCCTTGTGCTTTGTGCCCATCAGAGCAACATAAGAGAGATTTTCTTTCCTGGAGGCCAAACAACAAACCTTTCCATGGGCAGTCCCAGGAAGAAATAAGGTGGAATTCTCTTAGTGGATTTATCAGGAGGGATAACAAACATACCTGCATCGTAAGGTGGCTGTGGGATACTGTGGGTGATGCCCGTGGGTCCATGCCTGGGTCACAGTGACACTCAATATGCATAACTTGTCATCGTTGTTCATTCAAAGAGTGTTTTCAACCCAATGGATGTTGTGGTCAGAGGGACAAAACCAATTTGTAATAGGCTAATAAGGGAGGTATACCAAATGGTGCTGCTGTCTTACAGTTTCAGGGTTAATAAAAGCACCAGTGATCCTCATCAGGATAACAATAACAATGAAAATAGCATCAGTGAAAATAACAACAGTAGTAATACGCCTAATAGTTATTGAATGCTGTGTAATAAGAAACTTGGCCTCAGGCCAAACTGAGGGCTGGCCTCTGTCCTTGGTTCCCAGTGGCATCTGAAGTAGTGGCAGCCTGGTGGGCAGACTGTTTCCTCAAACGTCATAGGTGGACCCTAACTCTTGCAAATGCTTACTCTGTACAAGGTCCCACTGGCTAAGCACTTGCTTATTTAATTTCCACAAAAACCTCATAAGGCAAGCATTTTGATATCCCTTTGACAGATGAAAATCGCTGACATTTAGGAAGGTCAGTTACCTTACCTAGCTCTCTCATTTGGAGCCAGGGTTTGAACGAGGTGATTATACCAAATCTTTGGTCCCCTGATTGACCTCTGATTTAAACCTCTGTTGGAACGTCATCTTGGTTGACACGCACAGTGGACCTTCCCCTTGAAGACTGATCAAAGACATGCTCAGGTTATAACACCTCCCAGTTGATGAGAATCAAGAACCACCTCCTGTGTGATTGTCCATGTGCGCTTTGGAAAGCACTTACGGGAACTGCAGGGGATAAATGAGGAATTTACCTGAATTTAAAGCATAACCACTGTAGGCTTTAGAATTATTTTGTGCTTTGAGACTCTTTTTATGCCTCTGTGTGGACTTCTGTAGGTAGAGAGAGAGGAGTTGTGGAAAGTTTCCTCTGTGCAGACTGCATCCAGTAGGGTTTGTGTGAAGCTGGAGTGGGGAGAGAAGCTTTCACTTGAGACGGGATATTTTTTTAGTAGCATGAAGAAAACAGGACATCAACACCAGGTCAATGCTTAGGAAAGTATCTTTGCACTGAACTTTTCTTCAAGAGTCTGAAAGGTGTGCTATAGTCTAGAGTTAAAAGAAAACAAACAAGCAAACACATGTTTGCAGCATTACAACTCAACTTTGCACTTTTGCCTAAATTCATTAGCTTTCTTCTGCTGTTAATGAACTGAGTAACTGATAATGCATCTCCTGCAGTTTGTACGCTTGCAGAAATGCTTGGTAAATCTCTCTACTCTCTCCAGTGTAATTATCATGGTTTCCTGGATAAACTGCTCATAGATAACATGCCAATTCGTTAGAGACGTGGAGCCCCATCTTCCTTTCAACCCCCACGGAAAGTTCCCACAGACGGATGATCACAGAGCCCATGCGTGTGTTTAAAGGCAGGTTAAAATGGCGACCTTGAAAGTCAAAATAATAATTTCATTTCATTTAGGCAACTTAGATCTCTTCAGTTGTATTCATCGTGGATCTCCTTATTCAGTACTAGACTAACTGGAAAGCAACATCTACTGGGGTTGGGATTGGTGGTGGGAACAGATGCACGAGCAGGTGTGCGCTCTAGCAGAGTGTGTCAGTGCTGTTCGAAAAGTGTGAATTAAGTGCTGTGGGAGCAGAAGGGAGAGGACTGATACTGACTGGGACCTTGGAGGAGCTTTCCCAGAGAGAGCTGCATTTGAGTCTTACACTGAAGAATGAGGGGTTTTTCTTCTTTTTTATTAAATATGCTTTCTTTAATTGAAGTGTAATTTACCTAAAGAGTACAATTCATAAGTCTACAGCTCAATGAATTTGTAGAATGTGAACACACCTTTGTAACAAGCACTCATATATAGAAAACAACCAGCACCCCCAAACCCCCCACGTCTCCTCCCAGTTTTTATCCTTTCCCCACAAAAGTAACTGGCATTCTGACTTCTCACACCATAGATTAATTTTGCCTCTTTTTGACCTTTAAATAAATGGAACCATCCAGTCTGTTCTATTTTGCATTTGGCTTCTTTCAGTCAACATTATGTTTATGAAATTTATCCTCAGAGTGTGTGTAGAAGTCCTTGACTTTCATTGCTGAATAGCATTTCATTACATGAATATACCACAATTTATTCCTTTAGTTTACTACTTATGGACATTTGGGTCATTTCTATTTTTGACTGTTGCACACACTGCTGCTATAAACATTCCTTAGATGTCCTTTGGTACTTATTTATGTTGGGCATATACCTAGAAATTGAATTACTGAGTCATAGGGTACGCATATGTTGAGCTTTAGAAGATACTGCCAAATAGTTTTCAAATTCATCATTAACAATTTAAATGCACCAATGACAACTCCAGTTGCTCCTCGTTCCTGTAACACTTACTTTTTCCCTTCTTTTTCATTTTTGCCATTCTAGTGCTTGTATCTTATTGTTTTGATTGCAATTCCTCTTATAACTAAAGATGTTGAGCATTGTTTAAAATATTACTGGCCATTTGGGTATCTTTTTTTTTTTTTTTTTTGTGGGTGAAATACCTGGATGAATCTTCCGACAATTATTTAAAAATTTAACTGTTGATTGTTTTCTGATTGTTTTGTAGGAGTTCTGTATATATTCCAGATACAAGTCCTTTATCATATGTATGGATTCCAAATACCTCCTCCTTATTTGTGGCTTAACTTTTCACTCCTTTAATGGTATTTTTTGATGAACAGAATGTCCCAGTTTTATTAAATATGATTTACCAGTCTTTTCCTTTATAGTTAATAAATTTTATATGCAGTATAAGAAAAACATGCCTACCTCAAGGTCATGAAAATATTCTCAGTTTTTCTCCAGAAGATAGCTTTCTTTTCCTTTCTCTTTCTTTCTTCTCTTCTAGTTTCTTTCCCTTCCTCCCTTCCTTCTGTCCTTCCTCTTCTATTTACATTTAATTTGCAATCCACTTAGAAGGATTTTTATGTATGGCATGACATACTATGAATTTTTCATCTTTTTTCACTTTCAGTTTTAAAGGGTATGTTCCTTAGCTATAAGGTGCTAGATTGGCAGGTTGTTTTCTTTTAGCTTCCATCACTTTACAATGTTATTTTGTTGTCTTCTGGATTCCACAGTTTCTGTGAAAAGGTGGCCATAAGTCTCACTGAAAGTGATGTACCTGACTCACTGATTTGCTATGATGTGCCCAGATGTGGTTTTCTTTGCATTTATGCTGCTTGACATTGGTGGAGCCTCCAGAATCTTTATGTCTCTATGGCTTTATGTCTTTTGTCAGTTTTGCAAAATTCTCAGCCATTCTGTTTTCACATATTGCTTCTGACCCATTCTTTCTCCCCTTTCCTCCTGAGACTGATACTTGTCTGATGCTCCTTTTAGCAGTTTTTCATGTACCTCTTGTGTTCTTTTCTCTTATGGTCTTTTATATATGTACAATTCCTTGTTTCATTTTATGATTTTAGTCTGGATATTTTCTATTGATCCATTTATAGTTCATTAGTGATTCTATCTTTTACTTGCTTATAATCTACTGTTTAACCCATCCACTGAATTCTTAATTTAGTGTATTGTATTTTTCATTTTCTTAATTCACATCTGATTCTTTTTATAGATTACAGTTATCTATTGAAACTCACCATCTTGTCATCTATTTACTTGAACATAATAATCACAGATTTTCAATCTCTACTCTACTTCATTCAGCGCTTTTCCCTTATATTTTTCTGCTGTATGTCACACAGAAGTTAATTTTGTTCTACAATCTCCAGAGTTGCATATCAAGGTCCAAGAGTTATCTCTTGAACCCTTCTCTTTAGTTTTGAGGTAAAGTAGGTGGAAAATCTCTTCCACTTCCCCAAGGGGTGGAGAAAGAAAATGTTATAATTCTATGACAACATTGTTCAATGAAATTCTCTTCTCAATCTCAAACTCCCTTCTTGGCTGATACAAAACCTTCCTTTTTAAGATTGATACAGAAAGTTCCTTTTTAATGACCTGTTACAATTTCAAACACTTTCATCCTTCTTCCTCATATAAAACAAACAATGTTAATATTAATTGAGTTGTTTTATTTGTAATTATTTAAAATTATGATGAATTTTTAAAAATACAAAAAAATTGATGTTTTATGTGTTCTCATGAAGTAGTTAGCCCATGGACACTGAAGGTTTGAGAAACACTGCCCTAAATTTTTGTCATTGGACATAATCACCTAATCTATCTGCTAAGAATAAAAACTACTCAATCTTTGACCTGTGGTATTTTGCTTTTGAATGTGTTGAATTAGAGGTGTCTATGGGACACCAATATTCAACACCAATGGCAGTTGGATTTATGAGTCTACAGTTCAGTGATTAGGATATCTAATTAGGATAGCAGAAGGGAGATAGAGGAAGGCATAGAAATTGCCGAGGCCATCAGGTAAAGGACGTAGAATGAAAGGAGGGTGGGAGCCAGCATATGTAAGGTTCAGTGAGAGTGAGCTGATGGGTGATGAAGACGTGCCCTTCCAAGATTCTCAGGGTGCCTTTTCACGTTTTCATGCCCTCGTCACTAGTTGTAATCCATGACCAAGACTATAAATATTCTTGAAGTCACCTGCTAAAACCCAAGTAGGAGCTGAGCAGAGTCTGAAATCATTTAAATCCCGTGTGCATGTGTGTGTGCCTGTGCCCGGACGTGTGCGTGTTCACTGTGTGTGTGTGTGCACGTGTGCGTGCATGTGTGTCTGTGCACGGACGTGTGCGTGTTCCCTGTGTGTGTGTGCACGTGTGCGTGCGTGTGTGCCTGTGCACGGACATGTTCGTGTTCACTGTGTGTGCATGTGTGCATGCCTGTGTGTGTCCACATGTGTCTATGTAGCAGCGCCACAACCCCGTGTCCCCTAATAATGATTACTTTGTGATGAAGGATGATGCCGTCTTAGCTACGCTGAGGCCTTTTTGCTTCCACAGAGACAAAGTTCCGTATCTTTCTTTGCCCATCACCCTTGCTGTTATCTCGTGCATCTTAGCTTCACCGCCCTGACATCCTGTCTCTGCTAAGTGCTGTTAGCAGCGTGTTCCATAGCACTCTTGGAGGATCTTGACTGCCCTGTGAATTGACCTGGCAATTGTAGCCAAATGCTTTAGGATGCTCCTGTACATTATAAACACATCAATGAGCATGTTGATGCGATAATGATGAAATTACACAGTCTCACTTTCAGCAGCTTCCAAAGTCACTCACAGAGGAGGCTTTGTGGTCTAAGGTGAAGCTCATTGCTGACCGGGCCCTGCGATGTATGGGGCCTGGGAGCTCGAGGGGTTGGAGCCCAAGGTGTTGGCAGTCCTTGGTTAATTCAGTCCTCTGTTAATTCAGTGAGAGCTGTAAGCACAATATGATTAGAATCCTTCCAGATCCTTCCACCCACAGAATTTACGTGTATCATTCACACAGCAAATTCCTTTTCTCTAGGATGAAGATTCCCATGCACTAAAGATTGCAGGTCGATCACTCACATGGACTTAAAAGCATTATAAAGTAGAAATAAAGGAAAGTGCAGTCAAAATCCACCACCACCTCCCACTCCCAGGAACCACCATTTACGTGACGTTTCTGCTGATCGTGACCTCAGTGCCACTCAAGCATTTTCAACACTTGAATTTGGTGGTGTCTATGGGGGTGAGTGTTTATTGGGGGTATGAGGAAAGAAGTGACCATATACAGAGGTAATAATCTTTTCTGCTGCAGACAGATATATTTTGCAAAGCATACTGGTGTTTTTTCTGGAGTTTTTACCAAAAATCCCAGAATTTTAATATACACTATTGCTTTCTTTATTCTTTTATAACACCTGTGGTCCTTTCCCACTACGTGCTTGATTCTTGTCAGTGGTAAAAATACGCTGGAGTTGTCTGTTCTGGTTTGCTAAAGCTGCCATTATGCAAAACACCAGAAATGGATTGGCTTTTATAAATGGGATTTATTGTTACAAATTTACAGTCCTAAGGCCATAAAAGTGTCCAAACTAAGGCATCAACAAGAGGATACCCTCACTGAAGGATAGCAATGGCGTCTGGAACACTTCTGTCAGCTGGGAAGGCATGTGGCTGGCATGTGCTGCTCCTTTGCTCCCAGGTTGCGTTTCAAAATATCTCTGGGCTTCTGTTTTAGCTTCTCTGTCTCAGCTCCTGTGTGTCCTTGCTTCTTTCTCCCAGGGCATTTCTCTCTAAGCATCTGGGGATCCTCTCTTAGCTTCTCCAGGGCAAACTCTGGGCTTCATCTCTTAGCTTAGCATCTCCAAACATCCTTCTGTCTGCATCTCCAAGCATCTGGGTTTGTTTCGGCCCCTGAGCTCTCTTAAGGACTGCAGTAAAATAATCAAGACCCATCCTGAGTGGGTGGTGTCACATCTCCATAGAAATAATCTAACCAAAAGGTCTCATCCAAAGCTGGGTGGGTCACATCTCCATGGAAACCACCTAAACAAAAGGTCCCACCCACAATAGGTCTGTACCCCAAGATTGGATTAAAGAACAGTCTTTTCTGGGGTACATAACAGTTTCAAACTGGCACATTGTCCAGAAATTAAATTTGTTAATAGACCCACCAAGGATCTTTTGAGTTAATTCTCTGTTTTCAGCCTTGATAATGTGATCTAGGGCAAGGCTCTGAGTCTCTCTGTACTGTAGTTTTTCTTCTCTGTAAACTAAGAGAGATTGAAAAAATGAGAGAGCATGGTAGCAAGAGAGAAAGAGATTGTTTTGGAAACTTTTCTTTCAAACATTTATTCATCAGATGTCAAATGAGGAAATATATGAGTAAGACCAGCCCACCAAAAACTTCATAGTAGAGCAGAAGGGAGATAACTATGAACCAAGGACTCTCACATAGGATGGCAAATGCTGTGATAAAGCTGTTACAGTGTTCTGGAAGACACACTTTCAGGAATAATTTCTGCCTAGGAGGACATTTGGGAGGGTACCCCAAAGATATTAATTGGGGTTGGACTTGAACAGTGAGTAGGGTTTGATCCAGTGGGGATGTGGGGAAGCAAATTCCAGACAGAAGGAAGGCGATGAGCAGAGGTTTGTGTGGCATGTTTACAGGATGATGAGTGCAGGTTTTACTAGGTAGGATGCGTGGAGGACGGGGTGGGGGGAGTAGATGAAAGGTGGAGTGTGGGGACCAGATCGCCAAGAGCTCCCCTCCTCATTCCAAAGAGTCTGAGAGAATGGGAAAAGACAGCGATTCTTTCTCTTCCCAAGTCTGAGAACAATATGACAGGCAAAAATAATATAAACCAAGATAATCCCTTAAAGACAATAGTTCTTGGTTGAATGATCCCTTCATGAAACTAAATAAGAAAAAATATGCTTCCCCTTGTCGATCTCCAGTGCACCCACTGTGGGATCCTAGCGTAAGTCTCCTCTTTCACGTATTTGTCTCATCTGCTAATGTTTACCTCAGCTCCCGGTATTTGGAGGCTCTCGGAATATCCTGGCACTGGTTCATCTTTCCAGGCAGCTGCTCCTTTGATGTGTCAGTGCAAGGGAAGCACATCTACTTATCCGTAAGGACAGAGTGTGCGCTGTCACTCAGAACACAAATAGCACCCGAGCAACCTGCACGTCCAGAGCCTGCAGAGGCTGCTTTCCCGCTGAAGATTTGCCAGTTTCGGAATGATCAGATTCTTGTGTGGAGGCCTCTGAGATTGCCCAGTAGGAAAACCACTGCGTCTATCAGCCTTTAACACACTCCTTTACTGGTCCAAGAAAATGTCCCCAAAGGGCTCCCCACAACCGAATGATGATGGCACTGCAGCTCTGCACCTGCTCTGGGGCCAAGTGATGAGGCCTTGGCATCGCCGGGCCTCCTTCCCTGTTGGCACTGCATTTCTTTGCTTTCTTCCTGGCCTGCGACACCCCGTGTACTCCAGCCTGAAGTTTCTCATTATTCAAATCACTGAGTCTCTTTCTTTTTTGACGTGCTCAGTGAAGGCCTCTTGGGGTCTGGAGTTGATCAGTGGGTACCCCTGTTCACAGTGTCTGCACCCGCGCTCTCACGTGCTGTGTGGAGAGGACCCTGGGAGTTCGGCAAAGGCTCCAACGGGGGTTGTGTCGGCCAAGTCACATTTCTTAGACGGCCTGGGAGGCTGTGACAGTGACTCTGTGTCTCCTACTCTCTCTCCCTTTGCAAAGGATGACTGGTCAGTAAACAGAGAGATCTGGAGAAGCAGGTGAGACCAGGCACCACTGTGACCAAAGAGATTCTGGTTTATATTTGTTTGCCCATCAGGTGCTGCTGGGAGCTCAGTTCCCTCCAACCACTGCCAACCACGTGGACTCAGCAGCTTGGGAGGCAAAGAATCTCTGGCAAAGGCAGCTGGCAAATCCTGGGCTGATAGTGGAAGCTGGGGCTGCCAGTTCCTGGACCCAGCAAGGCCTTTTGTCAGCTGGGAGAAGAATCTAATCAAAGTACAGAGAAGCTGTATCTGGAACAGGGACAAAGAGTCCAGGGAAATTACAGAAGGTGGAGGATTTGTTTCCACCATGGCGAGATGTTTGTCTCCTGGAAATGACACCAAGGCCTGGCGTCTGTTATTGAAACATTCAGAAACACTGATGCTTTGAGAAATGGTGGAGGAAAGAATGAGCAGTGTGTATTGTAGCTTCTGTCCTTAGAATTTCATAGGCCTCTTCATCAGCGTCTTTGCCAAAGAAGCAAAGATGTCACAGTAACTTAAAGGTGTCGTTCTTGCACGGTCTCACAAAAACAAGATGAAGTAGGGGTTGTACGTTGAGAACGTCAGTTCTCGGGACACATTGCTATCACCAGCTAACCAAGTATATAGATTTTTTTTCTGTGTCTTCGGATGTGTAATATCACTGTGCTGTTTAAATGCTTGCCTTTGAATTTATGTACTCATGCACATATAGATCATGCATATCTGAATTATATTGAACACTTACCGAAAAAAGTCAATTACTATTCATCAGGCAAATTCCTCACTTTTATGGATGTGTTAGCTGTCAGTAATGTGTCAAGCACTGTATTAGGTGCTGTGCGTACTGGCAAAGAACAGAACCAAACGAAAATTCCTACCATCAGGAGGCTTATATTCTAGTGGGAGAAGACAGATGATGAATGAAATGTAAGTAAAAGATGCAGTGGGCCAATGAGCCCAGGAGGAAAATGAAGTGGGAAAGAGGGATGGGCATTGCTGTTTTAAATAAGGTGGCCAGGAAGACCCTTCTGAGCAGGCATCGTGTGAACAAAGATTTGAGGGAAGTGAGGAGCACGCGGTGTGGGGTCGAGCTCCCAGGTAGAAGAGTCACAAGTGCCAAGACTTCAGCCTGGACCAAGGCTGACGTGCCCAACGGTGAGCCAGCAGCCGGCGAGAGAACAGCCTACATCCCACCCAGGTCGGGGGGGTCCCAGGCAGGGCGTGGGGCTCTACAGGCATTTATAGGGAGCTTGGGTTTTATGCCAAGGCCTTGGGAAGCTGTTGGAGGACACGAATCTGACTGTCGTGTGAGAAGGACCCTTCAAGCTGTTACGTTGAGGATCATCTGCTGGGGTCAAGGCAGAAGGAGGGAGACCGACTGGAAAGTGCCGGCCAGAATCCAGGCGGGAGGTGACAAGCCCCGTGGCCCTGTGGCAGCAGGTGGAGAGGGAGAGTGGTGGCTGGATTCTGGGTGTATTTTGAACATGGTTCAATGAGTCTCGGATGCAAGTAGGCTCCAGGGAGGGAGAGTGGACTCGTGAACGGTGCGGGCGATTCCCAGAGAGGCCCTGCGTGGGGGCCTGTCACTGCCAAGACCCCGGGGGCTGGGGGGCAAGGGCCTTGTCCTGCAGGAGGGCCTGGGCAGCGTGCCAGACACCCACCATGAGGTCTGCACACCTGCCAGAGAGGTAACCGGAGGATGGGTTCCATTCCCGTTTTACAGATAAGGAAACCGAGGCTTCAGCCAAGTCGATAGCTCTTTTGAGGTCACAAGTTTGCAGGTGATGCATTTAGGTCTCAAAAAGGTCTTCACTTTCTCCCCAACTTCGTGGCCCACCTGCCACCTGCTTGCCACAGGTGTTTACATTCTGACGTTGAAGACGAGCCGATTCCGCTGCAGGGCTGGAGCTGCCTCCCCTGCGGAGAGCTGCTGCCACTAAAGCCCATGCCCTTGGGTGTGGTCGACCTGCAGCCCTTGGCCGTGAGCAGGGGCAGGAGGCTGGCACGTACCTGTCTGTGTGCTGAGGTGTGCACCTCGTCTCCACTCGACTCACCTGGAAGGTGTGCTTTGGGTCGGTGTTCCTGCTCTCTATGTACCTTTCCTGTCACTTGTTTTCTCGAAACCGTGACTTATTCATCTGCTGGATTGCTACTTTCCAGGGAGTTCTCTTCCACTACAGAATCTGTTCATCTCAGCTGTGTGCACAAGACAGCAAAGATGTGCTTGCTGAGGAACTAGTGCACGTAAGTACTCTGGTGGCATTCTCGCTCGGGAGCTGGGTATCCCCTCCTTCTCTTTCTGTTATACTTTCCCTCCTTCTCCCTTGCCTCCTTCCCTCCCTGCTCCTTCCTGCCGTCTTCCCCTGAAAAGCCTGTGATAATGAAACCCACATGTTGCACCCAGCAGTGTCCTAAACTCCTGGGTGCGTCTCCCATCTCCAGGAAATGGGTGCCGTTGCTATCACTGTCGAGGAAGCTGGGATGCAGCAGGCTGAGGGGGGCTGTCCCAGGCCAAGCAGTGGGTCCAGGGTCCTGCCGGCCCACCTGGCTGCAGACTGTGAGGCCCGCTGCCCCCGGCGAGATGCCTCCACTGTCCTTCCAGCTCACAGGCTGTCTGAGAGGTCACGCGGGAGGCCCAGGGTAGCCCAGCAGCACATGGCACAGCCGGGCTCACGCTGCTTCATGGCTGGCGGAGACCAGGCTCCCTGCGTCCCCACAGGGCAGGAAGGCTGGACACCAGGCTCTGGTGCAGATGCTGCGGGTCACCCTTCCTGGAAGACGGGGTTCCGGAGCTGGGTCTCCAAGGGGGATACGAAGGGGTTCCGATGATGAGGAGGAGGCAGGAGTGGGCACGTAGCGCCCTCCAGGTGGGGGGCCTGGTAGACAAAGGACAAGGGGAAATGTGGCGAGGAAGGGACCACAGGCCCTGGGCGTGGCGGAGAGGGAAGGGGGAAAGGAGGGGTGGAGCGAGGCTGCCCCATGGGGGCTGTGTGAGCCCAGCAGGGACGGGACTTCAGGACCTTATCCTGCATAACCAGACACGCCTGGGATCTGCCTTCGCGTTCCTTGTCGCTGCAGGATAACGCACAGACAGGAGCACAATCTTACATGTTACAGCTCGTCTAATTTTCAAAGGTCAACACACCCGTGGAACTAGTGTCCAGATCGAGAAATCGGGCCCCAGAGGCCCTTCTAAGTCCCCTGCTGGTCACTGCTGCCCCGTGGTAGCCGCTGTCCTGCTTTCAAGCAGCTGGGAGAGTTTTCCTGCCTAGGACAGATGGCAGGGATGGGACGTGGCCCTGAGGACATGGGTGGCCCTGCAGCCACAGGTCACATACTTTGTTCGGCTTCTTGTGGAATCCATTCATGCTTTGTGGGTGCACGTGAGTGTGTGTGACTGTGTGTGTGTGCACGTGTGTGAGAGTGTGTGAGTGTGAGTGTAGCACCCCCAGGTTGTTCGCTCTCTTGCTGTAAGTAGGCCACTGAATAAATAGACAACAGTGTAATTATCAAGTCTACTGCTGACGGACATCTGGTTTTCAATTTTTGCTACTGAAGAGTTTGAAGCGAGAAGGGCGGTGACCAGATTTGCAGTTTTAGAGGAGCTGGGCCGGAGGAGGGGGAGATCCCCGTGGAGTGGGTGGCTTTGTGAGCCTCCAGGTGGGAAACGGGGCACGGGGCTGCCTGGGTCAGGCCCTGAGCAAGGGACGGATGGAGGAGATGAGCTCCGGTGTCTGTGGGAGCGGATACGAGCACGCTCTGTTGAGCCCACAGGGCGCAGGGAGACAGATCTGCAGGTGGGCGACTGGTGCTAACTGAGGTAGGGATTCGAGGCTGCAACAAGCCTCCGAGGCCTGGAGGATCCGTCAGAGGGGCCTGGGGGACACCCAGCACGAACGCTGCAAGACCCGAGCCCAGGGGAGATGCGGATGTGAGAGCTCCTGAACATTCTTTTCCAGACTCTGCTTTCTAGGCCTCTGGTGACCATCCTTCCATGTTGGAGTGTGAAACAGCTAAGTTGAACAATCCAGAATCGCATCTACAACATGCATGGCTTCACTTTTGCCTGTCTCCATCCTTGACACTTTATTCAATGGAGGTTTTCCTCCCTGTGAGCTTTTCTGCGCATTCCTGGGAAACACACTGCTTTAGGGTGGTTTGGGGTTACAGGCGCTGTCTCCATTTCAGACACACAATATCCAGTCCAGGGGCCACTCGGGATGCCCCGCTCGGTTTAATGTCACAGCACGGCCCGGGCAGCCTGCAAGCAGGTGGGGCGGGCAGCCTCCTCCGTCTCCTCCTTGCCCTTCGCACTGTCCCCTGCTCCCTCCTGCCTGTCCTGGGGGGCCGGCAGGGAGAGCAGGGGCCAGGGCAGTCCTGCCTTTGTGCGGTGCCTTCTCACCCCTGTGCCTGGTGGGTGGCTGTGTCTGACTCTTTCGGGGGGGCCTGCTTTGGGTGACTGGAGGATCCCACCTGCAAATACCTTAATAGAGGACGAGTCTCTATTTGGGTTGGCTGCTTGTGGCCCGTTCCACCACCTGGGGCCAGTGGCAGGACCCCCCAGCCAGCCCGTTTGCCCTCTTGGCTCCCAGCAGCTCTGTGGGCTGGGCCAGGCCGAGTCGCAGGAGAGGCCGCCCTGCCCTGGAGCCTCAGGCTGCGGCCCTCAGGAGCAGCCGGCCCTTCCCTTGCCACCAGCTTTCCCGGCGGGACAGGCCCCTCCACAACATGTCAGCTTCATCAGAGCACCAGGCTCCTGCCCCTGCACCCAGAAGATCCAGGGCCACAGGCCGGCTCCCCGCCGTGAGGGGAAGCTTCATGCTCCTGAGGAAATGCCCCTCCCCTCCCACGCTCTCCCCTGATAAGGGAAGAAGGAAAACAACCCTCCTTCCACTGCACACCTCTTCCCTGCTCCTCTCACCCAGCGGTAAAAATACCCTGAGGTGAGAAAGACCTGAAGTGACATTAGGAGGTTGCTTAGACAGTGAGCTTGAGGGGGTTGGGAAGCTTCTGGAAGAGTGACTGCTATGGTTACCCCAAAGGGAAGGCGCCTGGACAGAAGCCCAAGAAGGGGCGGGGGCTGGCACTTCCTACAACAGGCAGTTCTCCCAGTTCCTGGAGCAACCTGAGATGGGGGTGTGAGGGCGCCGGCCCCCTGCTGTGTGCCTGCCTGGCTTCCTCCAGGCTGAGGGCACCCCTGCCCTGGGAGACGGCTGGAGGCGAGGCGGGCCGAGACCTGGCCCTCAGCTGTCCTCTTCTCTCTTGCCTGTGACTCTCGCTCCTGCATAACTCTTAGGTAAAGGGAAGTAGGTAATTTTGTGGGCGGGAAAACCATTCTCAATCGCAAAAAAATTTGCTTATAAGATTCCAAGGATTTCAGCTTGCAAGTGAGACATTTTACACCCAAAATGCAATTGGTGGGAAGCCTGGAACTTGCCATTTTCACTTTAGGTACTCAGATTCTTGGATTTGCTTAAAGAGTAATGAAAGTATTAAAATATCCTTTGGGCTTCAAATTTATTGACATATGATCTTTTGGCATTTTTATTTCCTTACCAAATGCATTCAGGGTTGCCTTTATTTTAAAAATATCCAGGAATCACACTACCATTTATTCTAAGACGTTCTGTGATCAGAAAGCATTGAAATTCTTCCAGAGAAGATGTATATAATTAATGATTTGTTGGTATACACTCACATCTTAAATCTTCTTTGTGAAGAATCAAAACTTATGGTGTCTTCCCAACTGAATGTGCTAGAATCTTAAGTGGTTAACTCAGTTGGATGAGAGTCTCAGGAGCCTTAATCATCTCCATTTGGATATTGTGAGTTAATATTCATTGCACATCTGTAGTGTGCTCTGAACCACGCAGGATGAGACAACCACCGTGGTCTACTTCATTCTTCTTTATGGTTCAATTACATTCCACTGTACAGATAGACCACATTGTGTTTATGCATTCTTCTGTTGATGGACAATTGGGTTGCTTCCACCTTTTGGCAATTGTGAATAATGCTACTATGAACATCAGTGCACAAATACATTTAATACATTTTTGCATCGTTAGGTATTGGTGATGCAATGAAGAGTAAAAACAGTCACAGCCTCTGTCTTCCACGCCAGAAGTAAATATCAGTTTATAAACACATGGGTATATGTAAAATTACAAAAAAGGGATGATTGCTGTAAAGGCAAGACTCATGGTTTCAGGAGAGTAGAACATCCTCGAGGGACCGGTTGTTTCTGGCAGTGTTAGGAAACAATCAGAGCAAACAAAGACTACGCTGAGCTCCGAGGGAGGAGAAGCAGTGACCTGGGTGTGGGTGACGCAGGGCCCAGGGCAGTCTAAGGAGCTGACAGCAGGAGCGCGGCTCCAGCACAGCGAATGGGATGCAGCCCTCGAGGGGGGCTGGGACCAGCCGTGCAGGGACTTGCAAGACGATGGAAGACTATGTTTTTTGTCTAAACAACATCAGGTATGTCATTAAAAGGTTTTAAGTGAGGATTTTGTGGTCAGATTTGTTTGCAAATGACTGCTCTTGCTGCACGCGAGAGAACTGATGGGGGAGGTGAGGGTAGATGTGAGGAGCTCAGGTAGCCGGCTCTTAGAGAAGCAGGTGTGAGATGATGATGGCTAGAGGGGGACTGGTGGGGTGTGTGTGCAGAGGGGTAGGGGGGAGGCAGAGAGAACCAGTTATCCGAGAAGTGCTGAGCAGGTAACGTTGCCGTTACTTCAAGCAGACTGAAGTTGGACGGCGTCAGGTGCGGCGGACTTCCCGTGAGGTAAGGGATGCTTAGCTATGTCAGTGCAAGGAGGAAGCCACGGATGGGATCCTTCCCAGCCCCTATTGTGTGGAGACTTGAGGGACTGAGAATAAGTATGAGTTGTGGGGCTTCAAAGCTCAGTCTACATATTCACACGCAATTTGCCTCTAGAATTGCTTTTCTGAGTAGAGTGGTTTTTCAGCTTTTCAGAACATGCTTTGAAAACCATATAAGGCTGTGCTAATACAGCTTTTTTCGTGTGTTACAAAACAATGGAAAGACAGCAATATGTAGCTTTAGAAAATTTAGCAGCTATTGTGAATTATAATGTGATTGTAAATGATAATACCAATATTTATATCTTACTTCATGTCATGGCACAATTTTATATTACTCCTTGATGTGTGTGTAAGATATAAATTGTGTTCTGTTTTTTTGTGGATTTTTCTTCATGTCAATAAAATTTTTAAAAGGCATCAAATTTTCTGAAAAGTGCTTTCCTAATTGAAAAAAGTTGAAAATAATTCATTCTCTAATATCTGGAGACTGATTGATCTACAGTCACTTGAGGTCATTTCTACTTAAGAAAAGTCTAAGTTGGCATTCTTTTGATACTAATTTGTTTTCCTATCTGTTCTGCACATTGAACGGATGTGTGAGCAATGATGTTGTCCAAGTGCACGCTTCCTTTTGGTGCTGCAAAACATGTAGACAGGGGTTTTCTGTACAGAAAAGTCTGTGGCTGACCAGTTAGATGGACTAGCTTACAAGATAGGAGACTTCCAAATCCATCTTTATTTCTCTTATTAATTTGTTAGGTGCTTATTCAGTTTCAGAACCCCACAAGCTTCTGGAAATACCAAGATGAATAGAACACGGTTTTTGTTCGTTTGAGGCTAGCAGGGCAGATGGACGTGTAAACTAACCAAATATGGTAAATTATCAGGTAAACTTTACAAAAGTTGCTGTGTGAGCATGAAGGAAGAATATTAGAAAGGCTTTCCAGAGGAAGGCAATTGTCTCGAAGAAAAATCTAGATTCTCCAGGTGGATAAGACATGTATCAAAGTGGGCAGGCATCAATAAACGTGGCCTGTTTGGAGAACTGCAAGCATTTCTTTGTGGCAGAAGCAGAAGCTGTTCATGAATGAGTGGAGAAAGATGAAATGCTCATATCAAAAGGCACTTTTATTCCCCAGACCTACATTTTGACATGGAAAATAGGGTTGGCTATGCAAGGAGAGACAATATGAAGGATTTGATATTGTTCCTTTAATTTAAATCAACTGGATAATGAATATTGTAGACAGTAGAAGAGTACATTTGGATTTTTTAATAATTAATTTTGAAATCTGATATCTGCTGGAAAGTTGATGAAATCATTATAATGGTCTAAATTTCTTGATAAATTGCTCTTAGGTTTTTGGGTAACTTGAAACATCCTCTGTAAATAGACCTTTTCTCCTCTTTATCCTTCTCTTTTCTTTCTTCTCCGAGTTCAAACATAACAAGGATCAATATTTTACCTGTTTGGTGGGGGGAGACCATGCTTAAACCGCTTCCTTCTAAATCCCTGTTTGGACTAACCTTAATTCATTCCCATAAGCTAAGATTTAAAAGTTTTCTACTCAACCATATTTCCCACCTTTTGTAAAAAAAAAAAAAAAAAAAATTAATAACAACTGACTCCGAATTATCTCAGATATATTCTACATTTCAGAATTACCTACCAGTAGAAAGTCATTTGTTCACCAAGAGATACCTGAAATCAATTCTTCAATAAAGAATATGAGAATAGCTCAACTTTAAGAGAAAGGAATAGAAAGTATTCACTAAGCCATTTAAAATAACCATGTAAACATCTTCCCTGATTATAAACATTTTAAAGATCTTAAAATAGATTCATGAAGAGCCTAGGTCTTCTCATATAAAGGAAAACAACATTCTACTCTCACCAGGTTTATTGCTCCAAAAGGTTTTAGTTCCTTTCCAAATTGGATTCAGCTCAAACTCAGGCATACACGAAACATCTTTCTCCTCTTATTTAAGCTGTTCTGACTCTGAAAGCCTTGGTTTCCTTGGGTTGGAGCTGTTTCAACATCTTGAAATGAAATGGCTAATTAAAAGTGTTTTTGTTTTAGGATGGAGTCTTTCTTTATCTCCGGCTGGAGTTCTGTCTTCTTTAGCTCAGAGAATACCCTTTGTCAGGCAACAGAAATACGGATGAAGAATTTAACAACTGATTTCTTCCTTGCTTGGCCTGATACCGACTAGGATGTGTGCCAGGAATCCATCATCATGTCATCATAAGTTCATACCAATCAGGCCCTATAATAATATTCCTTATGTGACTATCAGCTTTTTGTAGCATCTTCTATGTTTATGAGTGCTTATTGATTTTTAAAAACGAAGAACTTATTTTCTCAACATTTTTTGAGAGCCTATATGCCAGGTTTTGAGGATATAATGCACTTTACTGTTATTTCTTGGTTATTGTTTGCCTTCTCCACTAGACTCTAAGCTCCTTCAGGAAGGCCTATGACTTTCTTGCTTGCTGTTGAATCCCTCCCATAGGGTACAGTGTCCAGTACATGGTAAAATGCTACAGAAATATTAACTGACTGAGTGAATGGATGAACAAGATAGTTCTCACATTCACAGATGACACAGACAAATGGAGACAGAGAAGCTAGTATATAAATAACTATAATCTACTGATCTAAGAACCAACAGGGGCATGTACAATGATGACCAGATTCCCTTGTGTCTAGGGGCCAGGGGAGGGGCAGGAAATATTGGGGAAAGATTTGCAGTGGGAAGGTTATCTGAACCATATCTTGAGGAGTAAGTAAGAGGTTCCCAGCAGGCTTGTGTAAAGAAAGGAGAGGGTTTCCCGGACAAGGAAACCATACCGTCGAAGGCATGGGTACTTTATAATCATGTTCAATTTGAGGTATCTGTGGGACATGGGGAGATGGCCAGTGGGTTTGGAGCTCAAAATAAGGCCTTATAATACAAGCTCCTTGGGTAGTCTTTAATATGTATCTCAATTGTCAAATATAGTGTTGGGGACTCTGTCAGCACTAAATAAATAACAAACAATGTGTAGAGTGCTTAGGTTTTGTTTAAAGAACACCTATGCACAATTGTGTAGAACGACTTAAAACTGTACAGTTGAGAGAGTGCAATGCATTTTTTTAAAGGTCTTCAAAGAGCAGCCAAATTTCAAACCAAAGGATAGCCCTCGACGTGGGAAGACGGTGGCCCCATGTTGACCACCTCACTCCCACATGCAGGAGGCATCGATACTTCCAACGATTCATTCTGGGAGGGTCGAGTCAGACGTTGGTAGAAGGGATTTGGGCATGCTATGCTCACTGCTCTCTAGGATCTTAGAATATAATGTGTACTCTTCCATATTAGACATTAAATGATATAAAACAAGCTAAAAAATATTGGAAGAAGTTCCACAAGATGGGCTCCACATTGTTTAAGGCAGTGAAGAGTGAAGAGTAAAAGATGCCCAGATGCTTTGGGTCCAATTCTGGCTAATTGTCCAAAGTGCATCGCTAATGGCTCTGTTCATGCTGACTGGTACGAAAAGCGTCACGGAACAGTGGTGCCTTAAGAGCTTGCTTGTGAAGGATATGGTTTGGGGAGATGTGAGTGGGAAATGACTGAGTTTGGACAAGTGGGGAGGTGGGAACTGAGTGACCAGCTGAAGGAGAGCTAGCATGTAGTTGCAGCCAAAAAGTTAGGTAACATGTAAGGCACTGAAGCAGAGGTCTTTGAAGCACAAGGAAAAGAATCTGGATGTTATCTTCAGTATAAAGATAATTATATATATTTAGTAATGCCCTCTTTCCCAAAGAAAACAATGCTATAATCGTAAAAATGCCATAGTTATACAGATAAAAATTTGTGGTTTATAACTCTATGTAATCGAGTCCTGACTTTGTAATTGCATGATTTTAAAAATACCTTTCTCACGTAGGGTCAATTTGCATGATAATGCATGACAATATCCACTTGAAAATTCCCCTCGTGTGTTTCGTGCCAAGCAGATGCGCTTAGGTAGGGACAGAGGCACTCTGACGTCCCTTTCGTGGGAGCTGAGAAAGCTGAGCATCTCCGATTATGTTTCAGCCAGAGTTTCCAGGAAGTGTGGGAAGTAAGAGTCCTGTTCCAGCGACCTGTAGGATGTGTGCTCTGTTTGTCTTCTCTGTGGAGAAAGTCATCAATTACGTGTGCTCTAACTGCATACTAATCTTTCTTTTAGAAGAAGGTTAAAGGATGTCAAGGATACACCTCTGTGCTCCAGTTCCTTAGCGAGAATGAACAACCCCCAGGAAAGGTGAAAAAAAAAAAAACAAAAAAAACTCAGGAAGCCTGCTAAAAATAAAAAATACATTCTGAAGAGGTAATGAGAAGCACTAGGAAAATCAATACCCGTGTTAAGAGATACTGGAGTGAATGAATGTGACATTGGGCAAAAAGATGAGGAAAAAAATTCTCACTAGTATAGGTACAGAATGACACAAAACTCTGCTTAAAGAGGAAAGAGTGTGCTACTTCTCTGGAAACATCATGAAGAATTTTCAAGCATTATTTAGGGAACAGTTTCCTTCTAGAACCCCAGGAATTGGTGGCACCCCTCCCCAGTGATGGGTGACGGCGGGTGACTTTATACTAAGGAATAGGTAGGTCACATTATGAGAATGGAAGGGAGCCCAACAAAACCCATGCCTTCCCCTTTTCAACAACCCAGTGCATTTGTTTTCTGTGTACCCACAGAAATACATTTTGCGCAAAAACAACTTGGGATATATTTCTAGTAACTTGAAAGATCTGAGTAGGAAGTTGATGGATTTAGAGGCATAAGATATGTAATGTTTTCTTCCAAAGCCATGACTTTGAAAGGAAGATAGGAAGATACGGTAAGTAATTGGATGGCAGGAGACAAGTGGGAAAACAAAAGAACTTGGTTTTCTGGTTTGTGGTTTATAATAAAAAGAAAAGAGGCGGATAGCATCCCGTGAAGCCTGGGAAGAAAAAGTTGTTGAGGAAAGTAGCTGACTTAATCTCTTGAAAACAAGGACCATATTTTATTCATCTTCAGCATCTTGTATGGGGCTTTTTCATATAGTAGGCACTTACAATTAAGAGACTTTAAGAGGGAAAGAGAAGAAATGTTAAGCAAAAGAACCCATACATCACATTTCTATAAATGATAATAATAAGTATGACACTCATACAAAAAGCCTAAAGTGGAAGAGCTGCTCAGCTATTCTCATGGGAAACCAATAGTGCAATGGTGACTTGAATTAATTCCATTTACCTAGAAATAAATTATTTCTGATCATATAGGAAACTGCTGAAAACTTAGGAGAAGGTGACCACATTATTGAGAGCTTATTGTAATGAGGGATGAAGTGTTAGACATAATCAGATGCATGCCTAGACTTTAAGAAAGCACATATCATAAGGCTCAAGGGCAAATATAGTTCTATGATCATGAAGAACCATAGGATGTTGGAGGCATCATCACCCCATGCTCTGACTCAGGGTCACCCTGTGACCTGTCCCGTTAACCCATGCCCTGCTGTTGGAGAGTGAACCAGCCCCCACCAAAGGCATGCTCAAGTCTGAACCCCTGGTCCTCTAGATGTGAACCCATTTGTAAATAGGACCTTGAAGATGTTATTAGTTAAGGTGCCCAAACTGAGTGAGGGTGGGCCTTAAGCCAACATGGCTAAAGCCCTCATAAGCAAAGGAAATTGGACACAGAGAAGCCAGAGGGAGCAGCCAGGAGCTGGAAGTCAAGGGAAGCTGGAAGAGAAGAGAGAAGACATTGCCATATGTATTGCCATGTGATAGAAAAGCCAAGGAACCCCAAAGATTGCTGGCTTTTCCATTTCAGCAAAGAAGGCTGTTGGAATTTTGATCGGAATTGCATTGAATCTGTAAATTGCTTTGGGTAGAATTGCTATCTTAACAATATTTAGTCCTCTAATCCATGAACATGGAATGTCTTCTTTGATTTCTTTCAGCAAGTTACAACCTTGGTTACGTTTATTCCAAGATATTTGAATCTTTCAGTTGCTATTGTAAATCGAATTTCTTTCTTGATTTCCACTTTACATGGCTCATTACTAATGTATAGAAACACTACTGATTTTTGCGTGTTGATCCTGTACCCCACCACTTTGCTGAATTTGTTTGTCAGCTCTAGTAGCTTTGTATTGGATTTTGCAGGATTTTCTATATATAGGATTATGTCATCTGCAAATAGGGAGAATTTTACTTCTTCCTGTTCAATTTGGATGCCTTTAACTTCTTTTTCTTCCCTAATTGCTCTGGCTAGAACTTCCAGTGCAATGTTGAATAACAGTGGTGACAGTGGGCATCCTTGTCTTTTTCCTCATATTAGAGGGAAAGATTTCAGTCTTTCACAATTAAGTATGAAGTTAGCAGTATCTTTTTCATATATGCCCTTTATCATGTTGAAGAAGTTTCCTTCTATTCATAGTTTCTAATTGTTTTTATCAAGAAGGGATGCTGGATTTTGTCAAATGCCTTTTCTGTATCAATTGAAATGATCATGTGTTCCCCCCTTCCCATTCTTCCCCTTCTTTCTCTGCATGTGGTGTAATACACGAATTGGTTTTCTTATATTGAAACATCCTTGCAAACCTGGGATAAATCCCACTTGATCATGGGGTATAATTCTTTTAATGTGCTTTAGGATTTGGTTTGCTAGCATTTTTTTTTTTTTGATGATTTTTGTATTATATTCTTAAGGGATGTTGGTTTGTAATTTTCTTTTCTTGTGGTATCTTTATTTGGCTTTGTATTAGAGTGAGGCTGACCTCAAAGAATAAGTTATAAAGTATTCCCTCCTCTTCACTTTTTATGGAAATATTTCAACAGGATTGATATTAACTCTTCTTGGAATGTTTGAAACCATCTGGTCAGGTCCTGGGCTTTTCTTTGTTTGGAGATTTTTGATGCCTAATTCAATCACTTTTCTTGTTATTGACCTGTTGAGATCTTCTGTTTCTTTTTGAGTCAGGGTAGGTAGTTTTTGTGTTCTTAGGCATTAGTTCATTTCATGTAGGTTATGTAATTTGTTGGCATATTGTTGTCTATATATCCTCTCATAATCATTTTTATTTTTGTAGTGTTGGTGGTAATGTCTCTGCTGTCATTTTTGATTTTAGCTATTTGCATCTTCTCTCTGTTTTTCTTTGTCAGTCTAGCTAAAGGTTTGTTGACTTTATTGATATTTTCAAAGAACCAACTGTTGGTTTCATTGCTTCTCTCTATTGTTTCTTTTATCTCTTTTATTTCATTTATCTCTGCTCTTTTCTTTAATTTATTCCTTCTAGTTGCTTTGGGTTTAGTTTGCTCTTCCTTTTCTAAGTCATCCAGTCATGAAGTTATGTCTTTAATTTGATATCTCTTTCCTTTTTAATGTCAACATTTAGAGCTATAACTACACTGCCTTTTCTGTTTCCCATAAATTTTGGTATGTTGTGTTTTCATTTTCATTTACCTAAAGGTATTTCCTAATTTCCCTTATTATTTCCTTTTTGATACATCGGTTGCGTAAGAGTGTATTGTTTCTTTTCCACATATTTGTGACTTTTTCAGTTCTCCCTCTGTTATTGATGTCTAGCTTTATTACATTGTGGTTGGAGAAGATAAATTGTATAATGTAAATCTTTAAATTTAAATTTAACCTACAGAATGATTCATGTGCTCTTAAGGAGACTATGTATTATGCTGCTTTTGGGTGAAGTGTTCTCTAAGTGTCTGTGTCTAGTTGGTTTAGTTCAAGTCCCCTATTTCCTTATTGATCTTATGTCTCAATGTTCTATACATTATTGAAGGTGGTGTATTGAAGTTTCCTAAAATTAATGTAGGACTATCTATTTTCCCTTCAAATCTATCACTATTTGCCTTATATATTTTAGGGCTCTGCTGTTAGATACATTTATATTTATATTTGTTATGTCTTCTTGTTGAATTGACCCCTTTATCAGTTTATGGTGACTTTCCTTGTTCTTCAAAACAGTATTTGATTTGAAGTCTATTTTATCTGATATTATAGCTACCACATCTTTCTTTTGGTTACTATTTGCATGGTATATTTTTTCTTATCCTTTCAGTTTCAACCTACTGTGTCTTTCAATTTAATGTGAGTCTCTTGTAAATAGCCTATAGCCGGGTCATGCTTTTCAAAGTCCATTTTGCTAATCTCTACTATTTTACTGGAGAGTTTAATCCATTTACATTTAAAGTAACTACTGATAATGCAGGACTTTCTTCTGCTATTTTGCTATTTGGTCTTTTATAGTCTTATACCTTTCTTGTCTTTCAATTACTCCATTAATGCCTACTTTTATATTTATTTCATTTTCTCTATTGTACCATTTTCTGTATTGTTCTCATTTTTTCTATATAAATTTTTCATATATTTCCTTTGTGGCTACTATGGGGATTAAATTTAACATCCTAAATGTATACCAATAGTATTTGATTTGATACCATCCTAACTTTAATAGCATTCACATATATTGTTCCTGTATCCTTCCATTCCCCCCCTTTTGTTGTACTAGTTACAAATTGTATCTTTATGCATGATATGTCCAAAACTATAGATAGATCATTACTTTTTATGCGTTTTCATTTTAGAACTTGCAAGAAATAAAACGTGGTATTACATACCAAAAGATACAATACAATAGTACTGGAATTTATAATTATCCAAATGGTTACATTTACTGGAGGTTCTTTATTTCTTTAGGCCACTTTAATCCACTGTCTAGTGCCCTTTACTTTCAGTCTGAAGAACTCCCTTTAGCATTGCTTGCAGGGCAGGTCTAGTGGTGGTGACCTGCCTCGGCTTTTGTTTATCTGGTAATGTCTTTTGAGAGACAGTCTCACAGGATATAAAATTCTTGGTTAGCAATTGTTTTCTTTTAGCACTTAAAATATTTTGTCCCATGGCCTTCTTGTCTCCATGGTTTCAGTAAAAAAATCAGTTCTTAATCTTATGGGGACTCTCTTGTGCATAACACATTGCTTTTCCCTTGTAGTTTTCAGAACCCTTTCCTTGTCCTTGCGTTGGACAGTTTGACTACCAAGTGTTTGTTCATGTTCTATTTAGGTTTATCTTTTTGGGAATTCACTGGGATTCTTAAAAGTGCATATTCATATCTTTCATTAATTTTGAGGAATTTTCTGCCACTATTTATTTGAATATTCCTTCTGTCCCTTTCCCTCTTTCTTTTCCTTCTGGCACTCCCATAATGCAAATTTTGGTACTCTTGATCATGTCCCACAGGTCTCCTAAGCTGTGTTAGCTTTTTCTCCGTCTTTCTACTTTCTGCTTTTCAGCCTGAATAATTTCAATTTTCTCATCTTTACATTCACTGATTTTTCTGCCAGCTCCAATCTGCTATTGAAGCTCTTTAGGGAATTTTCCATTTCAGTCATTGAGATCTTCAACTGCAGTATTTCTGTTTGGTTCCTTTTTTAAATTTTTATCTCTTTATTGAAATTCTTATATTGTTCATTCATTGTTTATCCCGGCCGGCGGGACGTTCAACGGAAGCTCCAAATCCTGTGAGGGAGGAATGGTATGGGACAAGAGACGCGAGGAACGACAGCAAGACAGGTTTCTGATCAAGCTGCAAAACTTTATTGAAGAGGCAGGGTATATATACCCTAAGGTAGAGGGAGTGGCTAGTACGAACGGGTGGCGGCCTAGGATTGGCTGCTGCTGTTGCTAGGGCGGATGGCAGATGTAAGGCTAGCACAGGATTGGTAGATGCTGTTGCCGGGTAGAAGGCAGGTAGTAAAGCTAGCACCCTAGATGTGAATCTTAGGCGCGAACGGCTATCACTTCCATAGAAGGCTGAGGGCAACTTAAGCCGTTATTGCATCAGCCCCAGCTGTCATGTTGCATATCTCCGGCATCGCTGAGGGTGGATTTTATACATGCTACCTTAATCATCCCCAACAATTGTTTTCTTGATGTCATTTTGTTCTTTCTCTGTTTTTTCCTTTATCTATATTGAGGATTTTTTTTTTTTACTATCTTTGATCATATGTCTAAAATATGACATTGATGGTTTCTAGATTTTTATCTTTTTCTTTTGGATGGGCCATCATTTCCTGTTTTTTTGTTTGTCTTGTAATGTTTTGTTGCACAATGTGGTGGTTTGAAATGTATGTTTTAGGACAGTCATGTTCCTAAAGCTAACCCATTCTTGTGGGTGTGGACCCATTGTAAGTAGGATCCTTTGGTGAGGCTACTTAAGTTACGGTGTGACCCACCTCATTCAGGGTGAGTCTAAATCCTCTTACTGGAGTCCTTTAAAAGAGAATGAAATTCAGACAGAGAGAGAGAAAGCCAGGGAAGAAAGAAGCTGTGAACGATGAATCCAGAAGAGAAGGGAGAGGGCAGCAGACACCGCCATGTGCCTTCCCATGTGACAGAGGACTCCAGGATCACTGGCAGCTGCTCTTCAAGAAGAAAGCATCATCCTGATGATGCCTTGACTTGGACATTTTCATGGCCTCAAAACTGTAAACTAATAAATTCCCATTGTTAAAAGCTATTCCACTTCTCACATATTGCTTCTGGCAGCCTAGCAAACTAAAGCATGGAGTGTACATTTTAATATTTTAATGTGTCATCTCTGGGATTTGGTCCCTGAAGTGTCCATTCCTCATGTTTGTATCTAGATAGTGATATGACAGAGATTTCCGTGCGTGTCAGAGCTACCCAAAACAAAGAAACCAATGCAGTATCACTTTCCACAGTCTTGGCACATTGGATCTCCTTTGGCCAGTGTCCTTTTTCAGAGTTTAACCATCCTGTAAAGAAAACTAGCCCGAGACAAAAGTGAAGTACAAGGTCCCCTCCTTCTCTCTGAGCCTGTGTCTTTTCCTTGGATTGTGCTTGCTTGTGGCCTTAGGAATTCCCCACTTATAGGAATTCAAATGCCTCATCTACTGCTTATGAAATAGACTTTTGCTGGTTCCTGGGTGCTTTATTGCATGACTTAAAGCAGGTAATCCTTTGGTCTACTTTGGGCCACTTTGATTTAATTGTTTCTTATACTGCTTTAGGTATCTGCAAGCTGCTTCTCCCTGCAGGGCAAGTTTTGGGAGGGTGAGCCTGAAATTAGTTTCCTAGTTGAGTCTTTCAGACTCCCACCTGATCGACCGGCACTGACGTAGACTCTGCTCTCTCTGGCACTTGGCCAGAGACACAGTGGGCGGTCAGCTGCTCCACACTGTGCCAGGAGGGGCGAGACAGGGACCTGAGAGGGGTCTGCAGGGCACCATTCTTCTGATGCAGCACTCACCCAGTTACTAAACCCTTTAACTGTTTTCTGGAGTTCTGAGGAAGATGGTTCTGCTGGTTTTTGCTAGTTGTTCAAAGATTCTGTGGGAAACATCCTTGGTTATCTTACACCACCATAGTGGTTAACCAGAAGCCTGGGATAGGGTCTTTCACATTTAAGAATGAGTGATTACCTCAAAGGGATGGGGGATGAACTTAATTAATCCCTTATTCTGAAGGTGGGAGCGTAACAAATCCATTGCATTTTGATCAGGAGAAATCTTATTTTTACATAATTTCTGAATACAATTTTTAATATCCTACAGAAACACATTTCAGCATTAGGATGTTTTTTCATCTGATCAAAATCTCCCAGGCTGTTCTTGGCAAAGATGAAGGACAATTGGTTACGATCCTCTCTATAATAGACTAAGACTATAGCCAGGTGTTTATTCACTCTTTCATTCAACAAGAGTTTCTTGAACATCTACCATTAAGAACCAGAGACTGTGCTAGGCCCTAGTGATAAAACAGTGAGCAAAACCAGACACGGCTCTAGCCCTTTAGAATTATTTTTATAACAAAAGCATCTTTGCTTCTTTCTTACTTTTTCTTCCTAGATCAATTCTCCGAACCTTTAATTTCTTTCCTTACTGTTCCCACTTACTTGCTAGGCAAGTCAATATTGGGCAAGCCAGTAATATTCTGTAAAATAAGTTATCTGAATCTGTAAGATGGTGATAATTATGGTACTTAATGTGCAGAGTTGTTTTCAAGTTTGAATGAGCTATTAAATGCTCAGCAAGCAGACGTTCGCTTTTACCCTAGCGAATATTTCAGTATATTCTCTATAATTGCTCTCTAACAGTCACTAGACACATGTGACTATTTAATTAAAATAAATAAGTTTAAGAATTCTGCTCCTCAATTGCATTAATCACATTTCAAATTTCAATTGTTCAATAGTCACACATGCCTGGTGGCTACCATAGTGGACAGTACAGATATAGAACATTTTCAGAACTGGTAGAGAGAGAGAGAGAGAGAGAGAGAGAGAGAGAGAGAGAGAGAGAGAGAGAGAGAGAGAGAGAGAGAGAGAGAGAGAGAAATGAGTAAAACTGGTAACACTGCCCAGCTGTCTGGGTGGGTTTGCACAAGTTGCACTGGTACATTCTGTCTTTCTCTATTGTGTCCTTTTTGAGAAGCTCAGGCACACAGTGTTTAAGAACGCATGCATGCTCTGGAGCTAGGCTGCCTGGCTTGCAGTCCTGAGTTCATTCCTACCAGCTGTGTGATTTTGGATGAATCTCCTAACCACGGTACCTGTAGGCACTGAGGATGGTGCCTGGCTACTGGAAACCCTTGAAAAAGCAGGTCTTCTAGGTGAGGCCATTCGTTCGGCAATTTTTAGATGGCCCCTCCACCTATTTAAGTTTTCTGAGTTTCAGTTTATTCATTTTAAAAATGGAATTAACATTATATACCTCCTAGGGTTGGGTTGAGGATTAAGTGAGAAAGTATGTATAAACATTGGCACACTGTAGGCATTTAATAAATGCTGTTTCCTTCCTTCCATTCTTTTACTTTCTTTCTTTTTTAGTAGAACCACGAAGACCTACAGGGTTATCTAACCTTGCATGTGAACGTACAACAGGGAGCCCTAGGAGACAACACAGATTCTGTGAAACAGACAATGCATTTTCCCTTCTGACATTCTGATTCCCATTTTGTGTGTTCTTCAGGCAATTCAGATTACAGTAAGTTTTTAATTACCTAACCTATGGAAGGGAGAAATAGTGAGAATAATCTAGTATAACAGATAACGCAAACCATGGATGGGTGCAAAAATCAGTAATATTCATTTACTTCTAAATGTGTGCTGATTCAATCTGCATTTATTAAAAATCTCAGTGTGTTAGGCACTATTTGCACTTCAGAATAATTTGGGCAGCAGATTTCCCTTATCAAATGTTTAGTTTGGGCTTATATTGAAATTGCTTTACATTCCCTAAACACAGAGTGGCTGATGTTAGAAGACGGGGCAGCTGAGGGTAGGGTGGAAGCCGGAGGGGTCAGGCAGAGATTAGAAATTCTCTCAATCAATAGTGTGTGTGTAAAATGATGACTTCTTAGGAGGAAAGCAACGTTCCTAAATAATAAATGTTTTTAAATGTCCAAGGCAGTACTTTCTTCCAGTCCCAGAGAGCCTGCAGGACTTTCCCATGTAATGAGCACTTCACTATATACCCTAAATGCCCCGTTTCCCACCCTGTGCAGGTGGTGTGCTGCTCTTAGACCAGGTGCTCACAGCAGGTTGTGCAGGGAGCACTGAGTACCAGGGTGCAGACAATTACAGTGTGAGCCTGCAGGCAGCGTCTGGTGCTGGAATAATGCAGAGACTTTGCCAAGTCACCTTCTTCACATGATTTTCTCTGCCAAAAATGGAACCAACTTAAAGCCTTGGCCAGGCAGCTTTGCAAAGGGAAGACCAGCTGACCTCTATGATTTCATTGGGTTGGTTCTGGTGATTTAAGATGGAAATATCTGTTTAGGTAATTGGATTTAAATTTAGGCCTCATTTGCTGGTGCTCCATGGAAACCTGGGAGATGAAGAGCAACAAAGCTATCATCATGCACTTTGTGGTCTCAACAAGAAAGCTTTGGAAATCTGTGTTATTTCAGGTGTCAGAATGCTTTGGGAGCCTGAGGTGGGCAGGTTGCAATTCTCTCCTTAATAAACCCAGGACACATTTGGAAGTATCCTTTTGAGAACATTCTTTTATCAATTCTATTTACATATCATTCTGTCAATTAATAGGCATGAGTTTTGTGTGGCTGGTGTAGACAGAGGAGTTTTAACATGGAGTTGGAGGGGAGAGCATTAATTTAGCACTCTCTGCACCTGTGGTTGGGGTAGAGCTTTAGTTTACATTTCAGCATAATTATTGACAAAGTTAGGGATGAACGGGTGAATACTTTGATGCAGTATTTACATTCAGCTGAAAGTTCAATGTAGGAAGCCTATAATTAGGGTATTTGGAAACATGCTGTTTTGAACTTTTTTTTTTTCTGTCTAACTTGTGAAATACAAGGGGCAGAGTGGTAAGGGACAGAAACTAGAGGAAGGTTACTGTTTTTTCTGTCTCATGCCAGCTAATCAAAATGCTCCTCCTGTCTTCCTCTCAGAAATAATCAGTGTGCCAGGAAACATACATCTCTCTCCATGATCTAGCCTGGATCCAAACAGGATAAAATGAAATGAATTTTTTCCTCCCTGGTCAAAAATCCTTTTTATTGCACCATGAAGAAATAACTGTCTACGAAAGGAAACTGAAGAGGTGCTCAGAGGAGAATCTAATTGCTCACTTCCATCACTCCCACACAGAATGCCTGGCTAAAGGATAGGCAGCAGAGCCACGGAGTTTTGGCAAACATTTAAAATAAAAAGAAAGGGAAAAATATTACTGCAGGAAGAGTTCTGCAGAAAAAATGGAGACAGCTGTTGCGTTTTCTCCAGTTTGCTATCTCTTTCAAGCAGACCCAAAGAGAAAACAGGTTTGCCTTAATGAATCACTTGTTGTTTATGATTGTGGAGAAAAATGGGGCCCAGCAACTGCTCTCTTAGCCAAAGAGCAAAATTCCTAAAGAGGAGTGGAATGCATGGCAACGTCCAAATGCTAGAATGTGGGTTCATTCCTAGTATTTCCTCTGCACTAGCTCTCACTTTTATTTTAAGACAAATTTGCACAGTGCCCCAATCTCAAACCATGTAAATTTAAATGCAGATTAAGAAAGATGTCTTTAAATGGGGCCCTCCTAATCTCTCTTTAAAATTTCCAAGCCTTCATTCAAACAGTTTGAGGTCTTCCTTGGTGAATGAAAACATCTGCATCATCTGAACTGTTTCTTGATTGTGAGTCGGGCAGATCCAGGGGCCCCAGGGGGCTTCCCGGGGGAAGACGGATCTCGTCTAGATCCACCCCGAGCAGTTGAAAGCACAAGCATGAACGGCCAGAGAGGAGGGAAGCCAGAGGTCGGGTTTAAAGGCAGCTTAGTGCCAGGGTTCAGTGCAATTTCAAGGCTGTCGTTAGGATGTGAGGTCGGTGTTTGTAAACCTGAACCTGCGTGATCGAGTCAGGAACTCGGCTCAGCGCTGTCTGAAAAGGGTGGGACACTGGCCTGGAAAGGGGTGCGTTCCCAGGGGTCCCTCATCGTCGTGGGGTGAGGGGAGACGACTGGGCCAGGCCCCCACAAGGCCTTGTCAACTTCCTGCCCCGCTCTGCTCAGATAAAGTGTTAACACATGTTTTATTTTCTTACCTAACGTTAATAAAACCAGGGTTTCCTTTCTTTCGAGGAGGCCAAGTTGGAGCAGCGTAGTCAGGTGTCAAACTCTAAATAGAAAGGAAATCCATTTTGTATCTGAGCCCTTCACCTGGTTCCACACTGATCTTTCCTTTCCCATTCTCCCGGGCCCTGCAGCCTTCCCCAGAACTCCAAACCTTCCCTGGGCCACAGCTGAGAGGGGTTCTCCCCTCTGTCCCTGCTGCCCGAGCCTTTTATTATGTCTACTGTGACCACACATATCTGACGACTCTGGCAGTTTCCTTTTACATCTGCTGTTCTGCAGCTCTCAACCCATTCTCCAGATTCTACAAAGGAACCACCCAGGACCTTCTTCTCAGCAGGTGTCCATTGGGGAAGGAGGCTGCAGAAGGGGCCCATTCGAAAGTCTTGGCTTGGTCTCAGGTTTTGGTCTTTTATGCTCAGCCACATCGATCCTCTAATTTTCAATGAGCCTAACTTTTCTGATCCCAGTAAAGTTGTCTGTCCCATCATTTTCCCAAATTTAGATTCCTGGAGGATAAGATTGACCATATTAGGCAATTTGGAATCACTCATAGTGTGATGAAAATAAGCTATTAATAATCAGAAGGCTGGTGGGGGAGAGGAGATCTAAAATGACTCAGGGAATTTTTGAAATAGGGGAGGCACCTCCCTGGGCAGGGGTCCCGGCGAGGCAGGGGTGGTGGGAAGGCGGAGGAGAATGGTGTGTCGGACAGCTGCTTCATGTTCTCACAACATCACACTGGCGTTGCTGGCATGTGTAAGGTAGGTTGTGTAAGGTACATTGACACGTGTTGGGGTTGAAACATCACTTTGAAGAAAGCAGAGACATTTAAGGGGAAGATAGTAATAATAGATACCATTTACTGAGCACTCACTACCTGCTAGATTTTTTTTGTACAATCTACAAGTCTTTAATTTATTTTTTACACCTCTTATCCATGAATTCATGGGGAATAGCCTCCAGGAGCTCAGGCTCCTTTCGACTGGGTCTCACAAAGTATGCTTCTCAGGGTGAGCAGGCTGGCTCCTCAGTGGATCCCGGGTACCTTTCTCTTTGGCTTCCTTTTTTATCTGATCATTTTCCTCTACATGCCTCAAAAAGCTATCTCGGCTCTTAGAGTGCTTAATATGCTCAATACATACATCAATTTCCTTGGCAAGATTCTTGCCCTTCACTTGTTTTTTATAGCGATACCAAGTGTGCTGGGTAACATGGTGGACCCCTCCAGTTTTGCCATGGCGTCATCTGTGGGGCATTCCTTTCTGAACAGCCCCCTTGCCCTTGATGTCTGTGATATCAGCTTTCTTGTAGGTTTGCATATACATGGCCAAAGGAACAACTCCATGTTTTCTAACAGGCCTAGAAAACAGATAGTGGGTGCCTCTCCTCTTTCCCTTTGTATTTGTCACTTTGGCAAAGTACTGCAAGATGGTGGTTCCAGCCAAAAGGAAGACCTGCTGGGTTTTATCATGTATGCTCTGATAGCTCTCATCATAACCTTAAGGTGTAGCTATTTATCCCCATGTTGTAGGTGCAGAAACTGAACCTCATTTTGCAGAATTTATCTAAGGTGAGTAAGTTGCAGAACATTAAATTCAACCCATTCCGTCACCATTTAATCTTGATACACACCCAAATACATCTATACATCTACAGCAGTTATGCCTGATGGGGCGTGTATCTATCTATATATCTTAGATACATGACGCAGATCTAATATACAGCATCTTACCTGTGTATTTACACATTCATTTATCTACACATAGGCATGTATGTCAGACGAACACAGAACTATCAGGGAGTAGAGGGAGCAGGTGGGATAGGGTTGTTGCTACTGGAAGGATCGAATTTCATCTGGAACAAAATTCAGTCTTAGAAGAGATTTTCAAGAGGAAGAATTGTCAGTCTTCTTGGTGTAACATAGCATACTATCACTGCAGTTAATCTTTTTTTTATGTAGACTGTGAATTTTATAAAAATTTTAAGGAAATAGTTTCTCATTGAGAACTTAAAGATGTCCAGGGCATATGAATTCAATTTTTGTAACGGGGAGGGCAAGAACCAAAGCAGAGGCTGTACTGTGGGCACAGGGGAAGAGGAAAGGTCGGGGCTCTCAGTTGCAAGGTTCAATCCCCAACACAGCAGCTGGTTTGCTAGGAAGGAGGATCTGAAGTTTCATTCATCAAGGAGCTCACAGTCTACCTACACAATAAATAAGATGTGACTTGTGCTCAACGCTCTCAAGCCATGGAATGGCAAGGAGAGAGAAACTCATTTTGCAGATAGAAGGAAGGATTGGAAAGGAGGTAAGTTGTCTGTAGTGTCCTGGAGGGTGGATTAGCATTTTAAGAATGGAGAAAACGGACATGACAGTTCTGGTGGGAGCTCCCTTGTGAGCAGAGGCGGGAGTTGTGGATGAGTAGGCAGAGTGGGCAGAAGAACCAACTGGAGGTAAACCTGGGGGTTGAGTACTTTGAGTGGGAGGACAGGAGAGGAGGAAGAAAAGCGTGTTGGGCTCAGATTGTCCAGGGCCCTGTTGGAAGTAGGTACATGATTACTTTGGATCCTTGAGCAAACTACGAGAGCTGCCTCTCCTTCCAATCAATCCTTGAGAGGCGACATGGTTAGAGGGGCATTTATCCCTTAATCATTGGGCTTAGCTGTCTTCCTTGGACAATTGAGGGAGGAGCATCATATTAGTTTATTTTGGCTTCTGTAACAAATTACAGAAACAACAGAAATGTATTCTCATAGAGTTTGGGAGGCCAGAAGTCCAAATAAATCTTTTTTTTTAAAACTTTGTTTTCCAAACACTCCCCTTCTCCACCCCCGCCATTCTCAAGATCCTTGTCTTAATCACATCTGCTGGTCCCTTTTGCCCTGTAAGGTAACACTCATATGTTCTAGTGATTGGAAGTGGCTGGCATGGGGGGCAATTATTCAGCTTATCATAAGCTTCCTGACCTCTCAGATCTCTAGTCTTCCCAGCTGGGCAGTTCCCAGATGCTCCAGATGCTGTGAGACATGTTTGGGCTCTTGGGCTGTGACTTGCTCAGGTCCCGTGCTCCAACAGTGGACTCTGACACCATTGGCGCCACTCTGGCTTCAAGGTCCGTGTGACCCTGTCTTCAGTGGGGGACAGAATCTGGCTGAATGAACCTGAGATGTTAGGGTTTGAAGTAAATAACTTTGTGCACAGCATGGCAGCTGCTACTGCAGCTCCAACAGCTGAGAAATCCAGTGATGACAGGCTCGGCAAATATGGAAGAGGGTGAGATGGTATTTTGAAAATCCAAGTGGTTTCTCTTGGTAGAGGATCAGAAGAATGAGAGTAGCCAACAGAGAAGAGGCAGCTCTAATGACATGCTCCTGCAGACACCAAAGTACCTGTTTCCATTTCTGTCTTGGAACTTTCTCTATTTTTTTGTTGTTTTTCTACACCCACATCCAGCATGCCGCTTTAGCCTGTTGGGTCTGTCTGTCTAAAATCCTCTGTTTATTCTTTGTCCATCTGATCACAGAATTACATCTGTGGTACAACCCTGACTCCCAGCATCTGGCCCCTGGAAACCCAGCTCTTCACCCAGGGCAACCACAGAAGTGCACTGCTGACCCTGACCGGTCACTTTCTGGTTCAGTCCAAATGATGAACCCCCATCGCTTTCTCCATGGAACGCTCCTTATTACCTTTAGATCAAAAGCACAGTTGAACTCCCTGCACTGCCTAGATTTTCTAATCTTGTAGTTTTTCTCTTTCTTTTCAGTCCAAGACAATTGAGTGGTCCAATTTCTGGATCTTCTGCCTTCCAAATCCCCGCACTGAGTGTACCACCTCCCTCTGTGCCTGCCAAAACTAATATACCACTTTATCCACAAATTCTCTGGTTACATGGAGAATCAATGTGGTTCCAAACTTCCAGCTTCACAGGCAACCACTGGAATACTGGCTACAGAATACTTTCACTCTATACCTCATGGAGTTGTGGTGCAGATTGGATGATATAACTTAAGATCTTAGAATAATGTTGGAATGTAGGAAGCCCTCAAATGTTCATCGCCGTTATTGTCTCCAGTATTTTAGTTAAGTTTTGCATCATTTTGTAGATCAGTTCTTTCTACTTTACATGTTCAATTGCCCTTTCCAGTAGCAAGTCCACATCACTGTGGATTGCTTTTCAAAGCAAGTTCTGCAATTCAGTTATGAATATGTTTTGATTAGTGCCTGTCACAGCATGAAGCCCTTAAAGACATTTATAAAATATCATTCAAAGATGATAATTCTTTAATCAGAAAGATTTTGAAGGAGAAATACATGATGCTTCACAACACCTTCATCTCATGCTCTGTGAGTCATTTTAATCTCGGGTCATCAGCACTGGGAGACTGCAGAAAGGACAATTTACCAGGAGATACCTACTGGTGGATGGAACAAAAAAATATTTTGCCTTGACTGGAACTGTTCATCCTCCCAACCTGTATAAGTTCACAGAGGCAAAGTGAGTGTTCTTGGATTCCCAAAGTTGTTTTGGTCTTCCTGACATGATGTGTGAGTCTGTCACCTGGCCAGGTGTTCCAGTTTGCTAATGCTGCCATTATGCAAAATACCAGAAATGGATTGGCTTTTATAAAGGGGGTTTATTTGGTTACAAAGTTACAGTCTTATGGCCATGCAAATGTCCAAACAAAGGCATCAACAGTCGGATACCTTCACTGAAGAACACCGATGGCGCCTGGAAAACCCCTGTTAGCTGGGAAGGCTCGTGGCTGGTGTCTGCCTGTGCCTAGGTTGTGTTTCAAAATGGCGTCTCCAAAATGTCTCTCTAAGCTGCAGCTTCTCTGAAGTCCTTCTGCTTGTGAGCTTTTATAGGGCTCCAGTAAACTAATCGAGATCCACACTGTATGGGTGGGGCCACACCTCCATAGAATAATCTTATCAAAGGTATTACCCACAGTTGGGTGGATCACCTCTCCATGGAAACAGCCTAATCCAAAGATTCCAACCTAATCAACACTAGTACAGCTGCCCTCACAAGACTGCATTGAACAACATGGCATTTTGGGGGGACATAATACATCCAAACCAGCACACCAGGTGAAAGAAAGCCGTTTGAAGATTATGTCAGGAGTGACAGCTCTTCAGGGTTGAACTGGGCATTCTCCTGACCTAAATTCACCACTTCTCTGGGTCCTGCTTCATCTGTAATCACTGCATTCAGGGGTACCACCTGCTCTTCCAAAGAAACACATCATGTCTGTAGGAGGGGGCCAGGGACCCCACCAAGGAAGAAAGCCAGTGGGGAAAGAAGGGCCTTGCCCACCTTGCTCACCAGTGCTACTGAATGAACTAACGGACCCAGGGACCATAGAGGAAATGTGACTTCTGTTCTATTGAACATGAGAACAGGACTTCCCCTTCTCTACCCTCTATCGAGGCCGGTCCGGTCAAGCATCTCATCTGAATTTCCTCTCTGCAGAAGTCTGTCGTGGGTTGAGAGCTTCACAGGAGTAGGGGAAGAACAGGGAGTGCCTCGAGCTTCTCCATCCTCTTGTCTTCAAGCTCCATGGAGGCTAATGCATTATACATTAGCTTGTCAAAACCTTTATTCTAATACAGTTACTATGCCTTTAGTTTCTCCTTAATGTGCAAATTAACCAAATTGCCCAAATTGCAAAAATTGGTCTCTTTTCTCTTCCAAAAGTTTCAAGTGTTATTTAGAAGTACATTTCTAAATGGTAAAAAGTAAACTAGCATACTTGCTCACTCATTTTCTTCAACAAAATCCCTATCCATTTTTTAATAGATAAAAGAATTTCTATGTCATCCATTAGAAAAGTTTTTAGACACTCACAGAGTGCAAGGTGGTACTTTGTAGTGGACATTTGTTGGTATTGGCTGCTCAGCATCCATCTATCTTTCTTACTTGGGGCAGATATTCCCTTTCCCAGCTCCTGGGTGCTAGAAGGTGGGCAAGAGAACAAGCCTGGCCCATGAGGTGTCCTCACCAGGTTGCTGAATCTAGAGCCCGTGATTATATATGTAGGAATGGCCAGGAAGTCTTGTTGGCGTTGGTGGCCGTGGGACCCTGAGATAAAGCACAGGAGGTGGTGGTAGCAGCATCCCGTATCTGGTATTGGCCAAGGTGTTGACCTGGAGGAACCAGCAGTGATGATGGCAGCATCTGATGGATGCTTCTTAAGGCTTGTATGGGCTGCTTGGACTTTCCTTGTTCTGGACTTTTTCAAACCTGGTTCTACAGCCTTCTCACTGATGCTGGAAGAGGATAGTCTTCCAAAAAGTTCTTGTGCACATCAGTTGATGTCAATCAAAACTGAACACAAATTTATGGCCCCTGGCTTTTATGCACTCATGGCTACAGGTGCACCTCTCTTTAAACACCTCAAATAAAGTATATGAAAATACGGAGTTACAGACCTGGCAAGTTAAGCGGTGATTTTTTTTCTTTCTTCCTAAAGATTTTCCGTAAATAGTTAAGTCCTTTATGATTTCTGAATAATGTAAGGATGGGCAATAAATTCAATAAACATGGTTATCAAAATAGATCACAAGAGAACATGCTCAGTTGAACACATTTATAAAACGGTTGCAATGACTGTTTTTTGGTTATGTCAAAATCTGGGTTTGTGTGGAGGAGGAACACGTGTGAATTGTGGAGTATTGAAGATTTTCTGGAGCCCCTGGTCTTTGGGTTTTCCCGCTTATACTTGGATTCCCAGGTGCTGAGCCTCTTCTCTTCAGTGAGAATGTCATTCTGCCTATAGAATGAAACACTGCATTTTCTAACCTGGAGGGAGTGGAAGTGGTGGGGGCAAGTTTACAGCCAATTTTAGAACCACCACCTTTCTTGATTTGCCTTCACACTGCATGCATTCTGTTTTTCTTTGAAAAATGTGTACTTATGATATTTCACTGTAATCAAGGAATCAAAATTAGCTCCTAAATAGACTTAGCATTTTTATTCCAGGTGTGGATCTTTTTATTCCTGTCTTGAAGCCATGTTGTGAGAATGCACCTGGTTGATTAGATTTCTGCTGCGAAGTCGGACAGTGTCAGGCACCCTTCCCTGCACCCACCTACTTTATATCTTGAGTTTTAAATTATCTTAAAGATTTTAAAGGAAATTGATGGTGCAAATAAAGAAATATTATTACTCTAATAACTGATAACTCTTCACTTTATTACGTGGAAATTTGAAAGTCGTATTAGCAAGAGAGTAAATGAAAATATTATCTCTATATTCTTTGCAGTTTTTGTTTTAAACCTTTAAATCATCCCAGATTTGAGGGAGGAAAAGGAAAGTTAACTAAGCTTTGACTTTTGCATTTCCCCAAATCTACATACTTAGGAAAAAGATCCTAATAAAAAGTGCATGCAGAAAATACACACACATGATAAGAGTTGGCCCCTATTTATATCTATTGAACTATACCTTGATAATTGTGCTTATACCTTTTAATACCAATGCTGACATTTTTATATTGCATTGATGTGAGAAGCTTTAAATGCTTATTTAATGTTGCCAGAGTCTTCTTTTCCTTGTGATTTTGAGTGATGGGTCTGACTCTTCTCTGAGACCCAATATTCTTCCATAAAACCCCTTCATGTCTTCCAAGCACTTTCTACAAAATTTCACCTGGGTTAAGTTTAAGCCAGTGGTAAGTGCATCCTTAGATTCCCCCCCTACTACCAGTTTCAGCCCCTCCTCCTCCAAAATTCAGAAGGAGTTGGGTGTCCTCGTCTCCAATATCTGTACTGTGAAGACTATCCCCTCCGCCACCCCAGGGACCACTCCATCAACCATCCCTCTCTTTTCCCTGTAACATTCTCTTCTCTATTGACTTCCATCATTTTGTGCCTCACACCCATCATATACTCAGTTATCTCTCATGGAAAAGACAAAAATACCCAAATCAAAAGCCCAGAATCTTATTGAGCCCTAATTACTGTAGCTTTGTCAGCTCTTTGAAAGACAAGTCCACCCTTGCTCTCTGTCTCTGTTATTTCATTCCTCACCCTATAATCTGACTTCAAATTCCACCTGGCTGTGAGAAGACTCTGGTGCAGGCCCCTGACCAGTGACATTTACCAAAGCCAGTGGACACGTCCCAGCAACATCTTACCAGACCTTTCTGAATTTGATCCCAGTGACCACTCCCCCTTATTAAAACTCTCCACCTTCAGCTTCTTTAATATTTCTCTCTTAGGGTTATCATCCTTTCTCTGTCTTCTTCCTTTCACTTGTGTAGGTTTCCTGTTGGCCACATTTGCTGTTGTCCAGCGGAAACTCTGCTCTCCTTATTCTAAACGGTTCCCAACTAAACCTGTAGTTTCACCTTGGACTGAGGATCTAATGACTCCTAATCCACACTGTGCTTTTGGATCTCTCTGCTGACACCCAGACTCCTAATTACCACAACATGGGAAACATGCCCCTAATTTAATGTATTCCGTGTTTCTTCAAACCTGCTTTCGCCTCCCACAGTGACCCTCGGAGGAAACAGACACATTTTGGAAAAGTCTTAGACCCTTCCCTTCACAAACATGCCCTGGTTTCCCCCACGCTTTTACCAGTCCCTGAGCCTTGCATCGAACGCTCCCCAATCCACCGTCTGCACCCTGACCTCCCCCTCACTTCTTTAGTTTCTGTTTGGGGCCCATATTCCTTCGCCTCTGATCGCTCCAGCAGCATCCCTGGAGAGATTTCCCTCTCCCCTCCTGCTCCCTTTGCAGCGATGCCCTTTCTGCTGCTGAGCTGTTCTTTCCACTCCACACACCTTATCCTGTGGCTCCTTGGCGGGTCCGCCGTCGCTGTCCAGGGTCCTGGAAACCCTTGAGGTAAAGAGCCCACTGTTCGCGTTCTGGACCCTTCTTACCTCTCGCTCAGTATTTCCCAAAGTGTGTTTCTTGGAATACCAGAGGGGAAGGGAGAGAGGGGTCTACTTTCTTACCCAGAACTTTATGATGTGAACGAGTACTATCCGTGCACCTACTGTGTGATGAGCACACAGAGGGGGAGTTCAAAACCAGAACCAGGGGCGAGGGGAAGCACGGAAGGATGTAGAAGCGCATGCGGTGGAGACAGCAGGCAGTGTTTCCCAACGCTGTTCAGCCCAGGAATCTTTCTTCCAAGGATGATTTCAGAGTTCTGGAAGTCTGTGTAACGCAATTTGGAAAATCCCCTTCCAGCCTTCTTCCTGAGAGTGCCTTGCTCACTAAGCCATGGCGTCCTGGTGCTTCTGAGGATCTGAGGCCCTTCCTCACCTCTGTGTCTTCACACAGATCTTCCCACGGCCTCAAGTATCTTTCCCAGATTTTAAAAAGTCTAAATAAACTCCTATTTTTTCAGGGCAAGAATCCCCTCCTCGGAGTAGCCTTCCTTGTCCGCTGCTCCTGGGTCTGATTTTGAACTCCCTCGCCTGGCGCCCGTCACCCTCGGTTCTAGCGCGGACGGCTCTGTTCACGCCAGCATCGTGGACTGGACTCGTCCTGCTTGCCTTTGCGTCACTTCAGGAAAGGAGGGTGGGATTTCAGGGCCCAGGAGAGAGGCCACGGGGTGCTCAGAAGAGAGGGGAGCAGGTGTCCCACTGGAGGGGCTGCACTGAAATGTGGCTTCCCTGCAAATGCAAAATACAGGTTAGTGGAATAAGAGGGTTTTTAATATGTCTTTTTCTTGGTGATACAAATAATATACACTTATTGTAGAAAATTTGGAAATCACAGAAAAATACAGGAAAGAGAATCTAATCCCATCAGCCAAAGAGAATCACTGTTAAGATTAGGGTGGAGCCTCACTCAGACTCAACAAAATTGTGGTGGAATATTATTGGGACACATGCTATTCTTCACTTAATAATACACTGTAATTGTTTCTCCAGGTCATTTTTAATAACTGCAGTGCATTCTAGTTTATGTTGCCTCTAATTTTGTTTAATCATTAATTATTGTTGGATATGAGGTTGTTTAAAATTTTTCACTACTTTAAATAACATTATGGTGGATATTCTTGTGTGTCAGAAATTCCTGGGTCAAATGTTAGTATCTTCTGATAATTTTGATTTGGAATGCTAAATTGTGTCCTGGAAGGGTTCTATCAATTTATGCTGTAATCAACAGGATATGACAGTGACCATTTTCAATCACTTCATCAATTTAATTCTTAAAAATGTCTGTGCTATTTTGAGAGATGAAAAGCAGTATCTTTTTTAATTTCAATGTTTTCTTGTTAGTAGTAATGTTGGAAAGTTTTCATTTAGTTTTTGACCGTTTATATTTGTTCCTTTATAAATTCCCCCTTGCCTGTTTTCATTATTTTGATTTTACTGATGAAGATGTGATAAGGTTTATCTCCTAAATTATTTTTGAAACACAGGGGTTAGGGCTATTAAATAGCTAATGATACATGTTACAGATATTTTAAAAAATCTAAAAGTTTAGATGTGAATAAACCCCTAAGAACTAGATGGTAACTATCTAAAAACTTCTGTAGGATTCAAGAATGAATTTTGACCCATCAATTGCAGCCCCCTCTTCTGTGTTCCCAGAGTACATTTTAGAGAACATGAAAGTAGCTTTTCCCATTGTGTTTGACTAGTAAGCTCTGCGTATGCATCTTAGTGGCAGAACACAGGCGTTGGATTCAAAAGAAGCTGGGTTTGAATTCTCTACTTTTACCAGTTTTATGAGTTTGGAATTTAACCTCTTTGTGCTTTAGTTTTGTCTTCTTTTCTTTAAAATTGGGTTGTTGTTCAAATTAAATGGGAAGAGGGGGAAAGGAATCTAGCTCAATGCTTCTAACACAGTGGATGTGCAGCAACGCCCAAGCCCCGGCAAAAGTCTACCTCCTCCACACTACGAGAGAGCCTGTCCTGCTGAACTGGTTCCTGGATCCGGGCAGCCACCTGGGATCCACGAGGAGCAGCTTGTACAGCAGAGGGGACCGGTGGCCTAATGGCGGGAAGGCGGGAGGGCCCGATCTCCCCCACGCGGAGAAGGAAGGCAGAGTTCCTGACTCCAGAGCCTGCCCCCTTACCAGTGCCCGTGGCTTTTAAACCCAATGCAGCCCATTATTCCCCAAACTGTATTCCCGTCCCAATAATCCAGGCCTGTGAGATGCCCCGCTTTGGCCCCCTTTGCATTTCCATCCCCTGAGCTGATTCATCGTCCTGTGGGACTTTGTGAAATGTTTGTCAGCATCTCCCTTTTCTGGGCCCACTTCCACTCCCGGCTCTAGGCCCTTACCTGTGTGGATCTGGACAGACATACTGCCTGCCGGTTTGGGGTTCTGCTTTGCACTGTCCCAACTAGGGCCGATCCATGGAGAAGCCCCTATCATTCACCACACCAAATCCCACTGCTCTTGTGCTTTGAAAGCTCTCTGCCAGGTGGCCCCAGTGCATGCCAGCTTTCAATCCTAACTCCCTAGACTCTCCTGCATGCCCCCTTCTCTCCCGGAGAGCACCAACCATGCTCCTTTCTGTCTCCAGAACTCTGCCCTCTGCTCTCAGCAGCCTACCCATCTCCTGACCATCTGTCAAGTCTCGAGCCCTTTCCTCCATGAGCCTTTCTTGGATTCACATCCATCTCTCACTTTTCCAAATTTCTGTTCCTGGACAGTTGGCACCATGTTCACTATTTAATTGTTTTGTGCTAGTTTCTCTCTCCAGACACAATGTGGAAATGATGGAGGGAATCTTCACCCGGACCTGCCTCCAGTCCCCCGGTGCCTGGCCCGGATCTGGCCTGTCAAGGCCCACGGTGGCTCCCACAGATCCCTTTTTGGTGGGATGGGCCCTGAAGCAAGGGTTGGCTTCTTCCTCCACACTTCCTGTACAATGCTCGCTGAACTTTCTTTTGAACCCCAGCTCCCTTTTTTATTCTCCCATGGAGACTCTTTCGGTGGACACTGATCTCTGCTCTTCCCAGCTGTCATGGCACAGGCTGTCAACACTACCTTTCTGATGCTCAACCGTAACCATCTGTCTGTGCCCCTGCAGGGTCTCGCCTGTGGGGAACCTTGAGGATCTCCAGCTTTGGGAACACTTGGGGCCTGTGTGCATGTTGGGAAGGCTCCTGTGTTCCTCTTTTTTCTACCCCCAGACTCAGGGTTCCTCCAACTTTCTTACCTCTTTGCAACAGCCTCCACCCTTTTTATTTCTTGGTGTCTTCTAAGTCTAAGATGTGTGGAGGAGCCAGCCATTTGCTATCCCTGAAAACAAGCATATTGTTTTCCATTTTTAGGGTCCTGTTAATCACTAACAGGGAAATATGAAGTCAGAGAAAAATACAAGGGGAAGCCAGATAGATACAAGAAATGATTTTGTATATATATAAAATTATTTGATACATATCAAATGTAATTCTATTTGTTATATGAAATTATTATATTTGTAATCTCTTATTTATAATTTCTGATATTTTTGGTAGTTGGGGCCCAGAAAACCTTATTGTCTATGGCATTCCTCTTCTAATTGATTAATTTAGTTACTTCCACAATATCAGGCACTGGGGTGTAACACAATTCTTGCTCTTAGCCTATGAATATGTTGAAGTACTCATATTGGAAAAAAATATGAAATGCTCAGAGAATGTTGCACCATAAACCTCCGGTATCTTCAGAACCTCCAACCTATTTTCTAAAGTCCCATTTTCCACAGAGTTCTATAGGCCTGAATATATCATTAAAGGAGAATAACAGGCTCAAACTAGGGTCTCATACTTGCAACTTCAGCATAACTATAAAGTGACAAGCCTGGTATTTTAACAAGATTGGTGAAAGTTATACATGAACATGAGCTTTATCATCTTGGGAAGCTGCATGTTATTTCACTGATGCTGCTATCACTCAAAACACTTTTAAACTTCTTTTTAGGTATTGCTTTCAGATCAGTATGACAAGCTTTTAGGAAAACTATTTCCAACACATTTTAGCTGCACCTAATTTTGGGTCCTATATAGTTGATCCTGGCTGTGTAATCACAGACGTTATTCATTGGGCTCAGCTTAGAATGACTTTTGGCTGTTTCTAAAAACAAAACAAAATGTACACAGACCCCTAGCAAAGATTTGGTACTTTAGTGTAGATTTCCCCCCAACATGTTTTTGGTTCTAAAACCAGTTTCTCAAAAGGAATTCTGTAGGTTCTGAGCAAGGACAGATGAAAACTTGTGTAAAGTGTAAAGCTTCCCATTTTGATTGACAGCCCCATGTCTTAAATTGGGTGCTGGAAACAGACTAAGATGAAAAGCTGTTTGCAGAACGTGTACTCCTGGGAGACACCCTGTGAGGAAGTGAGGAAAGAAAGCAGGATTGGACAGAGGGGAGGAGCTGACTCTCAGTGCAGTTGACACACGGATATAGGAGTTAGGATTCTGAAAGTTATGAACAGTGACTCTATCCTCAATATCACCCAAGTTGTATAAAAATACCAATATTATTTAGTAAGGAATGCTGCTGCATGGATGCAATGTAAATGGATAGATTACCAGAAACCTTCTCAGTTGATAAACCCGGGCCACTACCAGAGAGGGAGTTGTGCTGTCTGATAACATGACCAACAGACGGTCTCTGGGTAGGGGATGCTGATGTAAGTTAAATTTCTTACATAGATTATAAATTTTACAGTAACTACAGGAATTATTTCTTAGTTCCTCTATTTAATTATCAAAACCAGTTACAGGTGTGGTCTGTCCTAAGGCAACGTTCTCCTCTGGCTGTGGACCTGTGAAACTCAGAACAAGTTATCTGCTGCCAATGTACAAAGGAGGGACAGTTATAGGATAAAACGTTCCCATTGCCATAGGGAGAAACTGAAAGGAAAACAGGGGTCATGGGACCAAAACAGTTCCTAAAACCTGCAAGGCAAACTTCATTAGATTTCAATCTGAGAGTCATTTATAGAATGACATTGTATCCTTGGGCTTGAGAGAGCAGGAGTCCAACCCTTCCAAGGGCCTTTGAGGCAGCCCTTTTCTTACCAAATGCTGAGGTGAGTGCTCCAACATATCCACACACTGGGGAGACCACCTTCTTCTAGGCCCCACCCTCCTCAAGCATTGGGGTGCCACTCAGACTCTGCTTCTCTGGGGCAAAGGCTCTCTCCTCTCCAAACAGTGGGGTGGTAGCCAGGCTCTCCCCAATCCCTAGGGAATGTGCTCCACCCTCTCTGAAGCCTGGGGTGGCAGCACTCTTACTGGGCAAGATTTCTTGCTCTCCTGGCCCAAGATTTCTTGGCTCAAAACCTTAGCTTCCATGGTTCTGCCTTTGAAGTCATCTTCTTAATTTGTCCCTTCTCCATGCCCTCCAGCCCAGACTTGCAGTGGTTCCATTTATACAGATCTCATAAAAAAATTTGTTGAGTTGACATGCAGCATACAGGGGTCAAAACCATCAGACAATAGGACTTTCCACAAATCCTTTCTAGATAACTCCATCTCCAACCCTGGCTTGTACTGAAATGGCTGGCTACTTCCAGTTTTTGTTAAATCCTTACATGGTGCACTATCCTCTGGGATCTCACTTTCTGGAAGCCCAGAATTTTCCAGACAATCAATTTCTGATTTCTTTGTACCCAGGGGTTCAGTTCTCAGCTTATCTCCTTCCTCTCACATTTTACTATAAGCTGCAAGGAGAAACCAGGCTGCATTTTCTGCATTAAATTTGGAGATCTCTTCAGCTAAGTATCCCAGCTCATTGCTTTCAAATTCTGTCTTCCATCTGACACCAGGACTCAAGTTTGCCAAACTCTCTGCCACTTTAAAACACGGATCACCTTTCTTCAAGTTGGCAATGACACATTCTTCATTTTTGTTCAAGTCCTCATACCAACAGTCTCTTCAAACAGTCCAGGCCTTTTCTATGAAGCTCCTCACAATTCTTCCAGCATCTTCCCCTTATCCATTTATAAAGCTGTTCAAACATGTTTGGTATTTGCAAACTCAGCAGCACCCCACTACTCTGGCACCAAAACTTGTTCCAGTTTGCTAAAGCTGCTGTTATGCAAAATACCAGAAATGGATTGGCTTTTATAAAGGGGATTTATTAGGTTACAAATAAGGCCATAAAATTGTCCAAACTAAGGTATCAACAAGACGATACCTTCACTGAAGGATGGCCAATGGTGTCTGGAACACCTCTGTCAGCTGAGAAGGCACATGGCTGGTGTCTGCTGGTACTTTGCTACTGGGTTGTATTTCAAAATGGCTTTCTCCAGTATGTCTCTCGGCTTCTGTCTCTCTTAGCTCCTCTCAGCTTTCTTCTTTGTTCTCCTAAGGCATTTCTCTGTAAGCATCTGGGGGTCCTCTCTTTCCTTCTCTGGGGCAAACTCTGGGCTTCATCTGTTAGCTTAATTTCTCCAAACATCCTTCTGTCTGCATCTCCCAGCATCTCCAAGTATCTGGGTCTATGTTGGCTCTTAGCTTCTCCCAGGGGCAAACTCTGGATTACATATCTTACATTCTCTCCAAAATGTCTCTCTCAGCTTCTCTGAGTTTCTCCTCTCTGTGAGCTCTCTAAAAGTACTCCAGTGAGCTAATCACTGGATGGGTGGGGTCATACCTCCATGGAAATGATCTAATGAGAAGTTCTCATCTACAGTTGGGTGGATCACGTATCCATGGAAACAACCTAATCAAACATTCCATCCTAATCAAAAGACTAATAAGTCTGCCCCACAAGATTGCATTAAAGATGTTTTGTGGGGGTCATAATAGATTCAAACCAGCACAACCACCTAGGATTTTTGTTGAACCGAAAGAGTACCTTGCACAGTCAGTCCAGAAATATTCTCTGCCCCTCTTGTTCAGGATCCTGAGAAATAGGAACTAACGTTCACCACCAGGAGTGATGCTTCTTCGCTGTAACCGGATCCCCTCTCTTTCCTTGGAGTCAGGAATCCTAGTGGACAGACCTGCTTTGGAGAAAGGGAACCAGGAACACAATGTCCCTATTCATCTGACACCTGAATTCTTTGTGGCCTTTCAAGTCACTGGTTTACTTTTCTGTTGGCTCTTTCCCCATGGGGCTTATCACCAGTGTCCGTTGTGTTGACTAATCCCTGACTACTTCCTATGAACAGGAAGTGTTAAGGTTAGTTTTCCGGCATAGACACTGCTGTCAGGACCTCTGATCTGATAAGCTGGGGCCAAGCCAGGAGCTGGGTGCTGGACACAGAGGAACACAGGGTCCTGAGGGATGTGGTTACCCAAAGTCTTGGTGACCTCAAGAGCCCCTCATCCACCTGCCTCTCACAGGGTCCCTGCTTCTTGCAAGGCCTGATGGACCCACCCGGGTAAAGCAGCCAACCTGGGAAGGCAGTGTTCCAGGAAGAAGAGGGAGCAGCCTATTTGATTGATCAACAGATCAACATGGTGTGCTGATTTCTCTGCCAATCCTCCAAAGACCATGCATGCTCAGCTTCCTAATTTAGGTTTCTATTTCATTGTCATTGCATGTCCTGCTGCTTAGGTGGCAGGCCTTTCTGACAGCTTCCAGGTTGGCTCAGTAAGGCGGATGGAAGTCTTTGGCTCTCAGTGGATTTCTCTGGCACAGGATGGCACGCACCCTCGCAGAGTAACTCCAGAGTTACTTGCCACTCCTCGTCACGCGCTGCATCGATCATGGTGCCCAAGTTCCTTGCCTGCTTTCCTGCTGTGTGTGAGGATGAGGGCTGAGGTGGGATGAAGGACATATTGCAAAAACACAGTAGTGAGCAGGCAGCCGTTCCTGAGTGAGCACTTCTAGGACTTTACATTTCTAGCCTTTCAAGTTGAAGGGAATTCCCTGATGTGTAAGAGAATATTCTGCCTCTAACTTACAAGTATTTTGTAACTTTAAGGCATGAAATAGGACACTAGCCAAGATCATTCCATGTAGAAAGTAAATGTATGTTCAGAGTAAAGAGAGCAATGAAATGAAAAATCAGTGAAGATACCATCTTAGGTTTGTATTGCTGCTATAACAAATTATCACACACATTCACACACATAGAACATGTCCTATTTATGGAAGTACTAATTGTGCATTTCAATAATACTGAAAAATCCATAGGAATTATCAGAAGGAAGCGCAAATATGAATCTTTACTCTTCTAAAAGCTCTTTATATTTTTTCCTTAAGAGAAAACCGTGAGTTAGCTTTGGCCAAGTATCTTTTGATTTCCCTTTTATTTTAGGTTCTTCAGGATTTATATAATTTATAATTTTCAAGAGACTCATTAGTTGTCTTGCATAGAATTGGTATACTATTGCCATGTAATATATATATATATATATTTAATTTTTATTGGGATTGTTCAGATACCATATAATTATCCAAAGATCCAAAGTATACAATCAGTTGCCCCTGGTACCCTCATACAGCTGTGCATCCATCACTGCACTTAATTTCTGTTCAATTTTTAGAACATTTTCATTACTCCAGACAAGAAATAAAGTGAAAGATGTAAAAAGAAAAAAAAAAAAAAAAGAAAAGGAAACGCGAATCCTCCCATATCCCTAACCAACCCCCCCAACTGTTGACTCGTAGTGTTGGTATAGTACATTTGTTACTGCTTCTGGAAGAAACTATAACTGTAGTATATAGTTTGCAATAGGTATATATTTCTTCCGTATATGCCCCTCTATTATTAACTTCTAGTTGTATTGTAATACATTTGTCAGAAAATATTTTGAGCTCTCCCTCATATTTGAAGGACAGCTTTGCTGGATATAGGATTCTTGGTTGGCGGTTTTTCTCTTTCAGTATCTTAAATATATCACACCACTTCCTGTTTGCCTCCATGGTTTCTGCTGAGAGAGCCACACATTGTCTTATTAAGCTTTCTTTGTATGTAATGGATTGCTTTTCTCTTGCTGCTTTCAGGATTCTCTCTTTGTCTTTGACATTTGATAATCTGATTATTAACTGTCTTGGCGTAGGCCTATTCAGATCTATTCTGCTTGGAGTACGCTGCACTTCTTGGATCTGTAATTTTATGTCTTTCATAAGAGATGGGAAATTTTCATTGATTATTTCCTCTATTTTTGCCTCTGCCCCTTTTCGCTTCTCTTCTCCTTCTGGGACACCAATGATACATACATTCTTGTACTTTGTTTTATCTTTGAGTTCCCGGAGATGTTGCTCATATTTTTTTATTCTTTTCTCCATCTGCTCCTTTGTGTGTAGGCTTTCAGGTGTTTTGTTCTCCAGTTCCTGAGTGTTTTCTTCTGCCTCTTGAGATCTGCTGTTGTATGTTTCCATTGTGTCTTTCATCTCTTGTGTTGTGCCTTTCATTTCCATAGATTCTACTAGTTGTTTTTTTTGAACTTTTGATTTCTGCCTTATGTATGCCCAGTGTTTTCTTTACAGCCTCTATCTCTTTTGAGAAATATTCTCTAAACTTTTTGAATTGATTTGGCATTAGTTGTTTAAATTCCTGTATCTCAGTTGAGGTGTACATTTGTTCCTTTGACTGGGCCATAGGTTCGTTTTTCTTAGTGTAGGTTGTAGTTTTCTGTTGTCTAGGCATGTGACCCCGTAGGCCACCCCAGTCAGGTTTTCCCAGACAAGAACAGGCTCAGGTCACAGAAGGACGTAATATTCAGTATCTGGTTTCCCTGATGGTTTTTCTTAGAGGATTGATGTACCTGTGCTTTTCTGCCTGGCAGGTGCACCTGTCAGCCTGTCACCGGCTGGTGTAAGAGGGTGTGGCCTGTGGCTCTCCTCCCCCAGGCTTTGGGGTCTGGTTCCAGAAAGGTGGGCAGTAGAGCTGGGTCCCTCCCTTTCCTCTTGGGAAGCTGTGCCCCCTCCAGAGATCTCATCTGCATATCAATAAGTTCTTTGTTTCTCTGACTCTGCTGATCACAGTGTTTTGATTTTAAAATGGCTGAGGCTGTCTTTACTGCAAAGTTCTGCAGGCTGAAAATGGCTGAGGTTTTCTCCACAGAGAGAGAAAGGGACAGAAAAGCTCCCAGGTTCACCCATCAGCCAGAGATAGCACCCGATCCTCTGGGCTCCCCGTCCTGAGACAGATATTTCCCCTGACTCTCCCAAGGTCAGTCGTCACCAAAGCCTCTGTCTGCTTGTTGAGGATTCGCTGTCTGTATTGAGCAGTTAACATTAAAACCCCAGTTGGGGCTGGGCTGAGGTACACTAGCTTGCTTGGAGAGTGCTGCTCTCTAGCACCATGAGGCTTCTGTGAGGGAGGGGCTCTTGGCTCTCAGCTCTCAGTATGGGTCTGCAGTTTTTACTTACAGATTTTATGCTGCGATCTCGGGCCTTCCTCCCAATTCAGGTTGGTGGATGATGAGTGGACAGTCACGTTTGTCTCCCCACAGTTATTCCAGGTTATTTACTAGCTTTTTGGTCATTTATGAATTGTTCCAGGGGGAGACTAACAGTCTTCCACTCCTCTCTGTGCTGCCATCTTAGCTCCTCTGTTGCCATATAATGTTTTAATTGATGATATAGAATTAATCACTTTTTTGTTTCAGGAACAAAACTATTAGTTTCCAAATTGGTTCCTCATTCATTGCCATAGATACAGGCTGTTAAAATAAAATTATTCACAAATTAGTTTCCAAAGACCAAATATTAATTTTGCATTTTCTCGTGTGTTGGAATCCTTGAGAATGTTCATAGTAGAGGGTAGCCCTAAAAAAAACCCCATGCGGTATTGTGTCTTTTCTATTATTTGGGGGACTTTCCTCTGTAGAGGCTTCAGATATTTTGTGACTTTGGGATACATTTCTTGGAGCTATTCTTTGGTTTTCTCATTTCTCAAGTTATTATTCTCAAAATTTAAAACATTGTAAAGGTACCAAGTATTTGTAAGTTAGAGTCAGAATATGTTAAGGGCACCATTTTTAAAGTTGTGAGAATAATAATTTGGGCAGGTTCATGAGGAGAAAATTACCACAACGATAATCCGTTGTTGCTTTAGAAAAATGAAAGTTAGTTGAGAAGTAGGTTTCTTGGCTCACCGACAGATTAATCGGAAACTGTCCTAACAGTTACTCTAGCATAGAAGATGGTTCATGTGCAGGTAACTTAGAATGCTCTGAGGGAGGGCAGGGCTAAGGGTTAAGACAGCCCAGAGGAGGAACTGCCTCTTCTCCTCTGGGGTTGTGGAGGAAGGAATCCCCAAAGTGGTGTGTGAAATGTCATTGGGTCCCTGTGCTTCTTCAGGTAGTGGAACCCCTGTGGGGGAGTGCCGTGGGCTGAGCAGCCCGTCAGAGGGAGAGAGGAGGCTCTGTCCTTGGGTAGATCACGAAACTGGTAGGGGCAAGACAAAGAAGTGAAACGGGCTTCCAGTGTGTGGACATGATTAGAGTGTCATTCTGCTAAAAGCACAGCAGCCAATAAGCTTTCGCCTGGCCTTGCTGGCAGTTCATCATTTATAGGCAGTAATGTTGCTGGTCTGATTTGAAAGGTTTCTTTCTTGGGAGACGACAGTCAGCAGGTGTTTTGATGGTGGCAGCTTGGGCAGAGTCACGTGTCAATTGCACCTGGGTTCAAATCTGGGCACCCCATTCCCCAGCTGCACTCAACAAGTTACTCATCTTCTTTGTGTCACACCTTTTTCATTTGTGTGATGAGGAAAATGTTAATTCAAACCATACAGGATTTTAGTCAGGCATAAATGAGATGGTGTGTGTCAAATGGCTGGCACGTAGTGGGCACTCAGATGCTTGTCGTTGTTACTATGAGTAAAACTAATTTTTGGAAAGAGGCGTGTGAAGGAGGCCTGGAGACCCTTCTTGCTGAGCAGTGCTCCTCACTGACGTTACCTTGTTTTATGTGTAAAAGGAGGTGTAAGAAGGAGGCAGTGTCTTTGAGGAGCTGGAATCAATTATGTGTTAACAAGACCAACAGTGTTTTTGGAATTTTAACCCTTCGGCCATTAATCTGGGAGCTCTGGTAATAAAATTTGAGATTTTTCTTCTCTTACAACTGGCTGTGGACTGCATCTAAATTTACATTAAATAGGCAGTCAAGACCTTCCACTTTTATTACAAAAGACTTGTGTAGCAGAGAGAGACAGTTTAAATGCATAAGGAATGAGGTGGGATAATGATTTGGTGCATATATTCCTATAATTACTACTTCCTTTCCCCAACCTCCTCTGCAATAAATGTGCTGTCTTTTTAAACTTCATTAACAAGAGATTACAAATTTTAATGGGTTACAATTATTCTACCTTAATTTTAGAGCAATCTATTCCAGGTATTTCTTCTTCCTGAGTTATTTTCCCTGAAATATCCTCAATGTGTCAGAAAAGTTCTTTATGAACTGCAAAAATACGTTTATATTTTAATTCTCATGTTAGAGATTATTAAACCTTTAATATTGCAAGGGAACAACAGCTAATTGTGTTCTTATGCAAAAAAACAAAACAAAACAAAACAAAAAACACACAAATTCCACCAGCTTTTAAAATTTTAACAGGAATGAAAGAATTAAATATTTCTTAGCAGCTCAGGTGGCTCAGTGGATAATGTACTAAGGATATATGGCAGCTAGCATTTAACCAAGTCTAAGGGCTTAAACGGACTAGTTGGAACTCAGTGAAAATGTTTTGACTGTTTTCACTTTTTATGAAAAATCACGTAGACAATGAATAGGCCTCAATCCTGAAAATGGTGATTGTCCAGTTCAGGGTGATTCATTAACTGAGCTGGCCTCGAATATTTGTAACATTGATTTTTTTCTTTTCCTAAATGTGATTAATATCCAGTGATGTTTCTGATCCTCTGAATTTGAAGAATGTTAATTCATTGGCACAATTAGGTAAACAGATTATACCAGTTCATCCAAACCCATTTCCACAGTTCAAGAAAGAGCCAAAAAACTTTCCTGGAACTGTTCTCAGTTTAGAAGGAACTTCTAAGTGGGAAACAGAAGTCTTTTCCCAAGAGAAATTGCCCTTTAAAACTGTCAAGAATAAACAAACAACAACAATTATTCTCTGGTTCTCACTTCTCCAAACAGTAACACGTCTCCAGATTGGTCCTGTGGGATATGAGGAGCCTCTGCTTTTTCTCTAAGAAGTTTTGGAATTAACTTTATACTTGTAATTTTTTCCCCTGTCTCATCATGTTATCAATTATGCCCTGAGGCATTTTCCAGCTTCTTTTTAATCGTTTCCCACACTGTTTTGAAGACACTATTCCTCATCACCAACTCCTTCAGCATTTAACTTAAAATTTTTTTTCTGTGTTGCAAAGAGGAGGTGAATAGGACAGGATAGTAGTTCAACATATTTCCTTATGCATCCTTATTTCAATATCACTTTATATCAAGCTGATCCAAGAGTCTGGCTTTGTGTGAGTGTGTCACACCAATGTACCAGCTCAGGGAAGGGACACAATTAAGGAAGTTTTTTTATGTTTAACTTTTTTTTAAAGAATTAGCAGATTCATTTGTCAGCTTGGCCCAAAGGGGTTTCCACCTGTGGCGAAGCATTTAGCAAATTGCTTTGGAGTAGACCTGCCTTACTCTGCACCCCCGTAGTTCCCTCTCCGGCCTGGTAAATCCCCTGTCTCCTGCGACCTCAGGGGCTTTCCAGTCTCCGAAACCATTTCCTGCCTCCGTTGGGAAGTATAATATAGGGAGCTTGGATGTGATATATTGGAAAGGGCAAGGGATTTGAAGGCAGATAAGTTGGGATTGGGATGATCCATTTCCTCATGGTCAAAGTGGGGGTCATTTTAGGTAATTTTTCAATAAACGTCAAACCCTTTTCCCTTGACATTGGTCTCCCCAGCTTCACTCATCTCCCCTCCCTGCACCTCTTCACTCTTGGTCCAGGTACATTTCTTCCAGTGTCCCTGGGATTCTCATTTCTAGCATCTGATTTCTCAGTTACTGGACCCTACCCTTCCAACCCTACTGGTATCCATAAATAAACTCGACTTTCTCTTCCCTGCCTGTTCCCTGGGCTTTAGACACAACCTCAGACCACTCGTGACCTGCTGGACTCCTAGACCTGCCCCGACCCCAGCCTGTGTGACCCCTGACCCTTGACGGGGATGCACAGAGCACCGTCAGCTATGGCCGTGTTATCGCCCAGGAGATAATTTTTCAATGAAAGCAAATTTTAAAAAAGAAACCTCTCCTATGTTATATTCTTCATGTTCATATACTCTTAGAAGTTACATATCAGAGAACATATTATCAATTTTTGTTACCAGTATCAGTGTTTTCTTCCTAATCAAGTAGGTTTTGATCCTTGAAATCACGTCCAGTGCTCTCCTCCTTCCCCCCTGTTAGTGATGATCGATTCCTTCCCAACTTTCTTTTGAGTCTCTTACTTTAGACTTTTCTCCCCTGCCCTAGACGTCCCTCTGGCAGCTCCAGTTTGGACTCTGCTTTCAGGATCTCCCCATCCAAAGTCTTTCATCTCTCCCCATTCCCAACCTGCTGAACTTGACCTTAAATACCACTTTTGCTATTTGCGATTCTACACGCTATCCCCGACTCCTCTCGGTCTAGGAGATAAACCTCGGCGTGCTAATGTGGCATTGAGGACATTCCACAGCAAACCCTGCCCTCCTCACCTTCTGTCCTGCCCCGCGTGACTCCCACAGCCTCCCCTCACGGGACTGGGCAGCCTTCCCCAACCATCGTTCTGAGAAGGCCCCGGGAACCTGGCCTGTGCTCCTCGGGCAGGCCTGCCGTCCGTGTCCCCTCTTCCTCTAAAGCTTAAACCAGGTGTTTCCGGACCAGCAGACGCTCAGGTGTGCACCACTCTCTCAGCGTTCTTGTCAAGGGGACCCCGATCCCATTCTGAAGCGCCCCCGCTGGGAGGAGAGATGATGCAGTCACCCCACACGGGAATCTTCCCTTTCCCTCCCCAAACTACAGTGCCCGCTTCCCTCTGCGGCCCCCCGAGACCTGGTCTCAGCCCCGCGTCAGCACCCGGAAGGCGCCGTGACAATGACATGCCTGCTCGGGGCCATTACCTAATGCACCATCTTTAATCCTCTTCTTTCAGTTAAAGGAAAAGGGATGAAGAATGGTTTAAAGGAACTTGCCCCTGCTTTCAGAGGCAGGGGTAGCAGAACGGATTCCAGCTTGGTCATCTGTTGGCAAAGCTTGTGCCCGATCGGCTCCGCAGGTGACCACCTGGTCTGGGCCTGCGGGGACGTTCCCGGGGCTGGGCCAGCCGGGTGCCTCTTCACTGGACCAGAACCTCATCAAGGGCCTGCCGGGGGTGGGTGCACAGTGGTGTGGAGACCCCTAAAGCGACTCCTTGCCGGGTGATGGGCCCATGGGGTCGGGGCCAGGCCTCGCCTCTACTGAACCTCCGGGCCGAGCAAGTTGCCAATGCAGTGTCACTTTGCCACCTACCCCCTTTCCGACAGCTCACTATCATTTCATATGGCTCTTTATTATTTCAAAGGGTGCTTTGCTTTCATGACTAAATTGCAGTTACCTTCCAGGAAGGCTGCTGCCCCTCCTGTGGCTGGGCCTGTAGGGCTCTGCAGAGCTCAGTGGCTGGGGAGACTTAGGCCCTCTCCTCCTGGACGTACGGCCCTTACTGCAGCCTGTGAAATCCTGCAGCAGTGTCGGAAGCATCTTGCACGGCGCCACTTTTGATCTCTCCAAAAACCTTCTTTCACCACAAATAGGGGAGTGTGCCTTGCGTAGCTAGCTGTGGAGAACATATGTTTCCTGGGATATTGCCACTTTCCTCTGCTTTCCCAGTTTATATGCCCATAACAATTCTGTTTCCCTCAGACTCCTGGTATTTAGCCTGAGAAATCATCCTGAGGTTCCATTCTAACCCAAACAGACATGAGAATGTAAAGGGAGATTCAAGCTTACACTGGAGAATTTATGGAGAGGTTCTGGCTTGAAAGAGTATTTGATTTGCATCCATTTTTAGTAAGCTGTCATGTCCATAATCCAAAAAAGTTACTCTGATGGTACTTGTTCCCCAAGAAAAGTCAGAAGCCTGCTGCAGAGTGAGTCCTTTCCTTCTAAAATGATTCACATCCATGTTCCATCAGCTCAAATGCCCCCCTTTCCCCACAGGTCAAGTTCAGGGCCAGCACACCCCGGCCCTTCACACAGGGGCAAACCTGCACTTCAGGGTGCTTCCGAGATACGGTTACAGGCACCTGTTTCCGAGGATCCATCTTCTGCTCCACCTGCAGCCAAGCCCCTGTCAGATCCAATGGTCGATGGTCTCGGGGTGGGGTGGGGGTGCCAACATTTGATGTGTTACTCATTTGCTGGGAGTTTTGTTTTCTTCTTAAATTCCTTTGCCAGGTCTGAGGGGTTTCTGGTGTATAAACCAGCCCATCCACGCCTCATCAGAAATAGCTGACTTCAGAGCTTGCCGAAGAAGGCAACCATTTCCATAAAAGAACTTGCGGATTTTGTAAACTCATCTGAAGCAACATTGGTGCAGGGACGTGCCGGCAGCCATTGTCTTCTTGTAAAAATTCTGCACAGGGGTTGACATAATCCTCTTGCTCCCTTCAAATGGCTGTGGATGAAGCTATTAACTTTCTGTTGTCCTTATATCCCTTCGCCTATCCTTTTAAAATTTTTATTAGGCACTTTAATGTGTGGGCTGAAATCAATAGAGGACAAGCTATTAAAAATTATTGGTCAGCTGTGGCTCCTCACTAAATAGTAAAGGCACTTGGCAAATTAGCACAAGCTTCTAGGCGCTGGGCCTGAGAGGGACGATGGTCTAGGGACAAAGATACTTATTACAAAGAGAAAATATTGCCATTGTGCTACTTTGGGGTTTTTTTTTGGCTGCTGTTGTTCACTGTTAAAATGAATCTGTTTTTACGCTTTTATTACTGTGAAGAGAGAGAGTGGAGAGAGGGGAGGGGTGTTCACTGTTGGAAGAATTCCTTTTAAAGAGGCTTTATAGCAAGAGCTAGAAATCAGGGCAATGTGGGAGAAATAGGAAACAGCTGCAGAAACAGGTGAGTGGAATATTGCTTCTTCCCGCGATGGACTAAGAGTGGAGAAGTGGGCAATTTTGCTAGGCACTGTGGGCCTTGTGTTCTAGGAGGACTGGTAGACAACTGTTAATGCAAACAGTCTGAAAGAGGTTGGCAACTTGGAATCTAGAGCAGAGGCGGGGCGGGTAAGCCGGAAAGTTATTTTCTCAGGTGAATTAAGAAAGGAGTGCAGAGCGAGGCTGATTCTGTGGGCCTGTGTGAGCAGCAGGAGGTCAGGAGGGAGAATCAGCCACAAGACAAGGGTGGGTCATTGGGAAGACTGGGGTGAGATGGTACATACCCAGGAGTCAGAAGAATTTGGGTTTGAATAAAAATTCCCTCATGCACCCTTCTATTCTTCATAAGTTTCAAGGTATGCAGCAAGTTGGCATTCAAAATTTTATTCCTTGTAAGCAAAAGAAATAAACAAAAAATGACCATCCAACCCTACATTTTTCCTAATATGAAAAATTGAGGAGAAAATAGTGTCTTGAGTCCCTGGTGTCTAAGATGAGGAATTTAAATCCTACCCTTCTGTTGCGCTACTCTAACCCAGGGTGTGGAACTAAAGATTATATTTTGCATCATATATGTTACTCAAGTGGAATTTTTTATGTTTATATTTTGTCTTATAACCTGTAACCAGATTTACAAAAGTTAGTGAGATTTAACTCTAATTAGTTCCATAGCTTTTATGACATTTCCTGTGTTGGGGTTCTTAATTTTTTCTTAGCTTTTTTGCCAAATAAATTATATCAAGAAGTTTTTATTAGAAAGGTATGTGGTGGAGACAGTCTTTTTTTGCTTTTACACATGAACAAAATTTACCTGCGCATAAGATTCTTGGCTCATGATATTTCCCCCTCAACAGTTTGTACGTATTGCCCAGTTATGGCCTAGCATTGCATAGGGAGGTGAGAGCTCCGAGCCAACCTAGTTTTTACTGTCTGCGTAATTTTGTTGACATATATATGGGCTGTGTTTTAGCTCTGGAGCATAAACTGTTCTACAGAGTATAGGTAAAATCTTTCTCTTATAGTATTAGTCACAAAGGGTGGTCACAGTCCCTGGGATTAATAAACCACATAGTTAAATAAATAAAAGAGGAAATAAACTATACCATGAAAAGGGAGGTCTGATGAAGACTGATGTTCATATGAAATATCCAGGTAGAAGGAAGGCCGGGACTGAGCTCCCAGTGATAGGATGAGCCAGGTGTCCCGTGAAGAAAGCGAAACACCCAGAGTAGATTCCCTGACTCCTGGGAGACGAAGCCTCTAGAGGTTTCTATTGGTGATAATAAAAATATAATCAGTAACCTAATATTGAGAGAACTGAGGTCACATATCCTATTGCCAAGATGAGAAGGGCACTGAGTATTAAAGGAATGTACCAGGGGTCTAGATGGAGCTGGGGACAGGGTAGGGGACCAGAGGAACCAAGTTTCTGTTTCATGCATTTACCACATGCTGTTTCTCTGCCAGCCTGAGAAGCAAGATCCGCTGGGGGAAAAGTTGTTACTTCTATGTTGACGAACTGGTTGTTAGAAGAGGATGCACCATGTATGGGCTGACTGGAAAATACTCTTTCTGGTAGATTCCAGTCCTTTCTGCAGTGGATATCACGGCTCCCCATTACTAGCCAAGGCACAATTAGGAGGCAGGGCCCTGTCTTAGGATATTTTCTTTTTATCCTTGTGTTTAGAATGTTGCTAGGTGTAGCTAAGTGACTCATTGAATTGGCAAATTCATTCAGTCTTCCAGCTTTACTTTTTTTAGTTCAACTGATAAATATTTCCATCAATTATGTCTTTGAGAATTAGTTCTGTTCAATATTTTTCTTTCTTCCTTGATCTCTATATTTACCATCTTCTCTCTCATTGTGTTAATTTGTCTTTTCCTCTGCATTCTGAATGTCTTGAATTTTAATTCTCATGTCTAATTTTAACTTTATCAGAATCCTTTTTTATCTCAACTTGCTCCCTTTTTCTCATCCAGTCATCTTTACAACACTAAGTTATTTCTCTTATAGTTTTCTGTTCCTTTTCCATAGAATCTAATATTTTTACACTGAGGAAATATGTTTTCAAAATTAGATTTTCTTTTCATAGCTTAATTATTTTCAGAAGTGCGTTTTTCTACTGAGTCCTCTAGTCCCTGTATCAATCAGGACAGTCTGGGTTACTCTGTGATAACAAACAGCCCCAAATTTTAGTGGCCTCTAGCAAACAAGGTTTACTTCTCACATCCATCACATCCACTGGGGATCCTACATCTTCTCTCCCCACTCTTGGACTCAAGCAGACAGAGCAGGCCCTGTCTTAAAGACTCTGCCAGTATCTGGGTCAGAGGCAAAGAAAGGCAAAGAAAGAACTTGGCAACCCATGTGCTGCTTCTTAAAGCTGTCACTTGAATGTGACGTGTGTCACTCCATGTTTCATTGGTCCAGGCAAGCCACATGCCCACTCCTCATTTCAAGGGGGCAGTGAAGAAATATTTTTGAACCAAAGCTGAAAGGGACTTCAGATGTTACTCTATCCAATCCCCAGATTCTGGATCAAATTATACTTTAAGTCAAGCTAAAAAGGAAATAATTTAGAAAAATTATTTTCAGCTTTCCTAAGACTAAGCAGAACAACAGATTTGCAATTTTCAAAGATCATTTGTCATGGATTTTGGGTATTACCACATAAATATCTTTTTTATGCCTTTGCTGGTTCTTTTGGACTAAATTGCTTTGTCCTGATGCTCTCAAAAGACTTTGTTAATATCTCACTTGTGGCTCTGATGCTTAGCTTTTAATGATTTTTTGTGTGTATGTGATATAGAAAACCTTTCTACTAAATTTGACCTCCTTAAGGACAAAGGGTGTGTTTGTTCTTCTTTGTGCCTCCCAGGGCCTGAGATGGTGCCTCAGGGAGTAGCTGCTGATTCCTGGGGTTCACAACCTTAGGAAGCACCCCAACAGGGTATGCTCACTGCAGCTGCTGGGTCTTTTCATCTGGTGACTCGTCTCTTCATTTTCATGATATCTGTAAACTGAAAGGGTGAAGGGGAAAGGGACTCTTCAGCAGAATCCATTCTGTCTGAAAAAAATGATGCACGTAATTTTCGATAAGCTTTATTTTACTCTGATGTATATATATATATATATCATATCTATTAATATATATTATGTGATATGTAATTTTCGATAAGCTTTATTTTACTCTGATGTATATATATATATATATCATATCTATTAATATATATTATGTGATAGGCATAATATCTGTAAAGTTTTAGATTTGTCATATCTTATTTTTCATATTTCTTATCCTCTTCTTTGGCCATTTTGATGAAATGTCAAGCTTTTCTTACCACCCGTTTTCATGAGTGTGTATCTTCATCATATTTAAATTCCGTTTTGAGATGCTTTCCTTCTCACAGACCCTGTCATGGTCCCTGCTCCCATAGCCACCTCCAGGGGAGGAGTCCGGCCACCAATGTGATAGCAAAGGGACAGCAACCTACTCTGGGACAGGTGTCGGGGTTGCTGAGACAGGCAAGACCCCCACAGGTGCTGCAGGGAGCGTTTGTTCACGTAGAGAAGAGACAAAGCAAGGTCAGCCTCACCGGTGGGCACTGGTCCCGTGGCCAGGGGCCAGGGGATCCCCATCCATGGCTGATGCAGATCTGTGCACCACTCTTTTGCTGTAAGTGAAGGACCATGCTACCCACTGATGGGGACAGATAGAGCCGCAGAGCTGGCCAGGTGCCGTAAAGTGCCCACACCTGGCTGAGCAGGCTCTGTGAGCATCTCCTGTGCTCAGGACCAAGAGGGAAGGAATGTGCCTGGCAGGCTGCTACATGCCGGGGTAAGAGACTCACGACAGAGGAGGGTGTCAGCCCCCATCCGTCACTCATCCTCAGACTCGGGCCGACACATCTGTTCTCGAGCAGGGGCATGGAGAAGACAGCAGGCTGTGCTCAGAGAGCCCCCTCCACAACATCCAAGTGCAAAGGCCATCTCCTCAGTGAGACCTGTCCAAACCTCTTGTCCTAAAGGCCACTCTTCCTTGGTCCACTCACTCGATAACAGAGCCCTGTCTGGTCGTCTTTACCAAAGGAAAATATAAGAAATAATCTTATTACTGTCTTTCTTTCTTTCTCTTCCTTCCTTCCTTCCTTCCTTCCTTCCTTCCTTTCTCCTTCCTTCCTTCCTTTCTCCTTCCTTCCTTCCTTCCTTCCTTCCTTCCTTCCTTTCAACTCCCCTTCCCCTAAACACCACCTTCCCTACAAACCCGCCACTGAGTGCAAAGCTCCTTGTGAGACATGGCCTGAACTTTCTTGCTTCACCACTGAAGCTGAGAGCCTGTCACACTGCAAGCCTTCAATAAGGGCTTGTTAATTGACAATTATAAAATCATGCTTCTCAAATATAAGTGAACCTGAGGGGAAATGTTTGAATTTATGGTGAAGAATGGGTTATCATGAAAGATAAGCCAACCCAAGACTAGAGCAAGCCTCTGCCAAAATCCTATTAAAATAACGAAGGCCCGAGGGCTTCTGTGGGGTGGCAGCTACTCTCACTTCAGAGAAGTCTTCATTCCTCATTCAGCCAAAGCCCTGAGCAGAATCTCTCCACACAGCTCATTCCTTCTAGAATCCTTTTAGAAGAAGTCCCTGCTTCAACCCCATCTGGCTGCATTTCTCTAACGGTGGGCTGACTGCCAAAGACCCAGACGAAGGCAGAAGGCTGAGTGGAATATTCTGTTCTGGCAGAGCTTTAACCCTAACCCTCAGCTACCTGTTGTTGGGTTAATCTTCTGGGAGAGTGAATCTGTGCTTACCAGGGAGGTGGAGAGGCACTGACACATCTTAATAGCATATTTAAGATGTCCAACATCGAGGAGGGAACAGAGCCTTAAGCAGCTTGGGAAAGAACTTTCTGGAGCCTTGGGAACTCTGGATAGAGAATCGCTGATTGTGCCATTGATCCTTCAGCTGCTCAGTAACATGGTTGTGTTACTCAGGCATGAATAGATTTTCCCAGTGGGGACTGACTTCCAGAATTCTCTGAGCAGTAAGGACACCTCTCACTTAGGCATCTCAGTTAGGGCAAAGGTCAGGAGTGACTGATTCCTCGGACTTGAGCAAAGCTGAAATAAAGTCCATTTGAAGTCATCCAGTCATCTCTCGGGAGAGTTCATAAGACACATGAGTGATGAAACTCTAGGACTGCAAGTTCAGGGAGAGCTGGTCAGTCTGTCTTAGGAAAAACCCCTCTGGGAGCCCTCTCCTAGGCAGAGGAGGGGAGAGAGATGTGAAGAGGGAAGGAGGGTAGAGAATCTACAACATCTTAGACCCAAACACTTAAAAGGACATGCGCTGTGAGCACTGTATGTAGGACGAATAAAACCCAACCAACTCTGTAGCAAAGCTTTTTTTCAGAGGTAGCTATTTTATGATTTCAGGCTTTCCTATGGCCTATTACATGCATTTACATTTTGGTCAAATTTTTGATATTCTCAAAGTACTATTCTGGAGGGAATAAGAAGCTTATTTGAGTTTTCTACTATTCAAGGAATCTTTTTTTTTTTTCCTTACAAAATTACCTTGTATCTCATCTTCTCACAAAATGCTAGCAATCCAGATATTGTTGAGATCCCTTTTAGAGAATTGACCTTTGTGGGTAGTTAAACTCTTTCAGCTCCTGGAAAAATTACTTTCGATGAGGTCTAAAGGGCTGATGGAAGTCTTAAACCTACTGCAATTCCCACAACTAATGATTTTTACAGATGCCTTTCACCGGTGTCATTGTTTGAATGAATGGCCAAGGGGTGGAAGAATGGACTCACTGGTTGTTTGCCCTCATGCATATTAATTAAGAAAATTAAAGATGTTAAAGGAACATTATGAGATAAAACCCTTCACCCCTGCCTCAAGGGAGAATTCATTCAGATACGTCAAGACAGAACGTTGACTTCAGGTAACTATCTCTGTAAGAAACTCTGTCACTGCCCTGGTGTTTTACCAATCCTTACGGACAGGCGGTTCTTCATAAACTCTAACTTCAATAATTCTGGAATTAGGTAGAAAATGATTTGTCTGTTTAATTCACCCATGTTTCCCTAATTCCTTGAGTGCATCTTGCATATAGCAGGCGTTACTAAATATTTTTGAGTAAGTGAATAAATCACTGAATAAATAAATGACCATTAAGTAAAAAACAGAGAAGGTGACATATTTGTTCAAGTTATCAGGTATTATTGAGGACTTATTCTGTGCATAGTGCTGCTTAGACCCTGTTGGAATTCTAAGATGAAAAAGGAAAAGGGTCTGAAACCCCAGGGTTTGACTATTTCTTACAACTTAGGAAGGAAGTGTAAGCAAAGTGCAGATATGAGCACAAGTAGCCACAATCCAAAACAGGTTACAGTAGGTGCCATGGTTACAATACAAAGAACCATGAGATAACATGAAAGGAAGATGTGTTTGTATTGGGATGAATAAAGATGGTTTAGAAATAAGATTATGAGGGGTTTTGGATTATCAGTACAGTTTGGAGGTTGATGTCCCTTATGCATGGAGAATTTGACCTCCTCTAAGACAGGAGAATGCCAGGTTGGATTCAAGATCATTGAGAAGTCTGATTTGTCTTGAGGGTGGTGCGTGTCTGTATATTTGTGTCTGGTGGTGATGGTGATCAAGGTAGCAGGTGCAGGTTGGGAAAGCACTGGAAAAGTTTCTGGGGGTCCCTAAAGTCAGTTGACAAAGAGTTTTGAGTAGGAAAAGATCACTCATATCACACAATACAACATTGCAGGCCCCATGAAACCTTGCATTTTTGTGCATCTTGTTTTCTGCTCTATCTGTGGCCCCTGGAAGAGAGCCTGGAACACAGCGAGCACATGGGTAAATATTTGTTGAGTGAATATGCAGTATTCTCACTCTGAGGATGGCAGACACAGGTCATGTGTTTGTGGAACTGTTCAACTCCTATATTGTTTATGTTTTCTCTGCCAAAGAGTCAAAATTCAAACTGGAAAGGGTACAACAGTTATTGATAAAAGGTATTCAATGCTGTGACAATACAGTACATCAAACCTCTTGGAATAATGTCAATGTTTTGGGCTATTGAAAAATGAGAGGATAGTGAAATAATTTTAAGATGCAATATCATAACCACTGTCAATCATTTTTGAGAATGCATGGAGGATGGTAGAGATTGGAAAAAGACTCCATAAATGCTGAATCAGGTAGGAACATTCTGTCCTTGACTTCCAGTCTGTTCCCATTCCCCTCCTGCACACTTGGCCCTGTGCAGTATGTCTCCCAGAGGCAGTATGGCCTGAGCCCCTCCCACCATGGACAGGGACTGAAGAGCCACTCACAGCAGTGAGATAGAGCTCCAGGCATGTCCAGGCACAGGGACCAAGACTACAGAGACCCAGGGAACAACACAAGCTGCTGAGGACAGCAGCTTACAAAAGGGCCCTGGGGTGGGGGGATAAAAAGAGAGACAGAGAGACCATGATAGGAATGCTGCAAGAGCTGTTGTGCCTTCAACCCAGTTTCTGTTGATTGGTCAATTAAAGGCAAAAAAGACTTTTCTAAAGTGACCCCTTTTGTGGATTGATCATGCCTGGCTCCCTGGAGCAGGATACACTAATGGGGAAGAATCTGGAGGCAGAAAAGCCTCACAGAAAAAAGGGGGGTTGCTAAACTGAATTTCTGTAAGATAGGACAGGTCCCAGAATGAAAATTGTAAGGAAAATGGGGCACTGACTGGGGGAGATACTTAAAACAAATCATAGGAACTAGGGAGAAAAGTCTGCACAAAAACAGAACAGGTCAAGATTCCCAGAGAAGGAACAGAGGAAAGGAAGCTTTATCCTGGGGTGAAACAATTGCACAAAAATTGCAATCTTAAAAATTGCACTGCATATCCAGGGCAAGAATCAGATGAAGAAGAAGAGCTGAGAAAATTTGAACTGTTAAACATGAGCTATTCTAAAGGTCTAGAATAAGTTAGACCAAGCATCAAGGAAGAGCCTTAAAACAAAGCCAATCAACAATAAAACCCTAGACAAGAGGAAGAAACAGACCTTCAGAGTTAACTCATCAAGATAATCTGATGCCTAGACAGCAGCAAAAAATTACAAGCCATACTAAGAAACAGGAAGATATAGCTTAATAAAGGGAACAAATTAAAACTTCATAGTTGACTCAGAAATTAGAAAAACTAATCAAAGATGTTCAAATAATTCTCCTAAATCAATTCAAGGAGGTGAAGGAAAATATGCATAAAGAGATAAAGGCTGTTAAGAAGACAATGTGAGTATAAAGAACAATTTGAAAGTATAAAAAAGAAACATAACAGAAATTAAGAGGATGAAAGTCACACTGGTAGAGATTTAGAATACACCAGAGGCATACAACATCAGACTTGAACAGGCAGAAGAAAGAATCAGCAAGCTAGAATACAGGACATTCAAAATCATACAGTCAGAAGAACAGATGGAGAAAAGAATAGAAAAAGTTGAGCAGTGTCTTAGGGATTTAAGTGACAGCACAAAGAGCACAGACATATGTGTCACTGGTGAACTAGATGGAGAAGAGATGGGAAAAAGGGGCAGAGAAAATATTTGAGGAAATATTGCCCCAAATATCCCAACTCTTCTGAAAGACATATATATAGATGTCCAAGAAGTGCAACATACCCCAAACAGAATAAATCTTAATAGGCCTATACTGAGACACATACTAATCAGAATGTCAAATGAGAGAATTCTGAAAGCAGCAAGAAAAAAGCAACTTACCACCTACAAGGGATTCTGAATAAGATTAGAAACCACTGGAGATGAGAAGGCAGGGATATGATATATTTAAGGTACTGAAAGAAAAAAATCTCCCAGCACAAAATTCCTTATCCAGCAAAACAGTCCTTCAGAAATGAGGGAGAGTTTAAAATATTCACAGGTAAACAGAAAGTGAGAGAGTTCATAAACAAAAGACTTGCCCTACAAGAATTACTAAAGGAAGTTCAGCAGATTGAAAGGAAAAGACAGGAGAG